>NC_142895.1:28317500-28638750 GCF_054131105.1 Drosophila navojoa
ACAAGACATCAAGCCGAAGTAGATTACCTTTTTTTTGGCATTGTCGTTAATTGCTATTCAACACGCACAGTGTGATTCTTGGTTAAGTAATTTCTAGAAATTTTGTTGAGCTGTGTAATTGGCAATCCTCATCAGCAACGATTGGTATTTCCTAAATTCAATAAAGGATGCCAGGCACACAGACGTGAGCAGCGGCTCGTCCCATGTCCGTTGAGCGGAAGTAGGCTATCAGACACCTGGAGAGGACTCCACGCCGGCTGATGCATTCGCTGCGTGCTTGGCATTTAATGTGACTGGAACGTGCAGCGGATGCATTAGCCAGGAGCTCTTGCCAGTTATGCCAATGTTAATAACATCATAATTTCCTAATGAATAAGAATATTGTAGATTTTAGTGCCATACTCTGTATGACGATTTAGATTTGTGAATGACTCTAACGGATTAATATTGATGAGAAAGGTTTATTGAAGACTATTAAGGACTGATGAAATTAATTATGGTATTTCTTCCAGAAAATACAAAGACAAGAATTCGATAGACTTTGAGTAAGCTGATACCAAATCTGTCCATTCGAACTCATTCTACTGTTTCTATCATATTCTGAGGACTTTGCAGTACTGTTATTTCCATATCTTGATCTAATAGGCTCATGAATGTTTATACTTTCGGATTGGTCGTGGATTCGATGCTTGAACAATCTTAATCGGAATGTAAAGTTAATTAAACTTGATTTGAGAATTCACATTTATTTAACTATTGTTAAAATGTCAAGTTCCAAAACGTAAAATATTAGTTAATGTGTATACTACTCTACATATATTAAGTAATGTACAAAACCAATATACCCGTTTCGGCTGTGTGCGATACACAAACGTCGAAATAAGTCTATTAACTGGGTGCATCGCCGAAAGCAAATGCAAATAGATATGGAAATAGTTCGAGTCTGGGCTGGGGAAACGGAACTCGGGCCTTTGTTGCAAAGTCAGAGAGAAAAAGTACATATGTATATACACTGGGTGTGAGTGTGTGAAGGGGAGAGAGAGGAAAGCCAAACAATAAAGAGGAGTAAAAGCAAAGTAAATAAAAACAGCCAAACGACTTGATAAAATATTTGAAATTCATTTCGCGCCGCCGCTTCGATCGGCATTTCGATGACAGCATTTAATGGGTATTATGTAAAGGTTTTTTGTTGTTGATATGCTTGGACGTTGGCCAGCAGCGGTAACAAAGGTCAACCACACGCATGCGCGCTGCCGTTGAAAACCTGTAACAGCAGTTATACCAGCTATATGGCTGCAGACATTGATTTTGGTTCCGGCCAAGCCCTAATATACATAAGTATCTCTGCGCTGGTCTTTCTCTACTCTCTCTCTCTCTCTCTCGCTCTCTCGCTTTTTATGCGCAATAAACGAAGACCATGCCCCAGCAAGTCAAACAAGATTCATAACGAAGACAACACCTGTTGCAATTGACCCAGTTTAATACAAGACCTAAAGATGATTCGAACCAAATGGCAATAAAAATATACTTTAATACAGTCCCCAGAAATCAAATTTCATTACGTTGACAATACTTTTGATTTTATTACCAATTTTAATTATTTTTATTTGTTCGTTTTTGTTTTTATTTTTATTTCACCTATTTACTTATTTATTTTTAGTTTTTTTTTTTTTTTGTGAAAGCTGAGCTTGCTTACCAATTTTTTTTAAATAACAATAACACTTGTGTAGAGCTCTGTAATTTAAAACTTGTAAATGCTTGAATGCTGTTCAGATTCGGATCTGAATCATAAATAAATTTTAATCATACTTTGATTGATCAGATTATATGAATATATCATATCCCAATAAAAAGAGCAACCGGTTGGATACATTTTAAATTTAGAATCATTTTTTTATCACTGAAGGTTAACTACATTTTTAACAAAACATAAATTCATACATATGCATATTTATATAATTCATGTTTTTGTTGTTTCACATTCCTTCCATTTTGAAAAATATTTTCTTGTCTTTCTTCATATATTAGGAGCACATGAGTAATATGTGAATATTACTAGAAGTTGGCATATCCTTTCCTTACTAATTCAAATAAATAAAAAAAATTTAAAACCATCCTTTAAATATATATAATTTGCAGTAGATCTCTATTAACAACAGAATTCTGCTTTTTCTCCTTTTATTTACAGATACATACATACAAATGTTATCTACTAGCTCCTAACCACTTGTAAGTTGAATATGCAGTGCAAATAACAGTGCCGTTAGCTAGGAATGACCGTATTGACGGAGTTATGCAACTCTGTCCTTGCATATTCAATACATATTTCCGCTAACTATAAATGGAAATTGATTTTGAAATGAAAGTAACAGATCTATGTTAACTGTTAACAACTACTATTAACAGAGCTCTGTTATACCGCCGTATATCCTGCTTATTAAATTCAGGCTACCTACTGCTGCAAATTGAATTTGCGCTGCAATAACAGTGCTCTGTTAGCTGCTAACGGCCGCTGTTAACAGCGCTCTGCCGGCGTCGCACGTCGACGCTTTGCGGCTGCGCAGCTCGAAAAACGTGTTGTTGCCTTATGGCTGACGGCTGGCTGGTGCGCCTCTCAGCAATGGGCCAGCAGCGCCTGGTCTACGCTTTTTGGCCACAAACGCGAATTCAGTGCAACGGCAACTCTTGAACGGTAATGTTGGCATAGCGGTTTCCATCCACATTGCTGGAACGATTGCTGGTTAATTTGTACGCGAGATGAAATCAAAACTGAAATGATTAACGGCAAATTTGAAAATGAGATTTATTTTTCTGAGCAAACATTGAATGCCCTCAATGATTAAACATTTTTGTTTTGTTTTTGCTTTTTTTTTGAGTTGTGTGTTAATCCAAAAGAAAAACTAAACTATTACAATCAACTACTCAATGCGAAAGTGTTTTTGAAATCAAAAATGAAAAATGAAATGAAATGAATGTGCAGAATTGTGGTAAAAGCAACGCCTGCCGAAAGTGAAAAACTAAATGCGCAGACGTGTGTAACAGTTTTTGTTTTCGATCTGGTTTTCATTGTTTGTTGCTTTTGCTCTTACTGCTGTTGCTGTTGTTGTTGTTGTTGTTGCTGCTGCTGCTGCTGCCTTAACGCTGGGCAGCAGAGCATAAACGATCGCAGATCTGCGCAGGCGCCGCCGATTGCACAAAACTTTTCTGCAGCAGCCAAAAACCACCAACAACCACAACGACAACAACAACAACAATTGCAACAACAATCACTTACTTGACCCAATTTTCACATATATGCATTTTGTTTTTGTTTCTGAATTTCACACACATTTTCGCAAATTTTTGGAAAAATTTAAACCAACTATTCAAATTGATAATTGATAATTGATAAATGCAGAAAACGTTTTAGCTGGTACCGCCGCCGAATAAGAAGGCCAGCCCGTTGACTGCGTTTAGCTGCAACAATCAACAAGTAATAACAGTTACAACATAAGCGAAGTGCTCAAAATCGGTACAAACACACACACACACACACATTCGACTGCATACGAACAACCACACTCAAAAGTTGGCCATAAAAGCCTCGCCGCCAAAATGCTTCCGGTAAGTTTTGCAAACTTTGTTTGGCACAAAAAAATTAAAAAAGCAGAAACAAATTCACTTTTGCTCATTTCGTCTTTCGTCATGTCTTGAAAACTTGTTGCTTGTTGCGTTTAGCAACATTCCAACAACATTCGAGTCTCGCTGATTATATGATTCGACAGGATAAACGCCACGGCTCGAGCAACCTTGAAAGTGCGCCGCCAGGCGAAAGTTGTCGCCGCTTGGCCCATCCCAAGGGCAGAGCTGCAGCAGCATTGCTCAATCTCTCATGCCTATACACATATATATAAGTATATATAGGTATGAACATATATATCCATATGCATACGTCTGCCACTCGCTGAGTTGACTTCTCAAGGAAGTCGTCGCCGCCACTTGATATATTCACCACGCACATCCACATATCTATTCCGTATATCGCAACTCGTATATCTCTGCCCGAAACACAAAAGTACAGAAAACAATCCGAAAAATAAAAATAACTATCAAAAGTTCTACAACAGGTTTTTCGTAGACCGCATCTTCTCGCATATCTCTGAGTTCTGTTAATTTGTGATTTCGTTTTCATTTTGCATTAATTTGCGTTGCTTAACTTTTTGGTCGAAAGAATTTTGCGCTTTGATTGCATAATTAATCGCTCGAGGCGAAGAGCTAACAGCTAAGCTGCCCGCAAATGGATACACTCGACTCTATTTTGTTATTATTTACGTATACAATAATTTAAACAGATATTAGTCAAGCCGCTTATTTGAGCAGCTTTACCAAAACACTGCTGAAGCCATACCGTTTAGCCACATATCATTATATATGACTCAATCAAGTTCTGTTTAATGCTCTTATAGTAATAAGGCTGAGAGCTATACAAAATGGTTTCTATAATCGATGCATATATCTCTGTATATCCTACAGGAATATAGAACATTTGCGCTTGTGCTCTATAAGAAACGCCTTCAAAACCGAATCAGAGTATCAACACGGGTTGAGTTGTCGAAAATATCGAATAGCTCTTATTAAAGTATTATGTCTACAATATATGTATATGTCTTAGGGTTTTGTAGCTCAGAAGATTATCATGTTCACATAGGACAATCTGACTGACGAATAATAATATAATATATATAAGAAGATAAGTAACATTTACACAAACAGTTGAAAGAACAGGCGAATAATCACACGAACATCAAAGTTAGTCCAACTTGTATAGCGAAGAATATGGCTATACTTTACCAAAAGTATTTACCGTGTTGAGCAAGCATGTAGAACAAGTATCTAGAAGCAGCAAGTACTTACTGCTAGTTCTATGACGTATTTCAGTCCAAAGCTGCCTTTCTACACTTTCCCAAAGTCAGTCTCAAATGAGGTTTTCTAGAAATGTAGAAAGGCTACTTTCAGTTACTACGAGTATGAGAAACTCTCTCGCCCACTCTCCCACCTTAGCTTATGCCCCTGCTTCGGCAAGACATCTCAACAATATTCTAGTGCTCATACCATAAGCTTGACCTGATGGAGCTATTCAAGTTTCAGACTCTGCACTTCCGAACGAAATCTGATTCTGTATTAATAGGTCCTGTTGATCTGTCTAAATATTGCTTTGATAGCTGTCAGTTTTATTGTTGTTGTGAATATCAAGAGAGCTAGAGTAAGACATAGACGTAGACCTGATCAAGATTATGTGCACTGGCACTTGGCAATTCAACACAGATGGCAACATCATGACATCATAGATCGATCAAGGTACGAGGGAAAAGAGTTCGCTGAGATGAGTTTTGAGATAAAACTGAATTAGCTGAAAAGCTTAAGTAGAGTAAAAAGCATATAAATAAATAAATAATAAATGATAAATACGAAATAGATATGTATCTAATTAAAAGACAATACTATAAAGATATTTCCGTCTCTTCGCCTGTTTGTTAGTCGATCTCAATGCAAAGCAGACTTTCAGGTTTTAGGTTATAGTTAACCGTTAACCGTTAACCGTATTGAAAGTCGATATCGTGTCGGAACAATCAGTTGATTGAAACTATTGAAGCGCGCAATAGTTACATCGCTCGGCTTTTAGATCTGTCTATCTGCATCTATCGCATATCACGTCATCATTGCCAGCGTATCTGGGGTGGCTGTGCGACACTCAAATTTATTTATAACTTTATTTTAACGGATTTAAATTTCTGCATGTGTGGGCGAAACGCGGAATTCCCCCGAGTCATCAGTCATCGCCTATCTCTGGCTCTGCTGTCTTTTATCATCGCTTCCTTTTGGCGTTATTTTGGCTTTGTATTTCTCATATAAATAAGTCTTAATTAAATTTCTCTGTTTCACATGGGCCAATAAATTATAAATATTAATTAGATACGATCTACCAATTGGCTATTACTCTGCTCTTAGTCACGCTCAAGTTTATGTGCTAGAGACGAATCAACTTCAGCTGAATACTGTCAGACTGACAAAGAGTCTCAAAAGTCTCGCTTCTAGTACTTCTGTATCTCCTCCGAATGTCTTCGTTATTTTGTTACAGTTCCGATTTGGGAATATATATCTTTGTGTATCTTGCATTGGTTGCTTTCGCTGCCCAGCATTTGCTGGCTTATATAACGGTCGTCGCATGGCTTTGTTTAGGCAAAGAAACGCATTTCCCCATTAACACCTATTAAAAACTTTCGAACACGATTCCTACTCAAAAATCAAATTGAATTTGCCGTAATTATCTGCATCTGTATCTGTATCTCGTACCGAGCAGCCTAGCGTGCATATTAAAGATTTTTGCCAACAACAAAATCTCTGAGAAGCAAATATCAAAAGCATGCAATGCATACAAGCAAATAGTATATATGTATATTTATATATATATATGTATATATTTACTTTTACTTTATTTACGTTCGATTTCGTTTTCGTTGACGATTTTTTGATAGTTTTCTTTCACATCCGCCTTGTGCGTATGCGTATGCGTATGCGTATCCGTATAGGTATGCTTATGCGATTGGCCATCACATCTGGTGCCAGATGCTATTGATGGCCCATCGACGACCATTCACGGACCTTTAACTGTCATGCAAATTTTTGGTTGCGCATTTACACAAATAGTAATAACAACAACAGTAGCAGAGGCAGCTCAATGGAGAAGAAGAAGAAGAAGAAGGAGAAGATCGTAACTGCGCATGCGCATGCGAAAAATGATCGAACTAAACTTGTTTCACTTTTCTGTTTGTTTTTTCTCTATTTATTTCGATTCGTATACGCTGGGTATACAAATATTTTCGGACAAGATTTCGGCTCTTGGGGCGGGGGCGAAACAAGTTTATTGCGACAAGTGTCAAAGACTGAATAGCTCTGCTCAACATTGCTGCGCCGTTTGATGTCAGCTCCGAAATATGCGTATGCCATACGTAAACATGTCTGCATATGAGTGTGTGTACGCCTGTCTGTGTGCAGCACAGACAAGACGGAAATGATGCACCTTCAAGTGCGGCCCATCCCTCATCCTCAGTTGTCCGACTGACTGCGGGCGTACGAATGCATTTGCAGCTCGGCAGCACTGCCAACGCTACCTTTCATACAATATATTACACATTGCAAGTGCTCTAGACTGAAATCCCTCGCTCTCACTCACTCTCTCATGCACAGCCGCTTAGCTTGTGGCGTTGATTTGGAATTTTGAATCGCACGCGCTTCTATCTTCAAGTTGATTTGCGAAGCTTCACTGGCGGGCTGGCTGGTTGGCTGCCTGGCTGGCAGTCTTGTGCTGATTGTCTTACCGGTTTGCCAATTAAGCCACGTTGCTGAAACGGCAACAAAATGCCTTTTAGCAGTGAGCAAATCCATTGCTGCATCCACGGCCCGTAATGTATCTTCCAGAGACAACATTGTTCAGGCCATGGAGAGCGGCTTCGTTACGTATGCAGCACGGCGCTTGCTGCCTTCAGATGCAGACATGCTCCAGATACTGCTTAAATGTGATTCAATTTCTGTATTCGGGACCTGGGCCCGCATATTATTTACCCTTTTGCCAGAGCCAAAAGCCACACACACACACACACACACACACGTCTCTATATGTGTGTGTGTGTAGTTACAGAGGTTTGCATAGTATTTAGTGCAAACCAGTTGCGCGACTTGGGCTTATGACAAAAACTTTGCGTTTATCTTTAAAGAGTTTGGCGAAGAGTGAAGCAGTAAAATATATCATTGCTACATTATTGACAATTACGGGGCTTATGCTCGTTTGAGAAAGGAAGAGGGTATATTGGTTTTGTGCAATGTCAGCGGGGGGATATTCATTCAAAGTTCTACAGACTTGATACTTGGTTTATTTACTCAAATTGAGAAACGTTGATCATAAGTTCATTTCATTATTTTTCCTTACACTACAATCTATTGTGAATAGGTGTGAAATTGCATTGAATTGGCATTGAGGGCATGGCAAATCAAAAATATGTTTTTTTTCTCATAGTTTTATAGGCTTAACTTTAATGTTGGTTTGCTGTAGAGCAATTCAATAGAATCGGACCCATCCAAAGTTTTGATGTTGCATTATTATAGTCTTCCTCTTCAGACTTGACGGAATGATTCAATTGCGAGCGAGTATTATGCAGTCGCTGGCGCCCGACTGCAATATTCTTGCCTTTTCGAGTAACTTTTACATATATGTAAATATGTCAAATGATTCCAGCAAATTTATATCCAAGATGCCGTGCTGTCGCCTTGAGCTGATTGCTTTTTGTGTTATGTCTTTGATTTATAAATAAAAATTGCGATCCACACTAAGTTGCCGAAGTGAGCAAGTATGTCCAGCTGTCCGCTTTATAGCTGGCTTGCAAATATTTCATTATGCTTTTATTATATTGTCACAAGACAACTGTCATTGCTGATCGATCGTTTTAAGATATTGTGTAACCTTGCCTGAGCGCAATAATCACACTGTCTTGCTCATTTGTTTTTTGTGCTCTGCTCTGCTCATAAGCTAATAAATAATTCATAGTGATGCACCGATCAGTGTTGGCCATTAGCCATCTACTGTGCTGTAGCTGTGCTGGTAGTCAGTCCAACTTTTCCTTTCTTTCGAGGCAAAAAGCGTTTTGCTGTCTGCAATGAAAAACATGGAGAGTTCCCCCTAGACTACTCCAATACATGAGCTGCTTATGATTTATGCATGTCTTCTGGCTTTTCATGTGGGCCTTAACCAGCTTTCTCCCACACCCAGGCACTCAGTCTCTCGCAGATTGCAACTGTAACTCACCGAACTACCTCTAAGTGTGATGAGTAGTCAGAGAGAAAGAGAATTCAAAGAATATTGCAGTTTAATATTTTTGTACTCTATATCAAATTGGTTTCATTGGTCCATTGTACGACTCTAGGCAGCTTAGCGGAGTGAACAACCTCGAATAGAGTATTTTTCAGGTGTAAATACCCAATAAGTCTTCTTTCAGAGTTGTACTCTCACTTTTAGTCACTTTCGCATACAGAATATCTCGCTCGAAACACGAATGAAAAGCGAAAACATATTCCAGTTCTTGCCTCTAAACGAGTCTTACGAATATGTGATATATGCATAAATATGCTAATACGTATGTAGATCGGATTCTGTTAACTGATTCTGCAAATGTCTCTCTCTCTCTCTCTCTCATTCTCTCTCTCTTTCTCTCTTCATTACACTCTCCATTCGATATCGGTTAGCAACGGGCTCGTCGGATGAGGTCAGAGAGAACACTTGAATTCGTGTCACGACAACACACTCATAACTGTAAATGTGCAATTTTATATGGCTTGAAGGTCGACCTGCTGTGCGAGTCGAACTGTGGCAAAAGCAAAGTTATAAATTAATTTTTTAAGCCAAAGCTAACTCAAGAGAAAACACATTAAAACTGCCTCGCTGCTGGCATTTAAACTTGTTTTGCTTGCGGCCCCTCGGCATCGACAGCAACAACAACAAGCACAACAACAAGAGCTGGCAGCATGCAGCTGAGTGCTGAAATTCCTGAGATATTGAAGTGCCAAATGACCAACAAGCCAACTGACCCTCAATTGGTATTTACTCAAAGAATGTGATTTCACACAGCGATGAATCAATCCAAATCAACTGAACAATCGCTGCACAATGCCCCTGCTGCCTGGCTTATACAACTTATTCGCATACATATTGTACATATGTATTTATATATGGCTGTATATCTGTACAATATGTGCAGCTGATATGCCGCGGCCAATGAGATTTGGCAACAATTGCTGGCGTCTTTGTTAGCCACCTGACGCAATTCCAGTAGGCCGACTTTGTATAGCTTTTGGCCGAGGGTCGAGTTCTCCTTACCAACAATTAGAAGACTTGAAGACAATTTTGAACAAACAATTTTAATTAAAAGTCTGATGGGAACTGCATTGGCTTTATTGTTCTCTAATTAGCCTATATAAGATTGTCTTATTGTATTGATATTTGTATTGTCATTGAGTTTTCCATGAAATATAAAATAAAATCAATTGAAGTTTTCAATATAGAAACATAATTTTCAATTATTGCGTGTATAACTGAGTGTGAACAGCTTTAGACCACAAATATGACTTGTAATATATAAAACATTTCTTATCATAGTAATCAATTAACAATCAGAAAATAAATTCAGAAAAATGAGGTAGTCCCAATCTCTTGACTCAATAATATCCACTATTGTGTTATCTATAAAATTGCTCAAATATGTTTGGTTTTGCCTAGAGGAGCTACAAAATATACATACATATGTATATATAAATATAATGTTTTTTTCTTCTTTTAGTGCACTCACACATATAAGCTTTGGCTTATCACGATACAGCGGAAACCTAGTGTTATCTTAGCCAACAATGGTCAGCATCTTTATGGTGCACAAATTACTTTTCATACATCTTCCGCCTTAGGTCTCCCTCTCAAGCCGCTCTCTTTCTTCTCACATGCCAAGTGACAGGCATAATCCACGCTCTCTGACTTTGACTTCTTTTTTACTGGCATTCGCTTTGGCTTCAGCTCTTCATAAGCTGAGCTCATTAAATCTGTGAGTTGAGAGTTTAATGGATTTGTGCGAATGCATGAAAGAGGTAGAGGAAGGCGTGATTGGCATTATAAAGTATTTCTATGCCTAATGCACTGCCGATGGAGGCGTGACTGAGCTTATAACTATGTATCTATTATCTGGTCTATCTAATCTAGTCTAATATGAATTACTATTATTCCACGATAATAATACGGAATCCAATAGTCGAGTCTAGCTGTCCAGAAAGAGACCCTGCATCCATCTTTCTTACAGACATTTGATTTCAAGTGATGTCTAACATTATTGATTCAGTTATTGTCTCAAATCCTAAGAGCTAAATCCTATAGCCATAGCTTTATTTAGGGTTAAATCTTAAGGTACAAGCAGATACCGATTTGCTCTTCTTTCAATGAAATTTAGATATGGAAGATAGATTGTCATATGTATGTAGATTAGACTCTATAAAGCGTGGAGCTGCTCGATAGAGAACTTGCTCTCTTAATCTTAGAGACTCTCGACTACTGAACTCTTACTGAAATTAAACCACTTTGTCGCTCAAAGTGTTTTCGTTTGGGATGGATCAAATGTTACCTAATTTGCCATAACTGTAACAAGATTTTAACATAATTGAATATGCTACCTATCTGTATATATAGGCGAACAATGGCAAATACTTTTTAAATATGTGCGCATATATAATGTTATATTATATATATGTATACATTTATATGATAAACCAGTTTGTGAGCTTAAAAGGGCGCACCGCTTACGTAACTCTCGTCTGTTTCTTTCTCATTTGGCTTCGGTTTGTTTGTGTCTCTCAGTTTTTGTTGTATTTTTGTAGTCTTGTATATTACATGTGTTTGCTGTGAAAATGTTGCATAAGTGGTGCAGACGCCTCTTCAATAAAAGGCTTATAAAAATACCTTACTTGGCCAAGTATTAGGGCTTATGGCACCCGAGCTCTCTGCGCGCTAATTTGCTTGGCAGGCGTCGAATTAGCGAAGCTAATTATCGTTAAGACAGCGATCGTAAATGATAATTGGCGAGCAAACGAAGAGGCTGCCTTGCAGTGTCCAACTTTCGATTTTACTTGGCCGCACGGCTAATTGATGAAATTCATACTCATGCTCATTGATGCCCATACTACTCCGAGTCTGGCTAATGGCAGACTTGTGACTCTGGCAGTGATCCGATGATCGATTCAGATCCGTATTTCGAGACATTTTCACTCGTTCTACCTGGCCTTTCGCTTTTCATTCGCATCTAGTTTTTGTCCACATGCAGAGCGGCTTTCTCCGATCATGATGTATTCATTAAGCCATTCGTGCCTTGACGTAATTTCATTGCCATCGGCCCGTGCGGCGACCGTTAATCCGGTGACTAGTTGTCAAATTGTAAGTCAGCAGCATTTGAGCTCTGCAAATTTCACCCGTGACGTTAACACGCCTCGATGCATTGAAAGAAACTAGTAGGAAAGCTCTGCTCTGCAAGTGAATGACTCGGCCAGATCCGAGTGTCAATCCCACTTGGAGATGCTTTCTTGATAGACAGCAGCACAGAGGGAATAGATTCACCTCAAGACTTTAAACTAACTAATACCATTAGAGCATTGGCATCTTAAGAACAGATCTTAACTTGCGATGAAAGTAAATTGTAAGAACTTCTTTTTCTTTTAATAATTACCATTTGGTTCTTCTGCTCAATGAGTTTCTTGCTGGAAAGAGAAGCTGCAATATTAAACTAAAATCGCATGAAAAAAGATATTTTTGCATCCCTGGTTAACTTTCAATTATGACTGGCCAGGTTTCCAGATCGCTTTGCCTCGCAATGAAAGTTCATTGTTAATGCAGGTCTTGTAATTAGATTCGTTTTAATAGCAATTCACAGCTTAGCTCCGCTCGGCTCTGCTCTGCTCTGGCTGGTTACTTTGTGGAACACTGAGGTCCAAGCCACTGGTCTTGTCGGGTTGGATCGAGTCTGTTCTGGTCTGGTCGCGTCGGGTCTGTTCGGTTCAAGCGGAATCGCGGCAGTCATTGAAATTCCTCACCCGTGACTCAATGCCTCTGCGAGTTTTCATTAGATCTCCGGTTGCTGCTTTGAATAAATCAGTTCATTTGCTTGTAGTGCAGTGTAGCTTTGACATTTAACGTTTTATTTTTTCCCCTCGTTATTTTATGTTTGTTTGTGTCATGAGCTGGATTTGAAAGAACCTATAATTGAAGCGATAAAGTAACTCTGTCAACCAGTTCTATTAATTAATTATAAATGTTACTTTTATGTATGTATACATATAAATATGTGTGTTTGTATACATAAATATTTGTATTATACAAATTAATTGAATAAAATATAAAAAACCAACCTATGCATCATTTTATTTCTTAATTATTTTCCTCTGCAACATTGAACATTAAAAATGTTAGTCCCCAGAATATACGAGTATAAAATTTTATAAAATTTTATTTATAATAACAAACATTATATGTAAACATCATTCATTTTGGCACTTAGCTGAGTGAAATTTCTAATATGTTTTTAGAATTTTAGATAATCTTAAATATACAATATAAATTGTGTGCGAAATTAGAGTAAGTTTTTTATTTCTAGTGCTGCGTGAATCATTTCTGTTGAGTTTCATCTCTTCTCTTGTTTTACGTATTTTAAAGGCATATTCTTAGAGATTTATAGTTGGCTTCACTGCCTTAAAATTCAACTCATTCAACAGCTGATAGGGGCTATTGCTTGTGTTGGCGTAGCATTTCTTGAAATGGTTGAGGTAAAGGAGAAATTAATTAAAATTTTTGTTTCTCGCATCAAGTTAATTTTTAGTTGAATACGTAGAATTGTCTCAGCAATAGCTGAAGCTGAGTTTATGGTCATGGCTTTTGATGACTGTGAAAATTGTTGTTCTAGATTGAAATCATATTTAGCAGTTCTGTCACAGGATCTTTTATCTATCTAATTACGTCAATATGTGTTGCTCAATCACGAATCATTGACAATCCATCAGTACGAATTCATATTCTCTTATATATAATAATTTTAATTGATCAGATTAGCCAAGATCAATGTAGCGTAAACACTCGAGCGCAGCATCAAACGTCTAAAAGTATCATTTATCATCCAAGATTTCACTCATATACAAGTAAGCGTGCAAATATCATAACTAGTTCAGCTTCAGCCAGTTATCAGCTAGCGAGGTGTCGTATGAATTTCTAATCACGGCCAGTGATTAGTTGCTGATTTGGGTGCTTTAATGATTTGATGTGCTCGGCCTTGGCAACATCGATCATCTATCATCGATCACCGGCAGCTTTCAGTCGACAGCAACACGTTCGGCTCGAGCTCTATAGATAGTCGCTGGCTGGCACACATGAATGATAATGCATCGAGCAGACGAGTTGTCTGTGTGAGTGAGTGTATGTGTGTGTGTGTGTCTGGGTGTGTGAAACCGCTTTGGCAAACATTGAAAATGGAAATGGGACCCGCGTTTTCTTTTTTCGTGTACGCCGCAGATGTTGACCCAATCGACGATCGCCAAGCCCCAAACCGAAAAGCAGTCACCCGTAATCTCAGCCTCATCCCAGCTGCCAAACGAACTGGCCCGTTCAACTACTAGACATCCGGCGATATCATCAATGCCTTGGCTAATGACAACTTTCGCTTTTTCGGCGCTCTGCGATTAAGAAAGCCAAGGAGTACCCAACTGGTTGCATCCAGTGAAGCTCAGACTCCGACTCCAACGCCAGCTCAAAGTCAATGACTGCTCTGACTCAGTGACTCCTGCGTGGTCGTTGTCAGCTGCGGCATCGACTAGCTCATAATTGGCGATTTAGCCACGGCAACTCTTTGTATTTGGCGCTCATCTAGAGAAGACAGGATCAGCTGAATTTCACCAGCAGCCGCAGCAGCAGCCGATATGGCAAACCGGCGGCCAATAATGAAAGTTCACACTATTGCAGGTTTCTAGATCTGCGGTGCGATGTGGATGTTGATGTTGATGTTGATATTGATATAGATGCTGTGTTTCCATCGCATCGCCAAAGTCATTGACATTGGCAGTGGATCAGACGGTGTCATTGCCTGAGTCAACTACTGCTGCATGCTATCATTCATACTTTTTCGCCACTAAATATGACTTGAGCTAGTCCATCTATGTGTATACCAAAGTAATCCAGACCCTTAGCCCAATATATGTATATATATATATTGGTAAATATCATATACTTTTCAATCGGGTAGAGAAACTATCCATAAATATTGCTTATCGACTTGAATGACATCGATAAGTTAGTTTCCTCAAACAATATTTGTAAGCGTTGTGTTTTTGTTCATCCGTATGAGGAAAGAATCCATAATCTAAAATTCGATAAACACCAAATACCAAATCGTGGAATTCTTTAACATTTACCTATATGCCCATATATTATGATCATAATTCTCCGAGTGTCTTCACACATTTCTCAATTATCGATAAATATCGATATTTTGGGAAGTCTGGTAAGAAGCTGGACTCCGACTGGAGAGCTCGCTTGTAACAGGGCAGCTCACAGTCAGGGCCACTTGACTATGTGTTAGCACTCTTGTCTGTTCATTGTTGCTTAATTGCAAATACCTTGGGTCAAAATTCAGAATGGGCCACTAAATTTCTCACGTTAATAATGCATCTTGTTGGGCTGGATTGGCCAACAATGGGACATTTGGATTCACACGGCATAAATCTCGACAAAACGCGATGCTAAATGCGCCACCTTATCGCCCGTGACCATCCACTCACTCATGTTTGCCAGTCTTTTGTGACTTTTGCTTTGTATAAGTGGCGCACCTGCACCCGAAGCTAAAGTGCATCTGGCTGGGCCTATGCTCCGCTGGCTGCACTTTAATCCAAATTTCAAATGTTAAGCTTTTCGATTGCACAACTCGTGCTGAGACGGCGGCGGCTTCGTTCCGACTGCTTTTGATCTGCATATGTATGTATGTGCCGCGCCCCTGGCGTATACGCAATTCCGCCAGGCATTGATCTCTGCGGGGCGTTGACATTGGCTCGGGCTCGAGTGCGTGAAACGTGACGCTACGTGACTTGACGTGCCGCAAATTCTGGCCCGGCTACGTGCACCGTCGAAAATATCAGATAGTGCCGTTATGCGCTCAACTGCCTTCAAATCACCCAGCCAAATTGAGCAGAAGTACATTGTGTCTGGGAGACTCGACTGCCTCAATGGCGCATTCGCGTGCTTCTATGGGTGACGCCTACCCGAAGTGAAGGGCAAATCTTAAGCGATCAAGCTTGAAAGGTTGACAACTTCTCATCGCCTCCAAAGATGCGACTGGACGATGTTTATTTTTATGCTTAAAGTCACATACAATGGCTATGGAAATGACCTGAGCTTATCATTGATAATATAAATTAAAAGCGTTAAGGAATGCATATTTCTGCCTTCAAGATGCCTCTTAACATGTTTCAATACTTGTAGGATATCTTGGGCAGTCTTTATACCCATTGAAACTCCTTGACAGTGTGATCTTATTGCATATTGAAGTGGGAGTTACAATGCATGGGTGTATATCTTTTATAAGAATCGATCAATCAATTTAGGTAAGTTTATCTTTCGTCTTTTCGGCTGCCTGTCGGTTCGTCCAACCACAATAGTTGCCTCAATAGAATCAGCTATTGTATTATTTAAATATTGAAAATCAACTCGAATTAGATGAATTAAAATTGGCATACATTTTTGACATTTATTAATATTTATGGACTTTGTTAGACTGAGGGTAACTATATAGGATCTTATCCAATTATTAAATCTATATTTGAGATTTTTCCCTAGAGTCTTTGAAAAGCAAATGTGAATCTGTCCATGTCTAATCTTAGTTGAAACTTTAATTGAAACAAGTAAGATGGCTCTAGTCGAGACTGTTCAACTAGGAGATACTCTGACGCCTCCAAGCTGATATTTTAATCGTTCTGCACTTTTTTATGCACACACACTTACACATATACGTCCACTCGCAAGCAGTAAGCAGCGACTGCGCTAGGGTTTCTTTGTAGACATACAATCTCAATACAATCTTCATGACGTAATCATAACGTTGAAATGTGTGTACATTCTAAAGCACAAGTCTCTTGTACTTGAAATTGAAATTTTGATATTGATGGCGAAAGGGGCGTGGTAACCAAAATCTGTAAATTACATCAAATGTATACAGTATACAGTCAATCTGAATTATAGGTCTAAAAGTGTTCAAACGAGGCTGAAAAAACAATATAAGTTTATCGATTATCCTCGATATAAAGATATCGAATAAGTTATCGAAAAATATGATAAACTTGTACTGCGTATGGTATACACGAGTGTGCATACCATATTTCAGCTCTCTAGCTCTTAACAACTCCTGAGATATAGGCATTCATACGGACGGACGGACAGACGGACAGGGCTATATCGACTCAGATCAAAAATATATATGATGATTCCTTCTGCCTGTTATATACATTTCAACAAAACCATTATACCCTGATTTGTCATTTTCAATGGGTTCAGGGTATAAAAAAAATAATTATAGTAATACAATTGATAAATAAATAGCTGGCCTTATAAACTAATGTTATTAACCCAATGATTGAGCATTCCAAAGATCTTTGCTTATCAGGTAAAATATGTCTAAGCTTTCGTTTATTGTAATACTAAATAGACTGAATACATGCAAGTGTGTATGTAGATCAGCAACTGGCTTATGTCAAGGACTGATTAGATTTGACATTGTCTACCACTAAAGTTGAAATGTGGGTCGTTCATAAGTTTCATAAGCCATTGCCAATTCTAATGCGAATTCTCAGCGGGCCATTGTGAAGTAAGTGCAACAGCAACAGCAACAGCAGCAACTGTAGGCAATCATGGGCAATTAAAGCCACATGCGTACATACATATGCATGCAAATGTACATGCATATGCTTAAATAGCCAGTTTAGTTTTCAAGGCCAACACGGGACAGACTCTATGCAAAACGATCGACAACAGCAGCAGCAGCAACAGCAGCAACTGTAACCAAGTTAACATCAGTAAGTAACAAGAGCAGCAGCAGCAGCAGCAACAACTGTGGATGAGATACTATTGCAATTATGTACGCAGTAACTGTGTACGAAGTCGTTTTTGCAGGCGTAACGACTGCCTGACTGACTGGCTTACATAAGAAACTGGGCTCCAGCTGCAGTTGCTGCTGCTGCGGCTGCTGCTGCTGCTGCTGCTGCTGCTGCTGCTGCTGCTGGCAACAGAGGGAAATATATGTGCCACAGTTGTCCAGCGGCTGCCGTGTTGCAACTTATCGACATCATCAGCCGACTGGCTGGCATAAAAAGAAGTTGTTATTTAGTGGCCGGCCGAGTTGTCTCGCTTCTCTTCGGGTCGTGTCTGCACTTTGGGGGCAGCTCTTTAAAGTGATTCTCGAATTGAACCTGTTGTCGTCACCCCGGCCAGTCGAGTCGATATGCCTTTAAATGCAAGGGACTCGGACCGATTTGGAGCGCTTGCTGCGGTTGCCCAAAGTGGCATGCATGCATGTACCTGTCGCATGCATGCATGCACTGTGAGTTTTTCATCTTTGGCGTCAAATTGACAAATTTGTCCGCAGTCCGCTGGCCAATCAATGCCCATGCGCTGCTATTGTACAATCTGAATTGCTGGCATTTTATTTAGATATTTTGCTGGCTGCGAATTTCAGCTTCGGCTTGAGCTTTTTGTTGCAATTTGCAATTTGTACGCAATACGATTTTTTCAGCAGCTGCCGGCTGCATTTGCTTGTCGTTTCGCCATCGATAATAAAGAAATGTTGGGCAATGCGTGCGACAGACGAAATGACAACAACAACAACAACAGCAATAGCAATAGCAATAGCAACAACCAATGTAAATTATGGCCATGTATAAATGTAAATTAAAAGTCGTCTTATAGACATTTACAGTTGTTGTTGTTGTTGTTGTTGTTGCTTCGCCATGCTCAATCAAATATATTTTGGTCTTCACTCAGGCACTCAGTAAATAGACCATTACCTAAATATAAATACATACATATATGTATGTGTGTGTATGTGTGTGTGTGTATTCCCCCTGCAAGTGGATCGACCAAAATGCTTTGTCCCACAAGTGCCTTGCAAATGGCACACTCCAACTAGTGCCGGATATGGATACGGCTAACGACTTACGGCTCTGGCTTTGATTTTGGCTTGAGGGGGAAAGCGCTGCGGCCCAAGTAGTTGCTGAGTTGTTCGCTGTTCGCTGTTCGCTGTTAGCTGTTTTGTCGTCGAGTGGCAGTCGCAAGTGCGTTCGAAATGTTACTCAAACTATTATATGAAAACCCATTCCACGCCCCGAACAGTTCGCTGCCTTCTTTTACAATCAGCAATCGACGCACTCGACTCTTCTCATGCACAATCGCATTAAGCGCACATGACTTGGACATACATATGTATGTATGTATACCGACGCATCTCCAGACCGCAGTGCCACTCTGTCATTAAAGCCGAATTAAAAACAACTTGCTGCTTAGTCATTTGATTGGCAGGGCTCCGAGTAATTTGTTCAACAGCGAATGGAGCTTTATTTTTATTTTTATGAAATTATGCTTTATTGATGCTTTATTTATGATTTGCATTTGTTGTTGTGAATGCCTTTCATTCTGCCATCCCTATGAAGCGACTTCGCCCTTAGTACCACTGAACCCAATGCGGACTGGTTTGTGCGCACAGAAAAGGCTTTTAGACGAGTTTACAGTTAATATTGCATCTATCTATTTTTAGTAGATTTTATATTTGAAGATGTCTACATTTTATATATAAATTTGTTTCCAATGTTTAATAATTTATCTTATATTATTCATGTATATACGCATGTTTTCATTCTTGTTGGCCGAGGAGGGGGTTGTATATAAAGAAGACCAGATAAATTAATACATTTACAGGTTATATTTGTGATTGAATATAACTCTTATTAGATATTATGGCGACAGTTAATTTAAAAAAGTTTAAATAATTAATATGATTTAAATGTAAACTTATTTCAAATATTAATTTATATATAATTTATACAATTTTGATTTTATTTTATTTTCATTTTTTATCGTATTAAAGGATTGTCGTACATTATTCATATAATATATATATGAGATAGCTATTCAAAATTTACTTTTCATTTGTTTCATTTTTGTTACAAATTCATTGTTAAATATATTGATAGATAATTAATATAATAAATATAAATGTTTAATTCATAAATATTATTACTTTTCAATTATTCAATGCACGATTCCAACTGCTTCCAGTAAACACACACGATATTACAACATATTTGGGGTTATAAAAAATTACGAGACTTCCAAAAAGAAAATTTCATTTCCAAATCAATTGATTTGGCTCGTCTATAGACCATGAGTCTTTGCTTTATGGCGGAGCTTTCGATTTGGGCGCCATTTACACAAATAATAAAATTCAGCTGAAAATGAGATACTTTAGCCGCTGCTTATATAATCGGCTCGTAAAAGAAAGAGTTAGCTTCCTGCTATTTCCTTCAGCCTCAAATTAATAAATAGAAAACATACATGACAATGCTGTGAACCATATAAATACAGACACACACACACATATATATATGTATATGCGTGTATTCCTACCTATAGCTCTGCTAATTAGCAAAAGACAACATCAAATTATTGCAGATGATGGCGATCCCCACTTGGCGTTTTTACCACTTTTCACTCAAATACAAATCTTTCAAGTTTTTTGTTTTTATATTTTTCTGTTTGTGTAAATTAACTTTGGCTTCGATCAATGACTGTGTGTGCGAGTGTGTGTGTGTTTGTGTGTAATATAAAAACCGGCATGACTCGCATACACGCACATTCCATGAACAGACAGCCGCTATATGTTGTTTTCTTATGCTTTCTTATATAATTATACCCTGTATATATGCAGGTACTGGCATATGAATGGGTATATATGCATAAGAAGTAGAAGAATGAAGAAGACGAATGAAGGCTGTCATTAATAGTCATCTATATGAATGGGAAGTTGAGAAAAGGCTTTCATAAATATTTATATGTATATATGTATATACATATAATAGTAATACAGATAATATTTAAATTTATCTAAATAAAAATAGCACATTTAAAACAAAAATTAAGAAAATAAGTAAACACAAATATTTCAACACATTATATGACAGTAACGAGGCCCAAATGAATCCCATATATAATCATCATTGGTGACACACACGGAGATAGAGATACATAGATAAATAGAGAGAGATATAGAGAATAGAGATATTACTTCGATTATTTTGCATTTATCATACCTTTAAACAAAATTCTGTTTTGTCCAGTTCCAGGGTATCTTGCAGTCTCTCACTTGCGGCTCTGATTTCTTTAGCTGTCCGAAATTCGCAGCGTATGTAAGGTGGTCCATAAAGTATATAACATGCATCTGTAATATAATGATTGTTTGCTCAGCTTGGCTTTGAGCCTGTTGTTGTCTTTATGATGTTGCCAAACTTTGGCATTTCGATTTATAAACTCGGTATTTATATTGCATTCACTTTGTTGAATTTGGCTTATTTTAATCACCAAAGAATGTCAGGTGTGAACGACTGCGTAATACCTGTGCCGCAAAAGACTTCCCTAGCAGCCGAGCTTAATCAGTGCTTTCTAAACATATATTTAGGAGGGATTCCTGCTGGAATTATAGTAATTAGAGTCAGGCAGCTACACTATCTAACGTGTGATTGGTAGCATCGTTGACAGACTTCGATTTCCATTTGGGCATTCGCCCTAATTGCCGCACAGCTCATGCAGCTTATGCAATGGAGCGCAGCAAGTAGTTGAATTATTGGCACCTGAGCTGCTTCCTCATTTGAAGCACCCGAAGCGACAGCTCTGTGACTTCCCACCGCATTGGAAACCCACAACAAAGAGCGAGCATAAAGTCGGCTTGCTGTTGTATTTCAATGGATTGAATTTGCATAGAAAAGTCATAAGGTTGTGTAACGTGTTTTGATAGATGTTGGTGTTGGGGTCGACCTTCATGGGAATTCGACGTGGTTGAATTGCTTTGATATCTTTTTGTCACTGAATCTTGTCTCCAATGTCCGCATCTTGGGCCATCGATGTCACTGTGTCAATGCTAGATTATTATGATTTAAATATTCATCGCTAATATTTCAAATATTTTTTATTTCTGTTGTTTCGCTTACAGTTCCGGCGTGGAGCGGCCTGGCAAACCCTCTTTCTCCTCTGCGCACTAGCCTACTGTATCAATGGTAAGATTATCGGGAGGCTGCTTGATTATCTTTGTATTTTTTATGTCTAACCTTTGCATTGCAGTTGCGAGTGGCGAGGGTCGAGTGGTTTGCTACTACACGAATTGGAGTGTGTATCGACCGGGGACTGCCAAATTCAATCCCCAGAATATAAATCCATATTTGTGTACACATTTGGTGTACGCATTCGGTGGATTTACCAAGGATAATCAAATGAAGCCGTTTGACAAGTATCAGGATATAGAGCAGGGTAAGCCAGACACGCCCACATGCAGAGACATAGCAATGCATAATTGAAATAAATTGAATTTCATTTCAACTCGACTTCAATTTCCGCCCTACTGCCACCCTGCCTGCCCCTTCGCTCCGACTCTATCCTACCCAACTTCCGCAGGCGGCTATGCAAAATTCACCGGGCTGAAAACCTACAACAAGCAGCTGAAGACGATGATTGCCATTGGCGGCTGGAACGAGGCCTCGTCCCGGTTCTCCCCCCTGGTGGCCAGTGCCGATCGGCGCCAACAGTTTATCAAGAACATCTTGAAGTTCTTGCGCCAGAACCATTTCGATGGCATCGATCTGGACTGGGAATACCCGGCGCATCGCGAGGGCGGCAAGCCGCGCGACCGAGACAACTACGCGCAGTTCGTGCAAGAGCTGAGAGCCGAGTTCGAGCGCGAAGCGGAGAAGACAGGCCGCTCTAGACTGCTGCTCACCATGGCCGTGCCAGCTGGCATTGAGTACATTGACAAGGGCTACGACGTGCCGAAGCTTAACAAGTATCTGGATTGGTTCAATGTGCTGACCTACGACTTCCACTCGTCGCATGAACCGTCGGTCAATCACCATGCGCCACTTTACTCCCTGGAGGATGATTCCGAGTACAACTACGATGCGGAGCTAAACATTGTAAGAGCTTGAGTGCAGCCCATATAAATGTGAAACATAAACTCATTTGTCTGCTTTGCCTTTCAGGACTATTCCATCAAGTACTACCTCAAAGCTGGCGCCGATCGCGACAAGCTGGTGCTGGGCATACCAACCTACGGCCGTTCGTACACCCTGATCAACGAGGAGAGCACCGAGCTCGGCGCCCCCTCCGAGGGACCAGGTGAACAGGGCGATGCCACGAGAGAAAAGGGCTATTTGGCCTACTATGAGGTAGGTGCCCAGTTGCTCCTTTGTGACAAACATGAACTAACTAACGTTTACTATGCAGATTTGTCAGACACTTAAGGAAGACTCCGAATGGACTGTGGTGCAGCCCAATCCCAATGTGATGGGCCCGTATGCCTACAGGCGCAATCAATGGGTCGGCTATGACGACGAGGCCATTGTGCGCAAGAAGGCCGAGTATGTGGTTGCCCACGGCTTGGGTGGCATTATGTTCTGGGCGATAGACAATGATGACTTCCGGGGAACATGCACTGGCAAGCCATATCCCCTGATTGAGGCTGCCAAGGAGGCAATGTTTGATGCATATGGGTAAATATCGACGTTCATCAAGATATTCGTGTTCGATCAGCACAGCCCCTGCCTGAGGTCAAGCGTAACCCTTAACATTTTCCATTGATCCCTTCACAGCCTGGGCATCAATGAAGTCGCCAAGTCCGTTGGCCCCCAGAAGCCACTGCGCTCGAGAAGCCGCGAGAATGGCATCACTAGCACCAGAAAGCATCTGAGCTCCGATTCAGAGTCCAGCTCACGTGGCTCCGGTGCAGCCCGTCGACCTGGCAGCAGAGGCAGCACAACGACAACGCCGGTTCCGACTACCATTAGGCTGACCGAACCCAAGGGATCGTCGCTGTACATTGGTGGAAGGGGCTCGACGACACCAGCGCCACCCACAACGCCTGATCCAGGCTCGGACTTCAAGTGCGAGGAGGAGGGCTTCTTCCAGCATCCGCGCGACTGCAAGAAGTACTACTGGTGCCTGGACAGCGGTCCATCTGGTCTGGGCATTGTGGCTCATCAGTTTACCTGTCCATCTGGACTCTACTTCAATCCCGCTGCAGACTCGTGCGATTTCGCGCGCAATGTACCATGCAAGACCAAGAAGTAAGTATTATCTGGTCGAGCTTCAAAGCCAGCCTCTCATTATCCCTATCCACAGATCGACAACTGCGGCTCCAGCCACTTCAACCAGCACAACAACGACAACTACGCAACGGCCAACCAGCAGCTACAATCGGGTGACAGCGGCGCCGGTGGCTCGACCTGTCTACCCACGTGTCACCAGCACCACAACAACCACGACCGCGGCGCCTGTGGAGGATGAGCTTGAGTACGAAGAGGACGGCGATAACACGCAAACGTCGAACAAGTCCAGTGATGCTGAAGAGGATCCACAGGTGATCAAAGAGCTCATTGATCTAATCCGAAAGGTGGGCGGTATCGAACAGCTGGAGAAGCACTTACTGCGCAACAAGGATGGCTCCATTACGCTCAAAGAGAACTTCTCTAACGGCGCGCCAACCACACCATCCACCATTAGCAAGTCCTTGTATGATCGCGTCCTGAATCGTCCAGAAACATTGGGCACATTTTCACGCAATCGCTTCAGTGCTGCGAAAGTACAGACCACCGAATCGTCTATCTCTGACGATAGCAGCTCGCAAACAGGCAATTCCAAATACTCCTCGGTGCTGCGTGGCAACAGCCGGCAGGGACCTCAAAACGAGGGCCTGGAAAAGCTCCCCGAATTCGATGGCTTCCTAAAGGAACGTAAGCAGTATGTGACAATAAATCGCAATCGCGGCACCTCGCGCGATGACGAAGAGAGCGAAGTTTCCTCGAAGGACGATCCCGAAGTAAGTGAGGAGGAAGAAGCTGAGCAGAAGTCGGAACAGATCTTCACTACGAGGCGTCCGATCAGCTCTGCCACGCCATCGTACACCAGCTTACGCCGCTCCCGGCCCACAACAACAACTTCTAGCCCGCCGGTGGAGTCGGTAACAGAGTCCGAGCAGACGTTCACAGTCAGGGAACAAACGCAGACCAAGCAATACGCGACTCTAAGCCGCAACCGGGGACGCAGCACCGAACGACCGCAAACCATAGTCTCTGAGCCAGAAGTTAGCTCGATAACCAATCGGTAAATCATTCTAAAAACTCCGAACATTGATTTCCAAGACCTAAGCCCTTGTTTTCCTAAATCTGTTTAGCTACAAATATTTGGAACGGACGCGACCCACGAAGAGCAGCGCAGATGCCAGCGACGGGATCGATACTAGTGAACACGATGCTGAGGAGGATGAGGACGAATACGAGGATGAGCCACAACAGAAAAATGTAACGGTACCCAGAAATAAAAGCAACACTACAGCAACAACAAATACACGTAAATACGCGAGCATTGGCCGCAGAACCACAACAACAACAACAGTCACAACACCAGAAACAACAACAACCACAACAAGTGGCACCGGCGCTGAGACTGCCAAGGCCAACAACAACAAAAACAACCACAACAGCAGCAACACTGTGAAAATTAACAACGTAGCAGCAACCACACCAGCACCACTCAGCACCCAACCAGATATAACCACTGCAACAGCCACTATCATTAACGAAACCACTGAACCAATTGAGAGCACTATCAATACTAATATCCAAACTACTAGTACCACCAACACCCACTCAACCACACCCACACCCACACCCACACCTACGCCCACAACCACACCTACACCCACAACCACACCTACTGTAGTATCCACTATCCAAGTACCAACTACCAACAGCATTGACTCCTTGAGCTTAGCTGAAGGCATTAACGATATGTTAGAGCTACCATTGAGCACACTGCCGCCAGCTGAAGACTCAAGCGACGAGGTCCCGATCCCAGCCCTTGACTTAAAGACTAACAAATTAACAAAAGCTGCGACTCCAACGCCAACAGCAACTGAAACAACGACGCAGCCTGAACTGGTCAAGACAGCCAACAACGACGACAAAGACGAGGACGACAACGACAATCAGATAACCAATCTTGATAACGAGGTAACAACAACAACTGCAACTAAGACACAATCTAAGTACACAACCAGTCGCAGACGCAACAACAACCGAAACAGAAACAATACAGCCGCCGCAGCAGCAGCAGCAGCAATCAACGATGCTAGTCCCAATGTTGGTAACTCTCCTGGTTTGAGTAGAGGTGATCCTAGTGTAAATAGCATTAGAAACACCTACTCAGGTAGAAGGCAACCACCACAAAGAACCAAACAACCTGAACTGAAAACAACCGAACTACCTTTAAGCCCGACTAACACAGACTCGCTGGGTGGCATATCTAGTCCAAGACCCTTTGGTTATCCCAGACGTCGCACACGTCCCACTGCCACTAAACCACAACCTATAACCATAACAACCAACAGCACTGTTAATAATAACGATAATGATAGCGATAGCGAAAACAAAACACAAATTGATGATGTTGCGAGCGTAGGCAGAACGCGTCTATCCACTGTGGATAGGCCCAAGGTGAGTGACAATAATAGTCAAGAGTTGTTGGACACCAGCACAAACACCCCACCACCAACAACAACCAAATTTAACATAACAACAAATGTAGTAGACGTAGCTGGTAATGGTGGCAATATCTTAAGGCATGACGTAGTTAGCTCCCCTAATTTAAGCACTAAAGACAACGATGAAACATTGACAAAGAAATCCAAGTATGAATGGCGCGGAGTGCAGGGCAACGCGCAAGTGCCAACAGGTACGGTCCAGCTGCCAAATGCACTCGATAGCAACGACAAATTTTCGCGTAGGTATGCTGGCAAGCGTCTGGCAATCGAGGATGCAGAGGAGGAAAAGGACACAACGGAGCAGACAACGGAGGCAACACTGGAAATGAAAACAACAAGACGCAGCTATCAAGGCATCACTCGTACCTCAAGTCGTGTCGATGCGGATGAAAGTCAAACTCTGACTTCTAATAACAATGACTCAACTATTTCTAACTCTGAATCAAGAGCGAGCTCAAAGAATCAACACACCTCTACTAAAGTTAACTTAGATGAGGGCGTGGCATCAGGATCACTCTCAGCTGGCAAGCGTAACTACCAGAGCATAACTCGTAATTCCAGTCGAGGCCACGGTGACGAACAGATTCACTACGCTTCCATAGTTCGCGACAACAGTGGTGCTCATTTAACCGAAGACCGAAGCTCCAGCTTCATGCGTAAGCTGGATGAAGTCGAGCGAGAACACATAACCCTGCCCATACGACGGGGCGGTCTCATTACGGAGACAAGCGTTGAGGATGAGAACATTGCCGCAGAAATAATCGACGATGAGCCACGTGGCAAAACCATAGCACCGGCTTCAAATGGCAGCTCTGATGATAGCAACACCGCAGCTGAGCTAGACTCCAAGGAGTTAGAGAATAAGGACACACCACTGCGTGCAAATCTTTCGACAAACGATGTGGAAGTTGCGATTGATGCCGACAGTGAAGTCAGCTCTACTCCTAGCCCTACAGACGAGGCTGACGAAACTACAATATCATCGCTGGATGATGATAGCACCACCTCAACAAGTGAACAGCCCATAACTTCCACGGCCTCGACAACTGTTACTACTGGAGAACCTAAGGTTGCTAAAGATATCACAACTGAGAAGAGTACAATTGCAAACTCAAAGGACACAGCCCCTACATCAGCAGGTCATCACTCACGATTTTCCGATAGAACGGGCGATAGCAAATCGAAAGTCTCAAGCGAAACATCAACTGATTCGCGTCCCTCCCAAACGCCAGTCAATACAGAATCAAGTGAATCTAATACGACCTTAGCTGATACCTCACGTCTCTCCCAAAAAATAAGCAATACAGAGACAGTAAGATCGAACACACGACGTCCTTTCTCTCGTGCTGAGACCAACACTAAGAAAGCAACTACGACCACTACGGAGAATCCGGAGACTACAAAAGATGTCGATGTTGACATCAGCAGTAGCACACCACTTCCAAAGCGACGTGTCCTCGTTAGGGGCAATTACCGGCCCCGCAAAGAGGGAGATCTCTCCTCTTTGTTAGCCGTCGATGCAAGCAAGCGCGTCAAATACAACCACCAGGAGGCGACACGGGCATCCCTTAATAAGCCGGAACGAATAGAGAATGCTAATAGCTCAACTGAAATTTCCAATAGTGAAGATGTTAACGAAACACCAGAAGATAAGTCTGATGGCGGAGACTCTGCGCGTTTAAAGCTCAACAGTCGCACATTACATGGAGCGATTCGTAATCGCACAAGCAGCCAAACTGAATCTTTGGGTAATGGCGTTACCCGCACTCGTACAACTTACGTCCGGACACTCGATGCTGGTAAGGTTGTAAAGCGTGTCCATACCAAAATTGTGGAAGAGAAACCGGCAGAATATGAGTATATATACGATGAGGTACACGAGCCGACGGCTACTACAACCCCGCGCACCGTCACACGGAATCGTGGCTCGGCCAAGTTCCGCAGCACTGATCTGTCCTCACTGTTGGCATTGGACTTCGCCAGTAAAGCACAGCGGTCAAAGCAGCCGCAGGCGACTGTGACAAAGACTCGCAGGCGTCTCCTGAAGAAACCGAAGGAGACTATAGAGAGCGAAAAAGTTGAGGAATTTATTTACGAAAACAACTTAGAGGATCCGGACTCAGAAACCGCAACCCCAAGAACGACCAAAGCTACGACTACGCGCCGTCCACGCACTAGACCAACAACGCCGAGCAGGATATCTACCACCGAGAGGTCTCCGACGACAGCTGAAACAACATTGCCACCATCTGATGATGCGATCGATCATGAAGCTACCACACGTCGTACAATCTTTCGTCGACCGACTTCGAAAGCAACGACGAGAACAACAACAGTTACAACACCATCCACAACATCAACAACCACAGAGGAACCTCGGCCAGTGACTGTAACCAGACGTGTGCTGAACTTTAAGCGACCCGTAACCACAACGGAATCGAGTGCTCCCCCAACAACCGAATTGTCTGAGGAAACAACAACATCGTCAAGTAGTCCCACGACGACGACGACGACAGGTGAACCTGCAGCCAGCACTGACAATCTTAGGGATCTGCAAAAGAGCTTTGTGAAAGCCTTGAACAATCTGCACGCGAATGACGAGGAAAATCTCGCAGCTGAGACTACGCCAATGCCTGCAGCCAACCAGGTAGTCAACCACGACGATCAGCTGTCACTGCCAATATACCATCGTCGCAAATACTATCAATATGTAAAGGACTCACCTATAACATATATTGACAAGACGCCAACGCCGCCGACAGGGAACACTGTCACCGTGGACATTCAACGCCAGATTCACGAAGTTTTCAATGTGAGCGATAATGGGACACCAGATAATTCATTAGAAGCGGACGTGGACGAGGACGATTCCATGGACGAAGATCATCGTAAAGCGATGGAGCAGGCACGCGAAATCAACTCTGAATTGAGTCATTTTTTATTGAAAACCCCCGGGTCAGTGTAGGTCACCCGGGGGCAAAAGTAGAGGAGCAGGCTGAGAAAGCAATTGGAGAGAGCAACAAAAACAGAAAGCAGCTGATAAGCACAAGTGCAGATGCAGACAAAAATATTGATGATGACATGGATGTTAGTTTGGCGAAAAATCCCTATCGACAGGGCAAAACATTCAAAACAAGGCTAGCTACGACAAGGGGAAACGAAACTTCACGTATCGTTAAGGTATCTATACTAGAAGATGCGCCACAAATTAATGAAGATGGACGATCGAATCGCACTCGACTCAACTTTAGGCGACCAACGCCAGCAGCTAATTCTGATTCAGATGATGCCGGAGAAAGTGAGTTAGAGACAAGCACGAAAGCTGCGCAGAGCTTTTCTCAACGTTATCGCGGCAGAGGTAATAGGACGACAACGACTGTAACACCGGACATCAACACACGCCGTGTTAATGCCAGCTTGAATAGACAGTTATCAACACCCAAACCGAATTCCCGTCTAAATATCTATCAAAGAACTAAGGAAAGTCCCGAAGAAACCGATGAGCTGGAGGCCGAAGTGGTCGACGAAAATGATATTGTCGAAGACGAGGCTGACAAACAAGCCAAAGAAACAAAGAATAATAGGAATCGCAATCCACTTTATAATACTAGGCGATTTAATGCAACATATACAAACTCAAGAACCGCTCAGCAAGAAAACAATACAGAAACCACTGAGAACTCAGATAGTACAACGCGCCGGACTTATACAAACTTTATTAGAGATCAGTCAACAGCAACATCAACGTCAAGACCAGCAACTCGCCAAAGAGTTAGGTACAATCAACGAATAACTACGGAAACTCCTGTTGAAAGTGAAGAAAACGACGAAATTCAAGCAGAAGTAGAAAGTGAAAATGAGACTGTCGATAATGACGAAAGCCCTGTGGATACTTCGGTGCGTGGTCAACTTTTAAAGAACCGTCGCTATAATATAACAGACACAAGCTCTAGAGTCTCTCAGCGTTTCCGGGGTAAAGAAAATAATTCAACAACCAGGGAAAACTCAAAGAACAGCACGCGTCGCACTTATTCAAACCTAAATAGAGGGCAGTCAACAACGACTTCAACGGCTAAACCAACAACTCGTCAAAGAGTCAGGTTCAATCAGAGAATAACGACAGAGAATCCTGCCGAAGGTGATGAAGACGATGAGCTTCAAGCCGAATTGGGTGATGAAACGGAAGAAGCAGATAATGAGGAACTCAACACTACTGGTGTCGGAATTCGTACTTCTTCGACCGGTGAGAATGGATCAGTCCGCAGACAACCATTGAAAACCCGTCGTTTCAATGCAACAGCAACAGACTCAGAATCCTCTAATATTAGCACCCGTCTTCCTTATGTTAGTTTAAGCAGAGGTCAGGCCTCCACGACATCGACGGTGAAGCCGACTACTGCAGAAAATCCTGACCAAAGCGAAGATGAACTGGAAGCAGAATTGGATGATGAAAATGAAATTGTGAACGATGAGGACATCACAACTGCAGCCACTCAAGCAACGGCAACAAAAATTAGTTCGACAGACTCGAGTGGAACCACGGGAGTAACTGAAAAGGCTGAAGACGATGTGTCCACAAATGCAGCCACAGACACGACCACTGAGCCAGCTACTCCTAAACGGAGAATCTTAATTCGTAAACGAATCAATGAAACGAAATCTGACTCAACGGCAACAAATAATGTTAAAGACAGCACAGTCAAGGAGGCTATCGAGACGCGAGGCAAGCCTCCAACCGCAGAAGTAAACAGCAGCTCAAATTCGCGTCGTCAGCTCCTCATACGTCGCCGCAATAACTCAACAATCACTAGGGTCAACGCAGTCAAGGATGATGAAGAAGGCTCTGATGCCAAGAGTAGTTCAGCAGATGCTGAGACTAACAGTGACGCCATAAAAACAACCACATCAAGACGTAATCTTCTCATACGTCGTCGTTTTAATTCAACGGCCACTACAACAAAGCAAGGTGTAGATAAGGATGAACAGGTTAACTTGGTCGATGGTGTCGAGTCCACAACAATAAGCAGCCAGAGACCCAGACAACGACCTCAGAGCTTCGTGCGTCGCCGGTACAATGCGACAATATCTTCGGCTCAACGAAACACTAAGGACGAAGATAGTTCAGAAACAGAAAGTAATCAAGATGATATCAAACTTACAACTCCAGTGCCAAGAATCAACAGGATTCGACCCACAACAATACGTCAGTTTATAAGACAGGGAGCCCCAACGCCAGGCGCCGAAAGGGAAGTAGCTGAAGACATAACGACGCGTCGTCCATATTCGACCCTGAGCAGGACACGTAGTCGCTATGGAAACAACAGAGACACCTCAACGACCACCGAATCAGTGACCAATGCTGACGCTGATAGCGAACTCGAAGCAGACGCTGACGATGCTGAAGATGATGCGCCTGATTCAAATAAGCTACCAGCACGAGGCGGTTTCCTGCAGACAAACCGTCATAGAGCCTTACTTGGCTCTCGTCAAAACCAGATACCCACCCCTAGCAGCGGGCAACCGGAAAGCCGGACGCGAATCAGCTACACAGCACGTCAGTCTACAACGCGGCCAACAAGACCGAGCTCTACGACACGACGCAATATTGTGGCACTCAATAGAAATCTATATAATCGTGGTGAGGAAGAGCAAGAGCAGGAGGACGGCGACTACGATGAAGAAGAGGAGGAAGAGGACGATGCCGATGAGCCCGAGGAAGACGTCTATCCAAAGCCTCGAACTACCACGCCCCGTTCAATTATAAGCCAGTTACTTGCCAGCAGACAACGCACAGAAGCCTTCAAGACTGAAACTCGGACAAAGACAGTAACCCAGACCCATGGTCAACCCAGAGACAAAGACAAAGACAACGACGACGCCGACGACGATGAAGACGGTGACAACGAAGACGAATACGACGATGAAGACGAGAATGACAACAGCAACAAGAACAAGAACGCTGACAATGTAGCAGAGGTATCCAAAAAGAGTAGCACTCAACCTAACATAAGCAACAATACTAATCAGAGCACCTCACCTAAAGTAGCTAGTCGAGTTTTTGGCACAACACGTGGTAATAGCACCGTAGCAAACTATATAAATAATCGTTTTAAGTTCTCTAATTCTAATTCTAATTCTAAACCTAACGAAAACAAAAACACAAACAATAGCACCAACACCAAAAACATTTACACAAACAACAAACAAACAAAACCAGTCACAGTCGGTAATGCTAATAACAATAACGATGAAACTGAAGATGATGATAGTCTAGATGCAGTTATTGATTATGAGGAGACGGATAAGAATGATAATGATAATGCAAATGAGAATGGGGCACCAAAGCGTGTTTTAAATGACCTAGGTAATGACGTTAATTCTAAACGACGTTTTCAGAATCGATATCAAGTGAGCCGCACTAGAGGCACCACGACTGCAACAACACCAAGAGCAACAGCCTCGACAACAGCGGCAACAGCAAATACACGACGTTTGTCCTTTGGCTCACGCAGCCGCGCTCAGGTAACTAAATTATCTATAGTCGGTGACGAATCATCAGATGATGAAGATGATGATGATGATGATGATGATGATGATGATAACCAAGCTGATGCCACAGAGACGACAACTTTCGCTTCAACATTGACAACAGCAGCGACGCCGAGCACTAAACCAACATTGAAACGTATACGAGTACTTAAATATCGACGACCGCTTCAGTCTATTGATAGTAGCAATAGTACAAACACCAGCACTACCAACACAAACACCAACACCACTAATAGCGCCAGCACCACACACACTGAGAACATCACAAACACAATCACATTAGCAAACAATACAACGAAACGTTTCCGAAAGATTGTGCGCAAGCTTAGGCCAGTTCAGATTGCAACCGAGTCGAATAGGTCGAGCGATGGGGAGCAGTCGGGCGTGGTTGGGGAAAGCACGACAACCACACGAAAACCCTTCCAGCCCAGCCGCTCTCGCTTTGGCGCTGAGTCGCACTCGGAGCAGGTGAACGATGAAGATGAAGATGGTAAGGACAAGGAAGCAGATCGACGTCCCTTGGACTTGCAGCGGCTGCGAAATCGCCTCAAGACTCAGCAGGCCCGCGGGGAGCCTGAGGATGGAGTGCTTAGTAGCAGACTGCAGGGTAGCGAAGAAGAGGCCGAAAGCGAGGGCAACTCGGCATTGCAACAGCTGCGCGATAAGGTAAAGGCCGAGCAAGCACGTGGCACTGGGGAGCAGGGTGTGATAAACGATAAGCTCAAGAAACTGTTGGTCGAGAAGGCCACAGCAAGCCAAAGCGACAGCAATGCGATCGTTGATGATGAAGAGAAGATTTCCAGCACAACTGCCAAATCTGCTTTGCGTCCGGCTTTCCGCCGTAAACTGGTGGCCAAGCGACCCTATGTACCGTCAACTAGCAATGTACCCACGAAGGCTCCTCTAAGCCTAAACAGCACACGGCCCACAGCCAAGTTCGTGCGTCGCAAGAACGGGCGCTTCGATCCCTTCAACTCCAGTGTACGTAACAAGGGCGAGGGCTTTGTGCGCAACGATCCTAGAGGAGCGCGATTGCCAGGCACCGATCGCTTTAAGCAACAGGAAACAGAAGGGGAAGAAGATGACGATGAGGAAAACGACGACGAGGAGTACGAGAAACAGCAGGAACATCCACCGGCACTCGTTAAAACTAGTTTGCTGGGCAGTCAGGCGGCGGTGCGAAGACCTTTTACGCCCAAGAATAAACAGCCTAAGGCAGATGCGAACAGTGATAAGAGCGAGGATGAGTATGATGAGGACGATGATGGCGATGATGATGATGAAGAAGAGGAAGAAGAGAATGAACAAGACGATGAGCAATACCAAACTGTTTCCAACCAAGAGCAAGGCGACAGCACTAGCAAGCCTCAAACACCCGCCTATCGCGCCAAGGACAATCGCGTACTGCCCGGTAGTCGACCAAGCTTCTCACCGACCGCCAGCGGTGGCAGCCCCACCGGTGGCAACGTGCCCTTCAATCCCCGAAACCGCCAGCCCAATTCCAGCCAGAGCACCCCCTCGGCACCGTCCAGTCGATTCGGCGGCAGCAACCGTCCGCGAGTGATCAATCGTCCGCCCGGAGTGGCGACTCCCAATTTGACATTGCGTCCTGTGGCCAAGAACTATGAGCGCACAACCCCGCTAACGCCTCTGAAACCCGCCCCGTTCATACCCAGCAACAATCGCAGCTACGAGCGCAAGTACACCGGTCCATCGACGGAAGCACCGGAAACTGCCAGCGAGAATCCATTGATCGAGGACTTGAATATCGATGCGCTCAATGCACGCAACAAAAAGATCTTCGACATCAATAGCAAGAAGCACACCACGCTTAAGCCAAAGGTGGCCCCTAAGGCTGAATCAGACCTAGAGAGTGGAACTGAAACTGCACTAGAAAGGGATCAGGACAGCGATCAGCAGCAGCTGCAGAATCAGGGCTATGTGACTACCACACCAACCACACCAACAACAAATCCAACATCAACACTGTCAACAGACACCACAAACACTGAAACCGAAACCGAAAACGAAAACGATAAAGAAACCGCACAGCCACCAACAGTGCACCCTGTTCCAATGTATGCTAATGAAGCCACAAACATCTCTTCACTCCCACAGGACAAAGAGACGGCCACGTTGTCGTCGACGACGCAGTCGCCACCGCCAGCGACGACGCTGCTGCACGTGTTCACCCTGGTCGAGGGCGAGGCTGAGGAGGACCAGGAGCCCACTGGGCGACCGCTGGGTAGTAAGATCACCGCTGTGGAGCCCAAGCATAAGCTCATCGAAATCAATCGCATTGTAGAGATAAACTCCAAGCAGGCCAAGGCCGCCCAGCGCAAGTCCAAGGCCAATCAAGACTTCGTCACGCTGCGCGTCGAGTCGCTGCCCCACGTCGAGCAGCTAGGTGAGATCAGTGTGGTGAAATATGTGCATTTGGTGGACGGCAGCGATATTCAGATCAACGACGGCCACAGCACCGTTGCGGACTACACCCCCACCGAGCCCAGCACGCCTTCTAAGAACTCCGCTCCGGTGCGCAATAGCCTGCCCCGGACGGAGGGCGACAGCGAGCCGGAGCGCAATGGCAAAGCGCTGCTGCCGGAGGTGATACGCAGTGCCTACGAAACGTCAACCATATCGCTCGAAGGACTCTTCGACTCGGAACGCAAGGCCAAGCAGCTGAACCTCAATAGCATCGACAAGGAGAGCAACACGGAGCGTTCGCTGGACGTCGAACTGGATGCAATTAACAACACCGAACCGCCGACGGCTCAGCCGGCCCCAGCGGCCGCGTTGCCAACCGTCCAATACGTAAGACCCATTGTACCCCTACTTCGTCCCGAATCCAATGAATCCTCACCCCTAATCATCTCGATAGCCAATCTCGACAAGGTCATACTAAGCAAGGTGCAAACGCCGGAGGGCGAGTCAGATGCCAGTGCCAGTGCCAGTGCCACTGCAGCAACTGCGAACGGCATCGACGACAGCAGCAGCACCCTGTTGCCGCCAACCAGCAGCAGCAGCAGCCCCACCCAAGCCGCCGCCGACACTGTCCCCGACTCGAATTCTGCGTTCTCAGTGCGGCATGCGTCCGTGCTGCAGGCGCCGTTCCATGATCGGCTCGCGGACCCTCACAGACAAACGATAGATAATACACTAACAAATGGCGCTATTAGTGGCACTGATCACAACAGCAACAACATGAACAACAGCAACATTCACACGACACTCACAAATAGTACCAGCATTAGCGAAAAGGTCAGCTACAGCAGCGAAACGCATGTGGTGCGGCGCAAGAAGTCGCGTCGTGGGCGTGGCCAGCGAAAGCGTCAGCCTCACAGCAATACAACAACAACAGAAACAACAACCACAACAATAGCAACAACAACAACGATAGCAACACCAACCACATTGGCGCCTTAACTCAGGTGCAATGCACACACACACAAAAGAAAAACAACAACAAAAAAGAAAAAAACGTAGTTAGTTATTTCTAGTCTTATTTTTTGTACAGAGAGAGAGAGACGAACGCATTAAGCTTCTCACACTGTCGCCCTGTAAATATTCGGCTACGTAACTCTGTCCTTTTGAAATTAGAGCATTTTCTTCGCCTTCTTTCGCTCTTCTTCTTGCAATAACAATGAGAAATGGAAAGAGAGTTTTTCATTTAATTTTCCAAATGTTTTGCCAAAAAACAACAACAAAAACTTGCTGCTTTTTGAACGCTATTAAACTTTGTATTCTTCAAGCTGCCATTTAAGAAATAACAATAATATACATACATACAAACATACACACGCCCACACATCTACTGACACACACACCTACACACCAAGCCACACATACACACATACAAGCGCACACACTCACACTGCAGTAATGAAATGCAATGACTTCTCCCCAATTGGTTCAATGAAATCTCTAACGATCCCACAGCAGACAAGCTGTAAAAGTAAATCAATTTTTTATTTAAGTTTTTCGAACTTGATAAAAACTATTTTATTTTATTCTATTTTATTTTATTTTACTTTATTTTATTAACTTTTTTTTTACTTGATTTTTCCTCTTTGAACAATCCGAATTCCAAAAATAATAACTTTTTCTCTTTTGAAATATTTTAAGTTTATTGCATTTAGTTTTAGTCGTAAAATATTTATGCACAATAAACCTTAATAAACCCAAAAACAAACATACTTATTTTGTATATATATATGAAAAAGAAAACAACATTATGCCATATGTAGATCTTAACTATACCCACTATACACTATCTATGTATATATACGTATGTATATATGTATATACATATCTGCCTTGGTATTCAGCTTCTAAACTGAACAACTCTGTACAGAAATCGACCATGATATATTTTACTTTACCTGTTTTTTTTTTGTACATAGAGAAAAACATGAAACATAATCCAAAAGACAATATACATATTTATAACAAAGCCCGTTCCCTCTTTATATATTTTTATTTCATTTTCAGTTACAATTTTCAGAATATAACATTTTAAATCTATAATGGAATATTGAAAACAAACAATATTTCAGCAAACAGTTTGTATCCTGAGAATCCAGTCGATTTATCAGTTTGAATATCGAATCTGTTCATAATACCAAAATCCAATCTTTATCTATATATATAGTTCGTAATTCCAATACTCTTCAGAGACTTCAGATATAAACTAGTTCGCAAACTTCAAAGTCCAATCGCTCGTCAGATATCTTTACATAATTTCATATGTGCTATCACGCACCAGTTCGTAACTCTTGAGATATAGGCATATATAATATTTTGTTAATGGTTTTCCCTCCAAGTGCCTTATCACAACTTTCCAAGTCGTAATCGCGCCTACCTCATAACCGCTCATGCTACTTGCATTGTTTGCTAAATACCCGGTTGAACCGGTTAAAAAAACAAGTAAGCAATGCAGCTGGTTGTCGAAACGGTTTAATTTGGGCCCATAAAGCTGCCGTTAATTATTCATTCATTTGAAAGGCCATAGACGATGTTGCGCATGCCAAGCGCCTCGCTTACAGCTTTTGATAGCCTGCGAGCCATCCATTCGAAAATCCAATTGCTGGAGTCACACATGAAAGCCAAGCGTCGTCTGCACTGCAATTGTGGACTCTATAGGTTTTCAACTTTCAAATACATTCATGTTCCATAGTTTTTTGCAATTACTTTGGTCTAACACTACGAAAAATTTGACAGCAATTATGTTATTTAGTAATTGTCAGATTTGATGAAGTTAATTAAAAAATGTGTTGAAAAAAGATCAACGATAAAGATGTTTATATGTTGATTGATTTGAAAATATTTTGAAATAATCTCAGATACAAATTACTCAATTATTTGAATGATTTGGACTTTAAAATACTTTTCAAAAAATCTGAGATATAAATTGTTCAGTTCAGTTCAGTTCAGTTCAGTTGTAGATCTGACTTTATCACTCGACTTGACTCAACTGATGTTCCCAATCATATAAAATGTTTTCTTGAGCCTTGTCGAGACCTCTGATCCTCATCTTGTTTTCCACTTTCCCTATTTACGGCATTGCCTTCCCTAACATGTTTGGGCCCTTGAATTTCACTCCAGCGCTTTTCGCGTCAGTTGAAGTCAAGGGGACGACTAGAGGCCCTTTGGCAGCTGTGTCGCTTTCTCTGGCATGTGAAGCCTTGCTTGGGCTTGAATCTTAGCGGAGACAAAGTGGTTTTGTTTTTGTATTTGCATTGGCAGCAACTTTCTCATCTGATGATGATGATCATGATGATGATGATGACGATGATGATGGCGCCCTAGCCAAGAGGTGCTGCTCACATGTGCTTCTAGCTGCGATCGGCTTGCGCAGTCTTCGGCTGAAGATAACCAGTTTGGCATGCAGTCAACAAATATTTCAGTAAATAGCAGAAGCCACAGCCACAGCCACAGCTAAAGCTAACAGCCATGAGCGAGCAAAGCGCACATCTTTACAACACAGCCAAGAGCTGACTGGGCTGACTTAGCTGTTATGCAATCACATTGGCATGCAGCTGCTGTTGCCAAATGAGCCGGTCCATCTGGCAGCTGGTCTAGCTGCGAGTGTCTCTTCTTCATGTTGCGCAAGCGACTCTGGGGCGTGGCAAGCGACATTGGCATTACTGTAGCCAGCATCCGGGGCTCATCTCGAATTCCATGGGTTTCTATTGTATAACTGGCATCATTATATTCCCACTTGCCGCCAATGTCAACCAGCCACAGGGCCAACACACAATGCACGCCAAACAAACAGTCAGTCAATCAGTCAGTCAGTCAGTCTCTCTGTCAACTTAGCCAACTGGCATCGTATGGCCGCTAGCCCCCCAGGTGACTCATCTTGGCCATAGCTGTGCACACAATAGGTCCGATTCAAACGTCCTTCAATTAAAATGCCTGAGTGCATTTCTTAAGTGTGTCACCTGTCCATATTTATGAGCATTTACCTGTGACACTCGATCACCTTGGCGGCACTTGCTCAAAGAACATACATATATACACATACATATAATTCTTGGTTATGTCAAGGCTATATGTATATATAACTTTGACTTAGAATGTATCTTAATTCGAATTTCCCGCCCACACTCACACACACGCACACACACACACACACACAGACAAAAAGAAAGAACAACACAACGCCTAACACTTTATTGCATAGTAAGAGTTGAGTACATTAGTAAATACATATTATTGAGCTATATCTAATATGGTTAATATTACATATTGTACATACATATATACTATATATACACACACGAGTATAAATAATTGTTTAATTGTTTAGCATGTAGCTTGCTTTTCTAGATTGCTGTTGACTGCACGGCGCGGATTTCTTGATACTGCGATCACAGAAACACCAACAATTTATGAACGCACAGAAAAAAACCACACACACACAGACACACACACACAAAGACACTGAAAAAACACACGACCAAAGCACTGACACGCAAGTGATGATTGCAGAGTACCGATCGAACGTGAATTTGAATTCAACTCCACTTGACATTTTGCATTATTAATCGAGAACATCCAATTCCCATTGCTCGCTTCATTTCATGTTTGCCCATCGATCGACCCATCTCAACATCTTTCCACTGGCAGCTGCGCACACAAACTGTGCCTTCCACTCCAACGCCAGCTCCGACTGTGACTGCGACGGCGGCTGCGACGGTAACGGCAACGGCAGCGGCAGCGGCGTCAGCCTCAGCCACGTTCAGTCCCAGCCATAATGCTGGCAACGCTTCGCGTCGTCCGGTGCTGAGCGTGCGCAGGCGAATAATCAACACGCCGACGGCGGCGTCTGAGCCAACCACGCAAATTGCAGAGTTGACGACGACCTCTAAATACAGTCGACTGCGCAGCAGGCCAGACTCGGCAGCTGCCGCCGCAATTACAACGACGACGGCAACAACGAGCCGAAACAGCAACAGCAACGGCAACAGTTACTTCAGCAAGCTCAAAAGCTCGTCGGCAACATTGCCGCTGGCAACATTGTCGCCAGCAACAAGCAGCGCCAGCAACATCAACGCCAGCCCCGACAAGCAGCACAAATTCCAAGCGGCCAGCTATGCGCTGCGCCGCCAGTTCCAAACGCGACGCCTCACCACGACGCCATCCTCGGCGAATGGCGACGAAAGCGGTAAGAAAAGCTTTTGCTCAGGGACATAGCCAGATCGTCGATAATGGTTGGCCGATTCTTATTGGATTCTGCTTCTTATTGGATCGTCGCCTTGCTTCGCGCATTTGGCGATAGCCTGAAGATTTTAGAAATAAACGAGTATCCGACATTGGGTTAATCTATATTCTAATTCCTGAAGAACTTGGGAGGGTATTTCTTAAACACCATTCACCATCCCCTCGCGACGCTTGCGCTTTTGCCCAACTCAATCCCTGACCCTGACTCTCTTGATTATATTATCAATACCAGCTATGCATAGCAACATTTGAGAGGAAGACACTCTTCGTCTCTGCAACTTTCTAGCTTTCGTGTTGCGAGCTGCAAATGTAGCTAATCTATTTCAATTTAGTTTCTTCAATCATCGACATTTTAAATAATTCAAGCAAAAGTTCACTAGACTCCAGTCTAGAGTCGACTCCAGTCAATATTAGCTATATGTGTATAAACACAAGCTGATAGCTCGTATTACAATTTTTGAGAGATAGCAACTTTTTGTCTCTGCGCATGTGTCCAGGGATTCACATTGCAAGCTCATGACATTCTTGGTCAGCATTGACAACTGTATCTGTCTCTGGCTCTCACTCTCCCTATTTGTCTACATAAGCTCTTAAAATTTTATAACACTCTCACAATATAAACTTAAATTTAAAGCAACTAAGAATGTTGCAGTCGGACGGTACCGACTGCAGAACACTCATTCCCGGACAAAGCACTATCAATACCACATTTGGATTCACCACGCACCGATCTGGTCGTATACCTAAATAAATTGTGGGAAATTAGTAGGGAAACTATTTATCTTTTGAGTTCCCATATGTAAAACTATGAAAACTAGATATTTTTATGTGTCACTACGATATACATAGATACGTATATATGTCGCTCTTTTCCATTTCATATGTTTTCAAAATTTTAAGTCTTTAACTTCAAGAACAGCGAAATGGACGTAGGGCAAAGCCAATATACTCAATTCACTTTCGCGATAGAGTCAGCGACAATTTAAGAGCGGAATCGGCGCAATCAATTAGCTTCGTAAGCCATTCCGTGTTCTCTCACACTCTGCCTGTTCGTTCTCCCGATGCATCGGCTCGATCACACTCAGCCGAAGCTCGTAGTAAGAAACGAACCCTCACAGTGCATGGTTCGAATAGAGCAGATGCTCCTGATTCGGCAGCTCTGCCAATTCGGCTGTAATATGACGAGAGCCACAACAGCCTAAAGTCGCCTTACTATCGAGCACAAAAATGTGAAATGATGAACTTCAGGTGCCTAAAACTTGTATGAAAAAAACTCGGTAACTCAACAAAGAGCCCGATTTTTAATTCTGTAGGAATAAAGTGATGAATGGAGAAGAATAAGAAGAATATTCCTAAATTGAGCAATCATACAAACTGAGAGACAATCTGAAATGAAGTATAGGTGAAGTGAATTTACATTTGATTCTTACTTATCAAGAGCTATAAGATTCACCATTTGTCAAAATACCAAAGATTTTCTGGCATTTATTTAGCAGCACTACAATTGCTGCGCTATCTTGGGAAAATATATAAAGAAAGAATAGCTCTACATATTCCACATCTATATCTTACCTCCCTCCCAGTCACAGATGTACCACGCACCCAAAATCCGCTCTTCAAGCGACGCCCAACTCTCGGCTCAACCCCTCCGCCGCCGCGCTCGACCACGACAGCGCTGTCCATCGAGACGACGACCTTCCTGTATGGCATTGAGGATGACGATGATCAGGTGGCTCGCTCCAGCATACACACCAGTCGCTTCAATCAGATTGCGGAGCAGCTGCGTCCACTCCATAGCTCCAGCTCCAGCTCCAGCTCCAGCTCCAGCCCCAGCACGAGCACCAGCACGAGCACAACGACCCAACGGGCGCTCAGCTTTGTGCCTAATGGCACTCGTGAGTTGGCTCTTATGCACAGCCCTGGACTCGGGTGTAATCCAGTTGTTTTTGCAGGCCGCCAGCTGATACCGCGCCCTCGCCGGCCCCAGTCCAGCACGCCTGCGCCCACCTCGAGCAGCTCTGCCGCAGGCTCGCCGCCGGCAGCGCGTCGCCAGCAGAGTCGACGACGGCCGCACAAGTACATCGAGGTCTACAATCGGCCGCCCAGCAAGCTTGCCCTGGCCACAGCCACAGCCACCGCCACATTCACATCCGCATCCGCATCCGCATCGAATCGTCGCTCGGGCGCCGCCGACTACGACAGCTCGGATGCGAGTCCGACGCGCCGGCGCAGCGAGAAGGCGCGCAAGCCGCAGTCCCGGGCACCCAAGGTGATCGTTCACGGGCAGGGCATCATCGAGTGCCGGGATCAGGGCAACTTCCCGCATCCGCTAAGCTGTCGCAAGTTCATTTCGTGCGCCAAGTTCGATGGCACCGGCGGCATCGTCGGCTGGGAGTACACCTGCCCCAAGGGCCTCAGCTACGACGGCGACAGCGGCATGTGTATCTTCACCTCGGCCAGCGATGGCCGAGTCTGTCGCGATTAAGGCAGAGACAGGAATGCGATCGACGGGGTCAATGACTGAGTGCAGACCCAAGGCACGCCTCCCAAAAGGAAGACGAATCCTTGAATCTCTCACTTTGCACATCATTTTTCTCTTGTGAATAGTTTTTTGTTGCGAGCATATACATAGATATATATGTGTATGTATGCACATCTATGTCTCTCTATATATGTATGTATTTATATTTCAATTTTATTTAAGAGTCATTTGCATACCTTGACCGGGCTCCTAGGTCTATGTCGCCTCTGTCAGTCCGTCCGACTGTCCTTTCCTCTGCACCCCAGTCCCTCTCATACATGTCGTGTACATATGTCGCATATATCATATAGCTGCCATGGGAAGAAAAGCCTTTAATGATCTTAGAGCTGAGCCTCGAACGAAATCCATACCCCTGGAACACATCTAATCCACATAAATCCGAATCTAACTTTCCTCCAGCTACAAAAATTGTATGCAATCTTCGGTTGCCCGAAGATAATTCGAATATCTTGTTTTTTTTTTTATTGTTTCTTTATTGTTATATGAAAATATAAAATTTAGGTTGCTTATACTCAATACTTGTGTGTCTTGCTGCCACACAGATCACAATGCAAGTACGATATGTCATATCTATGTAGGTATATATTATACGAACTGTCATTTGCTGCAATATCAATCAATAAATAAATATATATATATAAAAGTAGAATACAATTTGTTTCTTTCCATATACAAATTATAATAATAATAATATAATATAGATTACGATATGTAAAAGTATAAGACATATATGCATATATAGATATATTATGGATTGGAAATGGAATAAGATGGAAGCAAAGTAAAAGTTAGTAGTCGAAATAACTCTGTAAAGAGCTAATTGGAATGACGACGAGTCGAGTCGAGTCGAGTCGGTAAAGTAGTCGACAATTTGGCAATACTTTAAGCCGCTATGCAAAATACAGCACAAATCACAAACAGCACAAAGGCTGAATACAAAAGATAGAAACTCTTGCCTGAATACTTTGTATAACTGAATTCCAATAATGCTTTTAAAAATATCATTAAAAGAGTACTAATTTTTTTAGTTTCAAGTCTCTAGATCTTAAAGGTTATATGAATGACGCGTTCAGACATATAAGACATAAGTTCCATTAAAAACTAGTTCGCATGGAAATCTTCAGAAAATCATCCCATATAGGGCTATATGCAAATATGAAAGCTCGGGACCGAAATGAATAACGTACGTGCGACAGTCCGGCAGGTGAACGACAGCAGGAACGACATGGTACAAAATCAATATACATTCCTTCCCCAATTAAAAATATTCATCTGAAATTAGAGAGGTATTTTAATAGGACTACACATATTTCTAGTTTTTATGACATAAACAAGCCCTGGCTAAATATATGAAGCCACACAAATTTGATTTCTGAGAGGCTGAGCGACTCTCTTGCACGATCTTCCATATTATCACATATTATAGAACTGTCAACCATATTCAGAGTTGTTGGAAACATCCAAAGTAAATAAATTGATAAGGCGATTGGAGTACTTTTTAAAGATGCAAAAATTTGTATTTGAAAACTAAGCGTAAACTAGGCAATCAATGTGGAAGGAAAATGCATTGTCGTTCTTTTCGAGTTATTGATGGATTGCTTAATGGTTCGTGGGGGGGTGGGGAGATCGCTTAGACGAAGCTCTTCTGCTGCTGCTGCTGCTTCCAGCTCTGGTGGTAGGCGTGGTAGCCACTCTGTGTCTGGGCGGGGGTGTTGCGGCCGAAGGGACTCCTCGAGTTCACCTGCAGCATGTAGTCGCCGCGGATGTCGTAGCTGGTGGCGATGCCCATGTAGGCGCGCTTGCCATAGCCGTTGTTCTGCTTGTACTCCCTGTAGGAGCTGGCGGCGACAGCGGGGAAGTTGCGCTCGTTGCCGGGGCGCACGGACTCGGCGTAGTAGCGGGTGGCGCGCAGAGAGGCCTCTACGACGTTGTCGGCGCCGGGAACACCGGTAGCCGGGCCATTGGGATAGAAGTCGACATCGGCGAGGCGCTGCGGGGTGCCCATGCCGTAGGCGGAGGTGTGGATGGCATCAACGAAGTCGGCATCGCCGCGGGCCAAGCCGGTCAGCTTGTTGTCGGGCTGGGCGTACAGGCGGGCGGGGTCCAGGCCAGTGATGCGGCGCAGCTTGTGGCCGGTCTGGCGGGTGTAGTGGCGGCCAGCGATGCCGGCGACATGGGCGGCGGGTCCTTGGCCGATCAGATGGATGATCTCCTGGGGCACGTTCACCTCGTTGGTCAGCTCGACCAGGCGCTCGCCAATGATCTCACCAATGCGCTCCACATTCAGGGTGACGAACTGCTCGAAGTCCCCGATCACGTTGCCCAAGGCGATGACCACCAGATCGCCGGTCGTCTTGTCGTCCTGCTCCTGGTTCTGCTTGCGGCCCTGCTCTACCTGCTCGTCGCTGTTGCTCTTCTGCTCATCCGCCTCCTGCTGGCTGGGGTAGGGCTGCAGGTTGTAGCGCTGCGCGTAGGCCTCGATCAGCTTGCGGTTGGCCTTGTTGGCCTGGCTCCAGGACTGGGGCAGGCCCTCAATGAAAATGGTCACCTCGTCGTTGCCGAAGTTCGTCTGGCGCTTCGCCGTCTGCACAAAGTTGTCCAAGTTGAACTCGATCTTCTGGCCGTTCTCGCCGACGAAGTAGCCCTTGATCTGGCTGGACTCCGGCACGTACTCGGGCTTGAAGATGCGGTTGAACTGAGCCAAATGATCTGTGCGAGGAGAGAGATTAGCAGTGACGCAGACGAAGGGGCCGCCTCCACTCCAGCTCCAGATACTTACACATTTTGTCCAGCAGCGATGCTCCCTCATCGACGGTCAGGCCCTCGAGGCGGCGCAGGGTCACATCCTTGAGCATGGGCAGCTGCTCGATCTCGCTGATGCTGACCCAGTTGCTGGGGTCGTCGTAGTTGTTCAGCGAGTTGGACTGCTTATAGCTGTTCGTGGCCAGGGCCACGGCCATAAAGCAGGCCAGAACACACAAGTTGCGCAGAGGATTCATAGTTTCAGCAAAGCCCGTCTCCTTCTATTGTCGTAGACGCCGTACCAAGCTGTACTGCATGCTCTTAGCCGATCGCCCGGCGGTTTTATAGCGGCTCCCACTGCCGCTTGCCGGAGACCTGCTCACGTGTCCGCCAGCGGAAGCACCAGAGCGCTGACGGGTGCATCTGGCTCAGCAGTTTTCGGAAGCGACGCTGAAATTCTAGACAGCACAGTTTTCTTGATATGTAAATCGAAAATCGGCAATCATCGATCGGGTGACTCGGCACTTTCCACACACATTTTTCGCTTTATCAGTTGTGCATCGGCCATGGGTATGACCACATCCGCCCCGCTTACCCCTCCATTGCCTTCATTCGACTGCTCGCCGATGCCAATTTGGCAACTTTGATGTGCTGCTTGTGTCAACAGTTGCCGCTAGCCTCTTGCGTAACTACAATTCAATGAACCCTAAGCGATTAAAGAGCCGAGCCGATGACGCTACCAGACTTTGACTTAGTTCTAGAAATTTATTATTAGACTGAGACGATAGCATCGCATTGCAATCTTAGTTGCAAATCTAACAAACATTCTTCGCCCCTGTCGACGGCATTTCGAACGCAGCTCTGCGGCTGCATTCAGAGTATCCGCATAGAGCGACACATCCCAAGTGCTCTCTACTCTCCAGCGCATGTCACTCATTCAATGCTAAATATATTTTGTAATAGAAGACTAATATTAGTAAAATGCTCAAGGCTTACTTTAAAATATATATCAATTGGTAAAAACAGAATATTGAATGTCGAATTTTCAAAATATATTGCTATCATATTCAGGTTACCTTAATATTATATATTTTTATTTATCTTATTAGCGCTAGACGTAAAGCGCTTGTTTCCTTAAAATATATGTAATCGCAAAAGTAAATGAAGAACTCCCATCATAACTCAACTAACGCACATGCTTATGTATTTAATTTAATTTGATTTATATTATTATGTATTACATTATTATAATGCATCGTGAATTGTAACGAACACACGAATTACATACATATCTCATGTGGTAATTCTAAAGATAATTTGTGATATTGGGGAACGATAATATAAGGTAACATAGCACTGAGAACTACAATTCTAAAGGAGGTGGCTTTTGCTTGCTTTGTAGTTAGTTTATAGGACATTTGGCTATATCTGATTACATTGGTGAACCATAAAACGCTGCGGCTTGAAAAATAGATCTAAACAAAAACATATTTGTATACATATGTATATGTATATGAACCTATATGTACATATATAACATTTATCATTTTAGCATGTGGTTATTGTCGAGTTTAACATTTAAAGGGCTTTGGGAATGAAATAATTTATACTCATTTGAATGAAATTATATATCGTTTCTTTTTTTTGCAATTTCTCACAATCTGTCAGAATATTCGTCCGTCTATATGAACAGCGTTTTCGTATTGCAACGTCCAGTTTGAAATATAAAATATACAATTGTGGGTAATATGAGCATTTGTGGGGCGTGCCAAATCCGGGGTCCAACTTGTAGAGCTCAAATTTTAAAAATAATTTGTTTTGATCTGTTTCTCTCTAATACATGTATATAAGTATTTTTATAATTCATATTGAATATATGTAAGTATTTTTCGTATAGAATATATTCTGTTTTAGACATTGAATAATAATTGAGATTTAAAAAATATATTAAACATGTATATAGCAGAAGAGCAGCATAAGCAAATATAAGTACAGAATATATATATGTATATATATATATACATATATATACATATATATAAGAGCGGTGTCAATTTTGTATTGCATGCTCGTTACCTGTAACTCCGTCGGAAATGAGTAGCCTGTCCGCTCGATTGATTACTTGGCCAAAAAAACATATGAATAAACAAAACAAAAAAAAAAAAAAAACAGCGGTCGACTACGAAAGTTCTAGGCTCTTACATAACTTTCTCGTAAATCGAATATTTCAAACAAGAACGAGCATAGCCGACTGCACAAGACTCGTTCAGAATTATGGCGCAGTTATAAAGTCTAAAGTCAATATATGTATGTAATTCGAGTTTCCACACCTTCGTCTACTTATGCATATTAATATACATTTATGTATATAAAGTTAACTTTCTACAGCCGTAAGAGATTTTTATTTATGCATGTTGACAATTCTAAAGAGCTGGATATTAACACATACGTATGTACATCTAGCAAAAATACATATAACATAAACAACTGAGAAAGCTCTAGTGGAGACTGCTCGAGTCTCGAGTCCGATTTGCCACGCCCCTAAAAGGCGTAGACCTATAATTTTTTCATCATAACAATCTTTATAGTATCATAACATTAAATTTCAAAATTTCAACGTTCTAGCTTTAAAATTCTATGAGATACAGTTTTATCTGATTTGCCACGCCCCAATGGACGTAGATATATCCGCCATAGCTCGTGATCTTGGATGGTCGATGCGGATCTACATTCCGAATTTCAGTTTTCTAGTTCTTCAACTAATATGATTTCAGGCATAGCGGAAAAAGCATTTTCGGATTTGTCACGCTCTAGTGGGCGGATCCGGAGAATTTCAACACTTTATGAATCGGAGATATATGTATACGAGTATGTGTTCCAAATTTAAAGTCTTTAGCTTCAATTACGCCGCAATGAGCTGCGATCATACGGACAGACGGACTGTCGGGCAGACGGTCAGACGGACGGACAGCAAGACGGACAGCACAAACTCAATATACTCATTTCCCTTTCGTGAATGAGTACAAAAATTCAATAAACATATATATTCATATATATATTTAGCTAAAAAGTAATTTCACATTTCCTCACTTTCATATAGGTTCGATGAATTAGGTTCTCGCATTGAGTGTCTGCCTAAAGTCTCCATCCTTCCTAGCTAGTCTTAACTTGTTTGTATCAAGAATTTCCATCTTCTAATCTCCCTTTTTCATAGAATAAAACCGAAACTAAATATGTTATTGTATTCAATTAAAACAAAACACAAACTACAGACATAAGAGATAATTTCGTCATATGAGCTTTGTAAGGGAATGAAGTTTGACGCAGGTTAGCATCATCATTGTTAGCCTAGATTCGAAATTCCTATGGGACTCATCTAACGGTAGTTGAGAGCAGCTTAAGTACATTCATTGCATCTATATTAGTTATTTTATAGTCTATATATGCATAGCCTTATCGTATAGTCTTACAATGTATTTGCGTAGCTTGTGCGGCTATTACAAAATTTTGCCCATTCAAGCAGTTTGCTATCATCAGGCAGCTTAGTTTGTTGCAGGCCCTTAGGAGACGAGGCGGGCTGAGGGGGATCCGTGAGGTATCAAGCAAACGTAGGCACCTATCAGCTGTCAAACTCTACATATGTATATGTATTTGTACATATTTAGAAACTGCAACGCTGCATTTGTGGCTTGAGCTCTCTCTGACAGTGCAAAATGCGAATGGGCTTGGGTGCTATAAAATGTGTAGCTCGCCGCTGTGGAAGACAGTTCAACTCATAGCAACATTGAGAGCTCAGTGAAGTTCCTGCAGTAGTTGAAGCCCTGGTCTAGAACACGATGAATCCGATGCGAGTGCTTAGCCTCTTGGCTTGCCTGGTCGTTGCGGCCATGGCCGGCCCAGCCCCCCGTATGGGCGGCAATAGCGTCAACCAGGCGCTGAAGCCATCCCAGTGGCTGTCCGTGCAGGAGTTGGAGTCGATTCCCGCCGTGGATGAGCTGACGCTGGAGCGTCTGGAGAGCATGCCCCTCGAGAAGGGCGCCGAGCTGCTGCAGCAAGTGTGTAAGTATTTGGACAGAAATTGCCCAGTAGTTGGCCCTTGGCTAATGGTCGTCCTTGCTCCTCGATCCAGATCACTTGTCGCAGATCAATCACGATGTGGAGCCCAGCTTTGTGCCCAGCAACGTTCAAGTCTATGTGCCCAGGCCCAACGGCGATAAGATTGTGGCGCCCATCAACGAGATGATCCACCGCCTGAAGCAGAAGCAGAACTTCGGACAGGACGAGGTCACCATCATTGTCACCGGCTTGCCCCAGACCAGCGAGACTGTGAAGAAGGCCAACCGCAAGCTCATCCAGGCCTACATGCAGCGCTACAACCTGCAGCAGCAGCAGCAGCAGGCCCAGAAGTACAGCAGCAACGTCGACGAGGACAACAAGCAGCCGCGCACATCCAGCGAGGAGGACTACAGCGAGCAGGCCAAGACTGCCAACACCAACACTGGCGACATTATCGTGAGTAGCAGCGCGAGGGCAGGGAGCGCGTCAAGTGAGAGCTCCACTTATGCATCCATTTGTAATACCCTCGCCACAGGTGATCGACTTGGGCTCCACCCTGACCACCTACAAGCGCTACGCCATGCTGGACATCGAGAAGACCGGCACCAAGCTCGGCAAGTGGATCGCCCAGCTGACCAGCGAGCTGCAGTTGCCCTATGAGACCATCCACGTGATTGGCGAAAATGTTGGCGCTCACGTTGCCGGCGCTGCTGCCAACGAGTTCACCCGCCTCACTGGCCACAAGCTGCGCCGCGTCACCGGCCTGGACCCCAGCCACATTGTCGCCAAGAACCGCAACACCCTGACCGGACTGGCTCGCGGCGATGCCGAGTTCGTTGATGTCATCCACACGTCCGTCTACGGCATGGGCACACCCGCCCGCAACGGCGACGTCGACTTCTATCCCAACGGCCCGTCCACCGGTGTTCCCGGCGCTGAGAACGTCATTGAGGCCACCATGCGCGCCACCCGCTTCTTCGCCGAGTCCGTGCGCCCAGGCTACGAGCGCAGCTTCCCCGCCGTGCCCGCCAACTCCCTTAAGCAGTACAAGCAGAACGACGGCTACGGCAAGCGCGCCTACATGGGCATCGATGCCGCCTACGACATCAAGGGCGACTACATCCTCCAGGTGAACCCCAGCAGCCCCTTCGGCCGCAACGCCCCTGCCCAGAGGCAGAACAGCTACCACGGCGTGCACACCGCCTGGGAGAGCAACAAGGAGTTCTAGACGCCCAATCGACGAACAAGGCAAACAGCAAACAAAGCAATCGAGTCTTATGTTGCGCTTAGAGTTAAGGACCCAACAATTGGCTATTTCTCCCACTAAATACTTTACAAGCAAAATTGATGGCAAATAAACCAGCAGACTCTATTCCAGAGAGTACAACTGTGTAAAAAAAAATACTTTTCAAAATTTGTTCTTTATTTCGATGACTATGAATACCTCTAATATTTCAGATAACTCAAGCCAGTCGTGAATATATATATCTTTTTTTCAAAGCTATTCGAATTTGAGCCATACACAATATATACGAACTTTATTCTAAAACAAGCCCTAGAATTGAATCAAAAGAGGTAATTCAAGGTTTGATAGTCTGACCCGAAAAGTGTGATACAGGATAACTCCATTACAGGCTCAAAAAATATATACATATATATACTAGCTGACCCGGCAACCGTTGCTTTGCCATATCCATTATTTCTACGAAATATTTTGTACTTAAATACAAAATAAGTACTAATTTACTATAAGTATGTGGGGATGCAGTTATTGTCAAAGGCGTTGTAAGCAACCGAAGTATGCTTTATCCCGAATGGCTTATTATACTCTGAACCCATTGAAAATGGGAAACCAGGGTATAATGGTTTTGTGAAAAGTATGTAACAGGCAGAAGGAATCATCGCAGACCCCATAAAAATATATGTATTCTTGATCAGCACGACGATCTGAGTAGATATAGCCCTGTCCGTCCGTCTGCTTGATTGCGTCGATCTCAGCGGATTGGAATGCATACTCATGTATACCATACGCAGTACGAGTTTATCTTATTTTGTACATAAATCATCCGATAATTTTTTAACGAGAATAATCGAAATACGATTTTGTTTTTTCAGCCTCATTTGAGCACTATTAGACCTGGAAACTTCAGATTTACTGTGTATATTCATATGATGAATACAAACATTTTGTAATCAACAGATTTTCGATACCACGCCCCCTTTGCCCCCAATTTTTAAACCACGCATTTCAAATACTAGAAACTTGTGCTTTGGGATGTACATACATTTGAACATTACGTTCTGAAAGTTTCAATAAGATTGTACATCTAGAAATAAAATTATTCAACAAATAAATTATCATAAACCTGCCCACACCGCAGCGCCGTCCAAGCGCAGTCGCTGCTTACTGCGCTGTTCGCAGAGCGCGTTTTTATACATGCGTGCGGATGCATGTGAATGTATGTATAAAGAAGTATAAAGAAGTACAGAATCATTAGAATGGACTGGAGCCTTCTTACTTGTTATACCCTGATCCCATTGAAAATGGGAAATCATGGTGCCAGATCGCCACAAGGAAAAATGTAATAGTAGACATAAGTCAGTTTAGGGCAATATATAATAAAATAGTTTAGGCTATGCCCGTCTACAGGGCAAGGCCTCAAGGCAAAAGCAAAACAAAAACTTACACATTCTTCTCAGACTGCGCACACGCATATTCAACTCCATTGCAGTTATCGGTTCTGAAAGCTTACGATTCTCAAAATTTGGAGAAAACATAAACTGTCTTCTCTCTTGGCCTCTGGTGGGTAATTGACTCATTGAATCGATTGCTTCGACTTTCGTCTTCCCACTTGGTGCCCTCAGCGATGAAGAGTGCATTGCCTACAGCCAAGATTGACCAAATAACACTTGGCTTAATCTAAGTTGCTTATTATCTTCGACAATCATGGCCAAAAGATCAATCCAGCTAATTCAAGTCAGCAAATTCTGAATGAACCACGTCCTCTGGCCAATACTAATGAGAATTTCGCCCCGAGATATTCGCTACTATTCCAACCAAACGCAAAAAAGCCAAAGCAATCCACTGCTTTGCTGCCAATTCAACAAGGCTTGTACCCACGCTGTCTGTTTCTACCTACGACTCTGAAACAGACGAGACACTCAATTTGCTAATTGATCAGTGTAATGATAAATCAATATAATTAAAACCTAGTTAAACAGAAAACTTAAACAAACTTCCAAATTTAAAAAACTTAAGGCCACTCAGTCAACAAATAAAAACATATAGAAATAACTTTGCACGAAATAACATAGACAAGTACCTAATATGAATTTACACGCTAGATATGTACGCTCCCAACATTTCGAAATGTTTTATTTTACCCGTATTATTCTACATCTTAACCAGCTTTTAAGACAAAGGTATTCCCAATTTCTAGTATCTAACATCGCACAAAAGCGCTATACACTACGTGCTTGATTTTGTAATTTGGACATGATGAACGTATAAAAAGTTTCCTTTAAAGAAATCGGAACATTTTACTTTAATTCAATTCAAGCAAATCGTAAACCCTGCCTCTGGTATTGATTTGCGTGAGACGGCGAAAGCTTCAGAGCCCAACACTCAAAACTGAGTTTATTTTTAACGCCCAAAAATATACACATGTATGTATATACATCCATATGTATTGTGTAAGTTGATTCATACAAATGCAAATGCATATACATATACATACACAGCTTTGTTTATTGCTTAGCTTTGCAAGCTCGCCCAAAGCTCTGCAGTCAGCTGTAAGGGTTGGCAGCGTCTGGCAAAGCGAAGAGAGCTTTTCTAGCACAGCAGCAGGCGCGGCCCCAGTTGCCTTGGCAAGCCTGTCGCTTGCTGCTTCTAATATTTGTTAGAGACCTTTCCAGTTGTTATTGTACGCTCGTGGCACGCTTGGCTTTGTGCTCTTTGTACGGCACGCGCTATCTGCAGTTTGAACTCTAGCTGAGCTTGAGCGACAGCCAGCCGTTGGCTCCTCGGTGGGCAGCAACAACATTTTCGTATTCTGTAATTGTTTACTGCCTGCCTGCCTGCCTGCCAACAACAACAACAGCAACAACAGCAACAGCAGCAACTGACAAATGTGGAGGAGCAGAGAGCACAACAACTGTTAAGGCACGCGAAGAAAGAGCATAAAGAAAACCGTTGGCAAAGTGCTGTTACACGAAAACAGTGTGTTTTTTTTTTTGTGTCTGTGTGAGTGCTTGGAGTACCTAGAGGAACACAATCGACCGAGAAAAAATATTACAATAAATATTTGACGCTAAAAGAGTATAGAAACTAAATAAATAACACGTTTGGCTTTAGCTGTATAAGCGCGCGTGCGTGTGTGTGTGCGTGTGTTAGTGTCGTTATGCTGTCATCTATTTGCATAGCTACATACATGCACAGACATGCGTAAATTGTTTGCGTTTTCAAAGTTTATCGACTAACGCTGCAGTAAACACTGAAAAGGCACTTAGTTGCTGCATCTCAGAAACAACAACACAACAACAACAACAACAAACACAAGAGAGGCAACTGAGGCAGCTCGTTTGGCAACCAGCACAAAAGTATGCAGCGAAAAATTGCATTGTCTGTCAAGGACAAAACAAAACACCCTGCCATGTAGCGACTGGCGTCTAGTCTGCCTGTGTGCGTGCGTGCGTGCGTTCGTGCGTGTATATTTGTGTGCGTGTGTAAGTGTGCGTGTGTGTGTGTGTGCCTATTGTAAGCGAAAGGGTATCAAAAATCATCGAGACACGAAACTAGCTCAAACATTCAAGAGCACCAAAAACGGAAAAACAGAATCACACGAATAACAACAACAACAACAACAGCAACACAGCCTGCAGCTAAACAACAGAAACAACAGCAGCAGCAGCAGCAGCAGCAGCAAGAACATCCCCAGACAGGGCAAGTCGATCCACCCCAATCGACATTTGGCGCCAGTTGGACAACATCGTGGCCACCATGTGGTTTCATGCTTCAACAATGCTCCGTCTATTTCCAATACTTTTCGCTCTGCTGCGGCTGCCCGTTCAAGTAAGTTTCCTTAGCCCCCAGCACGCAGCGCCCAGTCCCTGCCCCACATAAATGTTGCAAGCTCAAATTACATTTGCCAAAATTACATAGAGGCAGCACAACATTTAGGCAGATACCCTGGATTAACTGGGGTGTTTTCCTTAGATTACATACATATATGCAAATAATTAAGAAATTCTTGTGCAATTCTGTTCTTGTTTATTCAAATTGAAACTGAAGACATTCTTAATATTCATAGTTTGGATGCATTATGCGAGAATAATATAATGTGAATCTTTGAATAAAGCCATAGCAACCCTCTTATAGACATAATAACAGCTCTAGCATTTTCTTACTTTAAAGCTTTAAATAGTTTGCTCTTCAATTCGGTTTCGGGCTTACGCTCGATAACTTTACTGATATACTCATGTGCTTTTATATTGTGATCCTTTATTACTGTAACATTATTGAACATCAATATTGTTATACTGTTATATTGTTATCTTGCTATTCTTAAATGCTGTAATATTGGGATACTACAATTAAACAGTTAACTGATACCTACAGTTAAATTGCTTTACTTTTATATATTGTTATACTGGTGTGCTGTTAAACGGTACATTCTTATACTGTTATTCCGTTAAATACTGATTTTCTATTAATCTGTTATAATTTGATACTGGTATAATGTTATACGGTTATATTGTATTGATATTATATTATTATTCTGGTATACTGATGTACTGTTATACTGGTATAATGTTATACGGTTATATTGTATTGATGTACTATCATTATTCTGATATACTGATGTACTGTTATACTGGTATAATGTTATACGGTTATATTGTATTGATGTACTATTATTATTCTGGTATACTGATGTACTGTTATACTGGCATAATGTTATACGGCTATATTGTATTGATGTTATATTATTATTCTGGTATACTGATGTACTGTTATACTGGTATTATGTTATACTGTTATACCCGATACTATTATTCTGTTATACTTACTGTTCAACTGAAATATTCATATACTATCATACTTTAAGATTGGTGTATTGTTATACGAGTATACTCTAATGATATTATAGTGTTATACTGTTAAGCAGTTATACCGTTACTCTGTTTAACTGAAATACTGTTATATTCGTTTACCCTTATACTGTTATACTACTATACTTTTATGCACATCATTTTCCTAATTATAGTCATAACATTCATATCTACTGCAGCTAGTTGTAGTCGTTGTTCCGATTTTGGTATAGAACTGCTCCTCATTGTTTTGTTGACTTTGTTAGCTGATTGTTTTACTTTGTTTCGTTTCACCTGCCTGTTTGCCTGTCTGTCTGTCCATCTGTCTGGCTGTGTAACATTTATTCAAATTGTTTGCTCTAGCAATTAATTTGCTGGAGCATACTCCTCTCGCTTATTAATATGCTTAATTGTTCGTAGCGATGTCTTGACTGCAGCTGATGTCTCTTTGCGTTCCATTTCGATTCGCAGGTCAAGGCACGATTCTGCGAGGGCGGGCACATCTGTTCACTGCCCCGGGAATGCTGCACCCAAGGCTGCTGTCCGCCGTATCAGAGCGGGCCTAGGCAGCTGCCACCACCGTCGGAGCACGTACTGAACCTGTTCTTTATCAGTCACTGGTTCTTTTGGTAAGTAGCGGACCATTTAGAAAATGATATATATCTAGTGTGCATGCATTGTGGCTGCAGTCGTCGTCCCCCGGGACGGGGGGCGCTGCACAGCGTTCAAGGTCGGGGCTGGGCCGGGGCTGATTGGCATTGTGTGGGGCCTAGCAGATACAGTCAGGCAGTATTAGTGCGAGTATGAGTATTATTATTGGCAGCAAGTTGGCCCCTGACTGAGTTGCGTCAAGTCAAGACAAGGCCTTATGCAAGTCGGGCCGGGCCGGCCCCGGATCCCCAGACGAGACAGAAAGCGCCAAATGGCATTGCCAACTAATGAGACACTGGCTCTTTTCACTGTCACTGTCCCAACCGCAGTGCCACCCATAGTGGTGCGGGGCATGGGGGCATGGGGGTAGAGGGGTAGAGGGGTCTTACCCTCTTACCCCCTTCGGTTCGCTCACATAATCAAATCTCACGTCGCCAAAAAGCCAAGCGAATAGGCAGCCCATTTAGTTGGCATTCGATTACGAACGCAGCCAGCCGCAGTCTCTACTCGACTCGAGTCTGCCTGCGGTGCGTCCACTGGGCTTCTTCCATGGGCTTCTTCATACAGACGCGCCAACTGCAAACGGAGCAGTAAGAGATCCTCGCACAGACTCCGAGCGCAATCCTTACTGATTCGCTGTCTTACTTTTGTCTCCCCCCGCAGGTGCGTCGTGGTGGCCGTCATTTTGGCCATCCTCTGTGCCTACTCGCTTTGGAAGAAGCGTCGCACACTGTGCGGCTGGGGCTTCACGGAGCATCACACCCAATCCGAGGGCGACTCCGCCGGCTCGTGCTATGCACCGCCGCAGTACAGTCGCTGCAACTCGTTCCATCATCCGCCGCCGCCCTACACGGAGGTGAGTTGATCTGCTAATTTAAGTGACTGAGCTCAGGCTAAGGATTTATCTGATTTCGACAGGTCACCTCGAAGCCGGATCTCTATCCGCTCGTCTTCACGTGCAACAACGAAAACAGCAAAGGCAACGCCGGCTCCAGCTATCTGATGGTGCAATACTTTCGCAACTATATTGTGCGTCCGGCGGGCTCGCTGAGCGCCGCCAGCACCGTGGACTCGCTCAGCTCCAGCTTCATTTGCAACATCAACGAGGCCAACACGCTGGTGCCGCCGCCCTACTCCCGTGCAGCCAGCCCCGAGCTCGGCCTGCACTACGGGGCCAACCGAGAGCCGCCGCCCAACGGCCAGCTGGCGGCACCGCAGTACGGCCTGCCTCGCTCCGCATCGCAGCTGGTGGAGCCGGAGTACCAGCCGCGCGCGCACTACGCCACCGTCGCCCTGGACAGGAATGTGGGCCTGGGCTCGGGCACGGCCCACTACAGCACGCGACTGCACAACTCGCACAGCGGCCACTTCTCGCCCGACGAGTCGGCCATGGACTCCGCCGGGCTGGTGCATGTGGGCGGCGTGAGCGGCGGGTTCCTGCAGTCGCAGAGCGACCAGCACTTCCGCTACATGGCGAACAGTCGCAGCAGCCTCAGTGATATCTTCGTGAACAACAGCTGCGTGGCGGGCTTCGGTGCGCCGGCAGCGGGGACGGCAGCGGCGGCCAACGAGGCCGGCGGCATGGCCAGCGGCGTCGCCACGCAAGCGACGTCCCTCTGCAGCCTGGCGCTGGCGGCCGGCGGCACGCCTGTGATGTACAACAACGGCTGCATCCAGTCGAATCCGCTGCACAGCCTCGAGAACTGCTGCCAGCTGGTGTCGGCTGTGGAGGCGGCAGCGGCGGCGGCGGCCGCGGCGCCGACCACAGGCAGCACAGTGTCGGGCGTGAGCAGCCTCTCGAACATAGGCACACCCGGCTCGCCGCCACAGGCGACCAGTCCGACGGGCGAGGTGCGCGAGATTCTCGACCAGATTAGCAAGCTGCAGGCCGACGTCAGCTACGAGCAGCTGCTGCTAGCCAAGCCGCAGTTGCCGCAGTTGCCGCAGTTGCCGCAGTTCCCGCAAGCTGCGCTGGCCAAGCCGTTGGCGCGCCCGGCCTCCTTGCAGCACCAGCAGTCCACATCGAGCCCGACCGCGACCACGCCCACAGCGGCAACGCCCAGCAGAGCCAAGAAGTTCTACGCCTCGAAGCCGCCCAACAAGGCGCTCTACATACCAATGGCCGTGGTGACGCCGCCGGCGGCCCAGCGCTGCGTGCTCAAGAGTCCCATCAGCAGCGTGGTCAGCGGCGCCAACTTCTTCGTGAATCGCGGGCGGGTCGCCCGCAAAGGCTGGATCTCGCGCTCGGCACCCACGACGCCGGGCAGCGGGCTGCCGCCCAATCGGCTGGGCGACGACAGTCCCCTGCTCAACGAGCACGACGAGCAGGACGAGGACGCCATCGAGGACGAAGACCAAAGCCAAGACGATCAGCTCGAATAGACAGCAGCAGCTCAAGCGTCACCTAGATGTAAGCTTTTAATCAAAACGCAACTTAGTAGGCGGTCAAAGGACATCAGAGTGCCAAAAAATACCAAAAAAAATTAATGAAATCAACTTTTACTACTGCTAGAAAAAGTTTTAAGTGTAAAGCCAACGAGTGTTTCAAATAAAATCAAATTTGCTTTTAGCCACAGCTCTTAAAGCCGCAAACCATCCGTTTTGGATGCCTAACTATACCAATGTATAGAGCAGTATTAGGGATATTCCCTTAGCAGTAATTCGAGTTGTTTTCGTTTTAGCTTTATTTTCTCATTTTCTTTTGCTTTTTGGTATTTTTCGGCACACTGAGAACAATGCACAATTGAGAATGGTTAATGAATCCACTCGGTTCATGTATGTATATTTAGATAGACAATTCAACAGCAACAAAATATTGGCTAATAACTGTAATTAATCAGGCTTCGATCTGGTCTTGGTCGCCCGACGCTTCCAATGGCCGAGCGTGTTCCTATTGCACAAAGACAACAACAACAACAACAACAACAACAACAAATACATATAAACATTTATAACATGTTTGCTGTTTCTCTTAAGTAATCAGTGTATGTATGTATGTATGGACATATGTATATTTGTGTATGTCAGACTTGAGAAAATTAATTTTTTCAATGTGCTTCAAAATGTATTGTAAATGTTTCAAGTTTTGATGTGTAAAGCTTTAGCTGTAAAGGACTTGCAAAGAGGAAATACAAATGCAAATACAAATAGTTATTGTATATACATATATGTATGTGTATATTTTACATACATGTACATATATATATTTCTTTTTTAGGACTATGTATGTGTAATGAGAACAACGTAGATAATACTGTATGGGCGCTAAAACAAAATCACATTAATGCACAAATACATAAGGAAATGCAGAAATCAATAATTAAAAATAAAAAAAAAATTTAAAAATAAATAAAAAGAAAAGACATACTTTTTTAAGTACGTGTAAAGAGAGAGGGCGAATCGCAAAGCCCAGAGAACAATGCGCTAGAATGCAGCAGTGCCTTTTGACTAAACAAAAACAAAATGAAAGAATGACAAAAACAAAAACTAAATCAAAGAAAACTAACATTACCGCGCACAAGCCACATGTATGTATGTACATATACATGCATATTGTATATGGATATGTACTCAAACAGAATAGCAATTAGACAGACTAGCTCGTTAGAAACAATGCAAACTAATAACAGAACAACACTCCGTGTGTATCGAAACAAAAACTAAATATCGATAAGTTGCGAATCCCAGCCGCAAACACGACCAGTAGGCGGCTCGGTTTATATGCACAAACGAAGACCACATGGCTTTGCTAGTTAAGTTTAAGATCGAAAGCTTCCAATTTTTAGTTCAACTTCAAAAAGTGCCAAAGAAAAGTATTTCCCAAACTCATTTCCTGCCGTATTGGCTGAGATGAAATCGGTTTCAGATTCGTTCAGATTCACTTAAAATTACTTTTGTTCGTTAAATTCAAACATGCCGCAGAATTTACTCCGTCTCTGGTACTAAACTTATGCTCAGCTTTCGACGCTCTCCATGAGAGAACGACCGAAGCCTTCCATTATATGCGATAGCCAATAAGAACGAAACGCACTGTGACTTCCTTCACACTCACACTCACACACCAACACAAACATGTATCTTCCATTAGAGTTGAATGCAAAAGCAAATGTTAGAGCGAGATGGTGTAAGCTCTGTTCGGGCAACATGCATACGAAGCGAGAGCGGGATAGCCTACGGCTCTGCTCTAACAACTTCTTTTGAACATTTTTGCGTATTGCTTTATCTATAACTGTGGAACATATGTATGTGCACAAATACCTATTAAGTGAGAGCGAGATGGCACAAGCTTAAAGCTATAAAAACTGTGGAACGTGTGTATTGATGCATGTGTGCGTTCACAATTAAAATCCGATGTATGTAATTGTAATTGTCACTCTAGCTAGCTTACCATAAACGCATACATACATATATACATGTATTTATTATTTATAAATATGAAAAAACGAACTGTTAAAGCTTTCTCTGACAAGAGCAGATGTACATATAAGTAAGCATTGGAAGCATATACTATGTAGCGGTAATACGGACAGTCGGCCATACGAACGAGCCTTGCACAAAACAAAACCAAAAAAAAAAAAAAAAAAAACACAATACACTCGCTTTCACAGAGTAAAATCAATATGTTTGACTAGATCTACTACACTTAAGAAAACAACCAAAACAAAACCAGCAACCGGCTTAAAATGCAAATTTTCTTTCAAATTCAAATTCAAATTTTAGTAAATATATATACATATATATATTATTTTTAGATGCAGGTCATTAAATACAATAACTTTCAAGGTATTTTAGTATAAACATAAAACAAACAAGCAAGAACAAAAATAAAAACAAAACCAATTTATTAAAGTCGTACATTTCAACAAGTGAGAACTGCGCAGTCGGTTACACTCGACTGCCGAATACTCTCATCACAGTGGAATAGATGCGGGAACAGGTAGGCAAATATCTTTAAGGTACATATATGTAGATCGTTTCACATAAAAGTCTGTAGAAAACATCGATTTTTAACAATACATCAGAGCGGCTTTACAATGTAGATCGAACTAGCCTAAAACTCGGGGTTTTCTTTCGGTACAATATTTTAACATAGCTCTCTTAAAATATACACACAGTTTAATACGTAATAGCTACATACATACGGTTCACAAAAAAAAAAAAAAAAGTACTAAATAAACAGTTATCTTCGGTTACCGAATATATCGTATTTTTAACCCTGTAGACATTGGGTAGACTGAAGTGATGCGATTTAAGACTAATGAAAAATTAAAGTTCGAATTTCCGATATGAAAAAGTTAATTCTAAAGGCTATGATAGATATTTGAACTAGATCGATCCTGAAACGACCTTAAAATGATAAACAAACTGAGAAACAGACAAAAATAGGTGAGCATCCAACGACACCCTTCCTCCAATGTGTACAGGGTATATATACATACATATATAGACATTTATATAAACAAAAGCTGTTGCGACCCGAACTGATCATTGCTTGACTGCCTGCGCCTGCTTCTCGCCCTGCGCAGCATCATTGGTCAGCTTCAGCTTGGCCTCGAACTCCTTCTGGACGTCGGTGTAGTAGGGGCCCAGCTCCTCGCGCACAGCTTCGTACCAGCGGGCCAGCTTATTTCGGTTCTTGAAGGTATTGTAGCCAATGCTCTCTGCAAATATTATCGATATAGTTAATATTATTATCGAAATGGAATTTGCCCAAATATTTTCTTACTCGGCTGGTCTATTTCGCAGATGGCACTGAGGTCCGCATACGAAATGTTCTCCCCCAGCATAAATTTACGGGAATTCAGGAACAGCTCCTCGAAGTCATTAAGTGTGTGCTCCAGCTGCTTGCTAGCTGAATTCACCTGTATCAATTATTTTCGAATTTTGTACTTTAATATAAATTAAAAATTACAATGGCTATGTGAGAATGGAAATTCGGCAGTAAAAAGGGACGTGGAAGACCCCATAAAGTATATACTATTCGTGCACCCTTCGGCATCTATCAGTCCGTCTTTCCCTCCTTGCATTCTAATACTCTTCTTTCCGTACTGTTGCAACAAACTAAAAAATTACATATGCTCGAGACTTATACTTTTAGTATAGGTATCTTTTCGATAACTCAATTTAATCGATAACTCTATTACATTTTTAAGGTACCAAAACTATATATTTTAGACTGACTGTGCAGGCTCTTCAAATAATGAATTAGATACACATACATATGTATGTGTATTTGATAAATATGGGACTTTGGAAATCAGAATAGCAAGACTGCGCTGACTGCAATCGGTTAGTTTTGATGAAAGCTAAATAATTCTCATTTTCTCAATTGGAACACTAAAGTGCTTTAGTTTACTGAAAGTTCGAAGAGTATATACTTAATGCCAAAGTTAAGTTCATTTCTTAAGCAGCTGCAGTACTGCTTTGGAATCCAGGTAACTATAAAAAACTAGTTTTAGAACTGCAATAAAATCAATGATTTGTGTTTACTTTCAACATATAAGATGAAGTCCGGAATGATTACGATCAGTCTAGATCGGATCGGTGGGTTCTAGTGTAAGGAACCAAATATCCTACGCATATCCATTTATAATATATACATAGTAGTAATATAGTCTTTACATTTATGGTTTGTAGTCTATATAATCTACATAAATATTGTCTATATTCTTAGGTCGGTGAAATATTTTCGCACTTACCGCATTATCGGAGGGTCGCGTCTTCTGGAGGTAGGGCACCAGCCACTTTTGCTGGAAGTAGTCGGTGCACGCCACATCCATGTTGGTCTGCTGCCAGGCGAGATACTCGTCGACACGACTGCGGCCCAGGTGACGGTGCGGATACCAGTGCTCCGGCACTAGCTTCTCGCGTGCCAGATGGCGGAATATGGCCACGCTCTCGGACAGCGGATAGCCGTGATCGGTGATCGCGGGCAGCTTGCGGAAACGATTGACTTTGTCCCGAAACTCTCCCGTCAAATGCTCACCTATGGAAGGGAATGAGTCAATAGATCTTACAGTCTATTATTAAAAACTGTCTAACGCTGAGTCATAGGTCATGAGATCTTACACAACGATTATCTAAACTGCAAGCGATGTCTACTGCTGACACCTAAGTTAGTTCAAACTAGCATTGTTTGTTCACTTGAAGAATATATGTATGTATATTATATAAATTTATATACATATATGTTTTTTTTTTTTTTTTTTTTTTTTTTGTAACAGCTCTGTTTGTAGAGTTTCGGGCCTCGATTAGTTTAACGACCATTAATCTGTTCAAGGCAGTCCGCTCTATGGACAAACGTGAGTTGGCCAGATCTCGACTGCAGCTTGGCCGGGCTCAATGCACTGGCTCGGGGCCAGTGGCCAGTCGGCCGAATGCGAGATGTCGCTCGCACGCTTACACTATTGAGCAAAAGTCGTTTGCATTTCGATTTCGTACGCTCCAAAGTCCACTCAGGTTCAAGTTTTACTGCACTTGCCGCTGCGCCAACTGGCGGAAGCCGGTGAGTTAATCCGCAATTTGCATACAGCTGATGCGGATACGTGTACATACATATGTATATGCATGCATCTATAGATCGGGAAGTTCGAAATAGCTGACTACAACAATAACTCTATTATATAAATGCATCTATGCACATATGTATACACCCAGGTATATGATATGTACGTAGATGTGTGTGTGTCTCAGCTCTAATATTTCACTTAACAAGTCGACAGCATTCAACCTTGACCAAGTCAATAGCTTCAACTGCGGCTTCTGCTGTGTTTGGCTTGTTTTTCGCAAAGACGAAAACACACACTGCGCAACACAGTTACAGTTATGGCAAAGAGTTATGATATGCATATTACAATTTCCTGATAACCATGCATATTTCGATTAACAGATTCGTTGGACGAGTTTTAGCTCATGTTTTCAGATAGATTCCACGTGCTTCTCTTTCTTTCAGTGCAAACACGACTGTACTTTCTGCTCCTTTGCTAGCCATCAATTCCAATGATCGATTATTATTTGTTTGCTGATAACGATACCCAATTGGCGTACAAACTAATCGAAATCGATTTGCTAATCAATATTCAAACTGTGCATTTTTGGTATTTATATAACCAAATGTGGGCGTGGGATGTCATTAGACGAGAACTTATTTGGTAGTCAACCATCTGATAACACACAGATTGATATTGGCCGTATCAGTCATACTCTAGAACATGCCCTACGTACTGAACTACTGCAATGATCTGGCCCATAAAAAGAATTAAGTCTAAAACATGTCGAAAACAAGCTCAGTTTTATTGCTATCAATTTGCTTAAAAGAGATTGCAAACAAACAACAAGCGAGACAAATATTGAATATCCATTGGAAGAGCTATAACCCTCTCTTCATCAGGCAATTTTGCTAAACAGTGTAAACAGCACGCGCCCGCTAATAAACAAATACATTTGATTCTCTTCTGCCCTCTGCCCTCTATACCCTGTACCCTAGCTGCACAATGTAAATATGGGCTTTGGAGTCAGAATGTTACGATAATATCCAACCATCAGATCTAAACTAGAGAGAAAGAGATCTAAATGAAAGGAATGAAATGTTTATTATGAAAAGATGCCATGCATATCAGCTTAATGCCAACTACAGGGTATATTCTAGTCGGGGGCGGCTTTGCTTTGAGCGGCCCAAACTTGTTTTCTTGTTTATCATTTAAATATTTTTTCAAATATTGCTGATTCTATTTTCATGCCTCGGCCACAAAAGCAAACCTTGCAGCTGCGTGCGAAAAGTTCGTTGTAGATCTACGATTTGACCATATTAACACCGATATTGCCGATATCTATACATACATACATACATACATATATACATACATACATACTTGCATATAGACTGCGCAAAAAAGGTAATTACTGCAAAATTAAACTAAAACAATTAGCGCATATCTATTTATATAAGCATTGGGCCATCTATACGAGCCATGCATGTATTTGAAGTAATTTCCTTCTTCTAGTTTGCCGATTCGACCATATAGATAGTGAATATACATACATACATACACATATTGCAGTATATGATGATACGAACGAACTGTAAGACATCTTCGACCCCATTAAGCTCATACTAGCTACATACATACATATGTATATGTATGTATACCTATATCTGTGTATACATAAGTTAGTCGGCATTTGATTCTTTATCAGTATCAAGCGACGAGTCATTATAGACTTGTCATTCCTGCCTGTTCTTAGCAACGCTTATCACCATCGGATAACTATGCCATAGGAACAATCTATGGAGACTAAATATAGAAAGAAATTCATTTGTTTTCCTTGACTTATCAAAATAAAAATATCTCATTAGTTTCTGAGTCCTACATATACTTATATCATGTTTATTAAATTGAATTGATGATTAACAATCTAATTTAATGACTAAGGCAAATCGAAATTCTCATGTTTTTATATTTATTTTGTTTTTACTTTGTTATTCATAATGGTTTTCTGTAACTGCACTTTAATAAATATGTAACTACTTGCAAAATAATTGAAATGTCACGTTTTAGCGTTTGTGAAAGACAGAAATTATATCAAATATTTTGAGGGATTTCAAATCTGATTTCTAATTATATGTATATAAACATAGTTCAAGTTTGAAGTATTCCAAATCTGATTTCTAATTGTATTAAAAATATACATGTTTATTATTGATATATAATTTATTTGATATATTAATTTATTATTATACATACATATATAGTTGTACATAAGTCCGAATTTATATTCAATATTTTGGAGTATTTCAAATCCAATTTCGAACTATTCAATGAACTATTTCCAAGAACTAAAATAATCTGTCTGATTTACAAAATTATTTTTATTACTTTTATTTATTTTTATTATGATCTCATTAATATTATTATTATAATATGTGGTACATATTGTTTTTATAGAAGCCTATCTATCAGATATTACCATACATATGCATTTATTTACACACGTATTGCACTTTCCCCTTCGATAACTTGATTAGCTGAATTTTAAACAAGTGGAAAATTTTTGGAAACGCTCAAAAAAAAAAATTTTATATTTGAAAGAGATAGAAATAGACTTGAGTGCATAGACACATGCAATACATGCATGCATCTGCATATGTGTGTAGTTGTTTGGGCTGTATGTGTGTATGTGTGTGTGAATGTGGAAACAACCTTTGGGCTTCTGCGCGAGCTTTTGAGCACGTACTCAACTTACCTTTGACCATTGATATGGGTATCGCCTCGAATGGAATCTTGGATGCCTCCAGTAGTATGTAAAGTGATCGGCTAGCCTGATTAAGGAAATCGAAATAGAACTTTACCGGCGTCATTGTGTTGTTGGTCTTGTTGCTGTTCGTTCTATGATTTCTTTTTGTCTATGACTCGACTTTTGCTTTGATCGGTTTCACTAAAGCGCGTCCACCAAGAAGGTCAATTTCAATTTCGAATACGAATAATCAAAACAACTTGAATCGGAGCGGAGCACAAGAACGAACAAGCGCCTAGTGACTGACTAAATGTTTGTTTGACTGACTGACTGACTGACTGACTGTCTATTTGACTAGTGTGTGTGCGCAGCAGGGCAGCAGCTGACTGGTCAATCGCTCTAACTGCCGTTTTTAGACTGAGCTCAAAGCGTCGGCGAATGCGACATTTTAAACGCGTCGCAGCGCATTGGCCGTAGTAGCAAAGAAGCCAGCGCCAACGGCAACGCCAACGTCGCTGCAATCACATAGCCGCTGTCCCCGCCTTTGCGGCGGGCGGGCTGCGCCTGCGCTGCCAACGGCCGCATTCGCATGTGTGTGAGTGTCGCTGCGCATGTATTGAGAGAGGCAGCGGTGAAGCTATTGAATGAACACATGCGTGGCGCAGCTGCTGAGGCGCAGTCGTGTCTCTCTCTCTATGAATATGTGTGTGTGTGTATAGCTGTAAAGCACGAAAGAAGAGAAGCCGGTCGTCGCTTGCTTGCTTTGCCTGCTTTATGTGCCCTGCACGCCAAAAGAGCGCCAAGCGGGTATGCTTGACTATGTTTGCCCATAGCTGAGTTGTGTATTATAGAAAATGATCACGAACTATGTCCAGAGCGTTTACATTGCACTGTAACGTATAAAAGAAAAACTCTATTTTATCTATTACTTTTATAGCTGCTGCAGCCCACTACATGTGTGTGTGTATGTGTGCTTGCTCGCCACACAGGGTATCTAGCCGGTCATATTCGATAGCTCAGACCACTTTTACTTGTTTGTTTTCGTTTGGCATTTTGTTGTGTTCGCTGCTGTTGTTTTCTGTTTCTGTTTTATTATTAATTGTTGTTGTTGGCGGTGGTGTAGCGGTTGAAGCTTTTTTTACAATTTATGTACTTGTCTTGATTTTGCGGCGCAGTTAATATACGGCGCTGTGCACCCTACGCCGATTGACGGCCAGCATGATTGACAGTCATTCATAGACTGCAGAAAAAGGTGTGGTGCGTACAAATGTCGTCATATGCACACATACACACATACACATGTATGCACATATATATATATGTATATGGGCTTAGGAAAATAAGTGCTATGACACAATCCCAAAAAAAAAAAATTGATTGCAACAATATTTCATTTTATGTTATACAAATATTAAAATTGAAATTACAAACAAATATTTATATAATTTTATAATAACACCCATTTTCTCACCACACTTGGACTTGCATTTTCACTCGCTATTATTTGTCAATTTCTTAATTAGTTAAATTTAAATACCTCTCAATTAGTTTGGTTCGCACACAAAACACACGATCGAGCGTCGATTAGAATTGGTGACATCACAACTAATTATTATATTTTTTATTGTTTCATTATCAGATAGAGCACTTAAATTTCACAGCACTGGACAGCATTTTGTAGCGTGATTTGATTTTTAATACCTAAGCGGAGGATTGCATGTACATACATACAAAATGCGATTAAAAGAATATTTGTTTTGAATCTGAATACTAGATAAATATAATATTGCATGTCTGTATACATACATTTATTCATATGTACATATGTATATAAGGGTTTCTCTCCCCATGAGCTCCCTTACAGATCGAAACAAAACTGTTCTCAGCCATACAAACCTACTAGAGGTCAGAATTTGAAAGTCATTCTAAAATATTTTTGCCTAACTAAATCGAATAGCTTAATTGACATTGTGTATGTGTACGTATGGGTGCATGTGTATACTCTGGAGGGAGCAAAATGCGACAAACAACGCTGTTATATATGTACATACTTATACCCTGTATATTTTGAAGTGAACAAACTTGCATATAGAATTGAACATGATTTAACAGCTAATGGAGGCGATGTTAACAAACATTGTTAACATTACGTAATATGTGTTGCAAAACGTAGCATTATTGATCTCTTAAGTTTCTCTGAATTTGTTTATACTTGAGTGCAATTTATATGAGATATGTACATATGTATATGCATAATAATACGAAAATATATGTATGTATTAGACAGCTACATTTAAGCTTTTCCTATACCTACCTATCATTCTAGACAGCTTGATACTAATAGCTGTTCAATAATAATTATGTTTTTTAAGACATGCGTGAAAATAACGAAGAGGTCTGTTAAGATTAACTTATACTTTGCTGGATATCTTTCACGTTAAGCAAGTACAGAGTATTTGTTAGTCGAACCTTTTCTGCTTTGGTTTCCATCCTTGTTTTCTTTTTGGCCCGATCTTTGACTATCTACGATAAGACTTTGCACTTGGCACAAACTGCCATTGGCAGTGCGATTTCGTCTGCTTTAGCCAGTTCTTCAATTAATGCGTTATCATTTTTAAGCGATTTGCACTTGCAAATGCCTCAATATACGTGTATATATGTACATATACATACGTAGATATGTATATGTATGTATGTATGCAATATTTGTTATTATTTTAAAACGTTTGTGTATTCATTTGCTGCCCGTTATCTTGTTTACCAATAACCAAACACAATTTAAACAAAAACCTTAACAGCAGACAAAGGTAAGCTGAAGTTTCTTCGGCTGATAACGGGACAAGAGACTAGAGAAATGCATGCACGCACACACAGACACGTGCGCACTGGAATGAACTCATGCATATACATACATACATATGTATGTATGTATGCATATATGTATGGATCTCAAAGCTTGCGAAAATTGAACATAAAGTGAACCAAACATAGCAGCAATAGAAAACCGAGTTGCACAAATATGCAGACATACATATATACATACATACATGTATATCTGTATGTATGTACAAGTATGCACAGACTATGTAACTATGAAACCGTAATCCGTTACATTAGAATTTACATAACAGTAGATAAATAGCAAAAGTCAGTCCCCTTCAAGCAATGAGTAGCTAACATATGTACATATGTATGTATGTATATAACATATACATACATATATGTATACATATTTACACCAATTGAAATACTATATGTATATATTAATTTGATTTGGTATCAATACAACAAATATCATTGGGAAATATTTAGAGGTAAGATTTGCATTTTTCTTTACAGAGGAAAAGAATTACAAACAAGTAAGAAAGCTCTAGTCGAGACTGCTCGACTAGGAGATCCCCTGAACCCTTCGAGCAACTGATATTTCAATAATAATTCGCACATACACACGCACACACACATACGCAAACAAACAAACACAAGCACACACACACACGCGCACATATACAGGCGATTGCGCTTGGGTTGCGCTGCAGTGTTGGCAATATAATCAGAACTTATTTGTTGAATAATTTAACTTCTAGACGTACGATCGTAATGAAACTTTCAGAACATAATCATAATGTGTAAATGTATGAGTATACCAAAGCACAAGTCTCTAGTATTTGATATACGAGTTTTAAAAAGATGAGGGTGAGGGGATGGATATAAGGGTGGGGGGTAAATTTTAATAAAAACCGAAATTGTATAAAATGCGTCTTAATATATATTTAAAATTTCGACACTCTGGCTTTAAAGATGTGGGAGATATAATTTTTTAACTGATCTTCGATAAGGTTTTTTATCGATAAAAAAATATCGGAATAAGTTATCGTTTTTTAGTGATAAACTCGATATGCGCGCGATATATACGGACATTTTAAAAAAAAGTTTAAGTCTCTAGCTCTTATATCTTCTGAGATCGACGCGTTCATACATACGGACAGACGGACGGACGGACGGACGGACGGACGGACAGACAGACGGACAGGGCCAAATCGACTCAACTCGTCGCCCTGATCAAGAATATATATACTTTGTGGGGTCTGCCACGCCTCCTTCTGCCTGTTACATACATTTTAACAAAACCATTATACCCTGATTTCCCATTTTCAATGGGTTCAGGGTATAAAAAAAAAAGCTCTAGTCGAGACTGCTCGACTACGAGATCCCCTGAACCCTTTAAGCAACACACACACACACACACAAGCGACCGCGCTTGAGTTGCGCTGCAATGTTGGCAATATTATGAGAATTTATTTTGATGAATAATTTCATTTCTAGACTTACAATCTTAATGAAAGTTGCAGAACGTAAACATAATCTTTAAATGTATGTACATTCCAAAGCACAAGTCTCTAGTACTTGAAATACGCGCTTTACAAATATGAAGGCGAGGGGGAAATTTTAACAAAAATCGAAATAGTATAAAATGCATCTTAATATACAATATTAATTTGGAGACTCTCGCTTTAAAGATGTGGGAGATATAATTATACCCTGAACCCATTGAAAATGGGAAATCAGGATAATGTTTTTGTGTAAAAGTATGTAACAGGCAGAAGGAATCATCGCAGACCCCACAAAGTATATATATTCTTGATCAGCACGATGAGCTGAGTCGATATAGCCCTGTCCGTCTGTCCGTCCGTCCGTCCGTCCGTCTGTCCGTATGAACGCCGAGATCTCAGAAGATATAAGAGCTAGAGAGCTGAAATTTTGTGTGCATACTCGTGTATACCATACGCAGTACGAGTTTGCTTTATTTTTTCGATAACTCATCCGATAACTTTTTTATCGAGAATAATCGAAAAATTGATTTTGTTTTTTGAGCCTCATTGGAATACTATTAGACATAGAGACTTCAGATTTACTATGTATATATAAATGATGAATACAAACATTTTGTAATCAACAGATTTTGGATACCACGCCCCCGTCGCCCCCGTATTTCAAGTACTAGAGACTTGTGCTTTGGAATGTACACACATTTTGACCATATAATTACGCCCTGAAAATTTCATTAAGATCGTATGTTTACAAAAGAAGTTATTCACCAAGTAAATTCTCATACCATTGCCCACACTGCAGCGCAGCCCAAGCGCAGTCGCTGCTTACTGCGCAGTTAGCAGAGCGCGGGCGCGTGAGGGTGGATGCATGTGTATGTATGTGTGCGTGCATAAAAGAAGTGCAGAATGATAAGAATATCAGCTTGGAGGGTTCAGGGTATCTCCTAGTCGAGCAGTCTCGACTAGAGTCTTCTTACTTGTTTTCAATGGGTTCAGGGTATAAAAAACATTCCGTTACTTTCGGTTAGATTTAATATGTTCACGATATATGACAAAACAAACATCTCAAATTGTATGTATATTTTCTAATAAATATTTATTTGAAATTGTCTTAAAAGTATAAATTTCATTGTCGAGCACTTACTGCTCGGTAGCACCATTATTTACATGAACATGCGTACATACATATATGCTATGTAATATGATATAGAATATATGTCCATCCATCAATTGAGCTAAGCTAATCACAGATTTCTTCTTAAATTCGGATTAGTTCAAGAAATTTATCTACATATATGTATATGAACCATGGCATATCCAGCCGATGGTGTTGTTAAAGGCATAATCTAAAGATCAGTCATTCCAGGCCCCTTAAAGAGATTCAAGTCCAAGACTTTATCACGACCTTGCTGTTTACTCATAAGGCAGCATTCTTAAGTTCATATAATATAAGTAATACGTGTAACATACATATGTTCAATAAATGTTAACTGCAAATATTTTGGAAGTTCTTAGTGTATGTCAAATTATGTTTTGTTATTTAAATTTTAGTACTTAAACTACGTTTATATAAGGAACTTGTGAGATCGTAATTATATGACTGTTAATCAATACTAAATATGCCAGCACAAAGTACAAAGCACAAATAAATAAAAAACAGTATAAGCAGAAACAAAGTAAAAATAAAACCCCAACTAAGTGGTAAGCTAAACACAATTTTCTGTTATCTAAATATAAAGATTATATTAGATTTAATTATTTTGAAAAGTCATGCAATCCAAGTTGGTGCTCCTCTATGTGAGATGTTTAGATTCATATTGCCTGGAAAGCTAAATACAAATTTGGAAAGAAAGAAATGGATTATTGCTCAATCTCAATGCAAACTGCCTTGGCGAAACGAGACCAGCTGACGTCCTTCCAAATGGGCAGCTTCTCCACTTGCTTCCAGTCCTCGAACTCACCCAACACCGAGCTGCGAATAGAGAAAATGTAAGCATATGTGCTTAAATTCAAATCTAAGGCAAGCGAAGCGGGCTTCGTAGTTACCGGTGCATGACCAATGCCATTGCAGTTTTCGGGCCAATTAGAGGCAAAGTCTGCAAATCCTTAACGCTAGCCGTATTCAGCAAGGATAATAGCTCGGCGCGATGCTTGAGCAAGCGCTCATTTTGGGATCCCACGGTACTATCAGCGGCAGCCGCTGACGTGGCACGTGTTTGGGATGTCCCTTCAGTGCTAGCAGCTCCTTCGTTAGATTCAGTTGGCGGCCCTCCCGATTGACCGGCAATACGGGAGCTGCGGCGCAGAGGCCTTTGATCCTGGCCATTACTGGTATCCTGAATAACGTGAACACGACGATTCGAACGGATTATAAGATGTGCAGCTATTGGGCCCAATGTGGAGCCAACTGCCTCTGGGGCCGATGTTGCAGTGGCTGAAGATTGGCCGCTCATTGGAGTCGAATTGGCATTCTGATTGCTGTGAATATTAGGGCTGCTGGTAAAAATACGGAAAGTTGGCCGAGGGGTTGCATTGTCCTCCTCGGCGATGGAAGATAGATCCGAGGTAAACTCAGATGGACGCTCAGCGGCAAACGGCGGCTGCTCTGCCTGGGCTTCTACCTTGACCCTCTGCTCTAGTATCCCGCGCTGCAGTTCCTCGAACTCCTTCTTGAGCTTCAGAAAGTCAGATACAGTTGGCATAGTCACGTTTGCCCTATTGGTATCGTTCTCGTCCGACAAGGGCAATACGGCATTTTGGCCCTGGCAAGCACTGTCAGTAAGCAGAAATCATGGTCAATATTCATCTTCCTTTTTTCTTAACAAATGACATATTCTATTTACCATCTAATGGACCTTGCTGCCAAGCATACATTGGTATGAGAATGTGGCAATGATTGCACTGTCTGTGCCCTCCTGAAGGAGTTGCTGGTGCTGCTGCGTGAAACTGGATTGGCGTTGAGCGGTGGTCGGCGCCTGATATTGACGGAGCTTGGCAGCAGACGTCCCAGGTATTGCCTAGTCTCTTGAGAGGCCATCGGCTCGGCGGCGCGCTGCAATCAGTAAAATTTATATTTGATATGACATGTGAGAGCGACCGACTAGTAGATCCCCTCAAGGAAATGAATAAGTACAATAAATGCAAGGGAAAGATGGGCAGTTAACGGAGTTACCGGAGCGACTGTGCTTGGACTGGACTACATACTGGACTGGACTGTATATCTCCACACTTTGAATTTTTCAATTTAGCTATATGCTTAATCCGGAGAGTCTAGCTCTAAAGATGTATGAGATATAATTCTATAGCAAATTGTTTACACAAATAAAGAATATTTCTTCAATTTTTTAAAATAACTCGATAAGCGAGTGATATGGGAGAGGAATAGACAGACAGACCGGCGGACACGTCTTGATGGATTCGTAACGAAACCAGTATACCTCGACTTGTCATTTTTACTGAGTTTGAGTGCAGCTCGAGTTCTGCGGTTGCGCTTGCGGTTTATATATGCGTGCTATAAAAGCAATCAAAGGCTTCGCACCGGCCTCAGTAGACGGGCAATGGAGCAACAGGAGGATCTGCCCAATGCCAGCGTGCGGCAGACTCTTGAGAAAGTGCTTGGGCGCAGCGACTACACGCTCGAGCTGGCCTGCGCTAAGGGCAACAACTACCTGGGCATTGTGTGGCGCATTCGAGTCCCGCCGGAGCAGAGTCTAGTCCTGAAGCTGCCGCCCCAGAATGCCGTCAGACGCAAGCAATTCTTTGCCCGGCCGTGCTTCAAGCGCGAGGCACTGGCCTACGAGCAGTTCCTGCCGCTCGCCAACAGATTTCAGACAGAGCGTAAGCTCGAGGAGGCGCAACAGTTTCGCCACTACGCGCACCACTTGGCCACGCGCCAGGACGAGCCCAACGAGTGCATTGTGCTGGAGGACTTGTGCCGCGCTGGCTACCAGATGCACGATCGGTTCGCCGAGCTGACGCCCGCGCACGTCTCTCTGGTCATGAGCGCCTATGCCAAGCTGCATGCGGTTTCTCTGGCCATGAAGCAGCGACAGCCGCAGCAGCTGCTGCCGTTCCAGCAGATGCTGGACATATTTGAGCAGCGGCGCTCCGACGAAGGCCTGGCTGCCTACTTCGAGCAGCTGAAGCAGAGCGCACTGGACGCCCTCTGTCCGCAGACCGACTGCAGTTACATAGAGCGCCTGCGAGAGTATTTCGGGCGGGGCAGTTACTTTTCGATGCTCACATCGCTGCTCAGCGGCTCCAACTGCGAGCCATTTGCAGTGGTCTGCCACGGCGTCAGCTGGAACAACAATTTCCTGTACAGATGCCAGCCGGGCAGCGAGGAGCCAGCGGAGGTCTGCCTCATAGACTGGCAGCTAATGCGCTACGCCTCGCCCGTCACCGACGTGGCCTACTTCCTGTTCAGCTGCACCACGCGCGACTTTCGACGGCAGCACTACGAGTCAATGCTCGAGCTGTACTACGAAGCGCTGCGACAGCAATTGATCAGGTAAGCTGAGCTCCTCTCTGAGCAACTTCTCCTGCTCTACACTTTTTCTGCAATCTTCAATCCTGAAAGATTGGGCGAACGGCCAGATGTCGTATTCCCACTGTCGGCGTTCAAGCAGCAGCTGCATGAGAAGGGCGCCGTGGGCCTGCTGCTGGCCATGATGGTGTTGCCCATTGTGACCATTCGCAGCGAGGATGCGCCCGACCTGCAGGCCATCAGCGACCTGGTCGAAGGCGGCGCCGCAACCAATTTACGAAAAGTCGGCTTCTTGGGCGACGGCAACGAGCTGCTCTACAAGCAACGCATGCGTGGCGTCATTTTGGACTGTATAGATTATAATTACATATAATTGTTGTATACGTGCATTACTTACACTATTCTCAAGCAACTGCAGCGAAAGTTGTGGATTAATCTTCATCTGCTTGGCACTCTGGGCAAAGCGAATCGTAGACAGAGTCTCGTTGAGGTCACAGGCATGTGGACTGAGGCAGACCAACAGTGCTAGACTGCACCTTGGATTCAAAGAATCTAAAAAAAAAAAAAAAAAAAAAACATTGTTAATTTACTCAACTAGGCAAGTAGTCGAGTAGTCCATGAGTTACTCCGAGTCCTGAATTATCTAGGTTCTGAAAGCGAACATAAAACAATTCAAAATTATTTTAGTTCTCAAGCTTGTAGCTTCAGAATCAAATACCATGTGTAATAAAAACAACAAAATGAAACAAGTAAGAACGTTGCAGTCGGGCGTTACCGACTGCGTAATACTCATGCATACCCCATCAGCAATTTAGTAGATAAGTTTGGATCCTATACTGTAAAAAAATCATTTCTCATTTCATTTTTCTCGATTTGTCACGCCCCTACGGCAACCTAACTGCAAAATTCGGATGCTTACTTTCCAAAAATTAGAAAATTACAGGGTATTTTTCGATATGCCATGCCCCTAGAAAGGTAGAGGCGGCTACTAGTAACCCAACTATCTAAATTTGAAGCTTCTAGCTTTTATACTTTAGGAGATGTAAGCTTTTGCGATTTGCCACGCCCCCTATTCGCGGACAAATATCCGCCAGAGCTTTTTCGTCTTAAGAGGTCAGTCCGATTATATACACCAAATTTCAGGTTTCTAGCATCAATAGTGTCCAAAATTTACCAGAATTTAAAATATCATCACTACATCTTTGGGTCTGATTTGCCACGCCCGAAAGGGTGTAGACATACATATATAATTTGTTCATTATTCTTTATAGATATAGACATTAGCTCACGTGCAAAATGTTGACGCTCTAAATTCTAAATCTCAGTTTACTAGCTCTTTAACTATATATTTTAGCACTTTATAAATTTGTAGGTCTAGGCATGCACAGAAATTTTGACCTTGCTGCCAATGCGTTTTCTAATTGGCCAAATATTCCGTTAAATGCCTTCTGTGTGACTCAACGGTCTTTCATGAAATTTTCAACATATGATCTGCCCTATCAAATATTTGTCAGGTAATTTGTAGCCCCCATCCAAAATATTACAAGGCAAGGCACATAGACACATACATATACACATTATAGTACAAATACGCTTAAAAATAAATGACAATTTACATACCCTGCAGAACAGTTGTTAGAATGGACTCACGATAGGGTACCAGTGAGTTGCCAACGGATATGGATTCCATCACTCTACTGATGCTCATGAGTCCCATATTGATGTAAACACCTTCGGTGCGAGCCATGCCCTCGTTGCCAGTGCGACGCACACTCTCGGAACCGGCCAAATCGACGATGTTGAGGCGCGAACGTTGAAGCCCCTTATGAATATGTATACTCACAATGGCATGAGAGCGAGAGCTGCTGCCGTTCATGTTGGTGGCACGCACGTGACGGTTCCTGGTGCCCTTCAACAAAATGTGCATCATATCCTTCTGACTCTTCACGGCCAACAAGGTGCAGCCAGCAAAACGCTGGCCGCGCGAGGAAATCGGCTTATTTGCGTCGAGCGCAAGCAGATCGTAGGCCTTCTCATTATATACTTCTATAAATGAAGCAAAAACCTCTCCGATTGCAGCGTGGTTCTCATTTTGGTCATTAATAGACAAATTGGTCAAGAAATCTTTCAGGCAACGAGGCACAATGCCGGCACGCTCCTCTGACATTTTCTACAGAGTTAATCAGATGCTCAATCAGCTCGAGCTGCTCAAGAATACATATGTATGTGTGGAGCACTCACCTCAGCAGTTATGCCCATGGAATAGCTTTTGCCAGTTCCTGTCTGGCCATAGGCCAATGCAGTGCAGTTATAGCCGTTCAATACCTTCATCACCATGGGGTGCATTAAAGCTGAGTAGATTTCAGCCTGCGAGGCTTTCGAGTCGAAGCTATAATCAAAACTGAACACGGAGCCATTGACAACCACTGCCTATATGAAGAAGCCATATTTAATTTCAATTGACAGGTTAAATTACCATTGAACATGAGCATGACAGATGCAATTTTTATTGCACGTCATATTTACCTTGGGATATTCCCTGGCGATACTTATAACGCTTTTTTCACCGATGTTAACGCCATTAATGAGCAATTGACGGGGGGGAGCTTCTCGCACCGCAACAATCACGGAATCGGTGTGAACTTCCATCTTTCTTACCTTTACTTTTTAGTTATATGTGTTTAATTAATGATGTTGCGCGATAAATCGTTTGAAAAATTATCTTCAAATACTGCAGAACTGGTAGTTCTTAACTTTGAAATGTCTGAAGAATTTATTCTTTTCACTAAATCTTACAGAATTTTTTTATGTCGGAAATTGACAATTTAAAGTTAACGATAACACTCTCGCGGCACGATTGCAAAGACCGGCAGCATCGATGTCAGTCTCTACGATGACTTTCTGTTCGATGTGCAGGAATGCCAACTTATTCCATAATGAAATAACAGCCGTGCACCACTGTTAAAAAAGCGCAAACGCAAAAATCAGCACCGATACTTCTAGTGTTAATTAACTGTTCTGTTAGTGAAGCTATATGTAAACCATGTGCTCTGTTAATCTATTTGAAGTTCGGCGCGGCCCAATTCAGGAAGAAGACCAAACACGCATGAAATATTGGTGAATCTTAGAGAAGTCAGTGCCATCACGATATTACAATTACTATTACCAATCGATACATTCAAAATAAAAGTCATATTTCTGCATTGGACTTGTAAAAACAGAAAGTCTAGTACTTTCTTTTCAAGTGTCAAACTAAAGTCGATAATGAAAGTAAAACATACATATATTTTGTAGTGTTATAATGTATTTTATTTAGAAACTAATGAATTTTCTTTGATACAATGAAGACAGACTTCTAACGGTCACAATAGAGTTGATACTAAGAAAGCACCGACTATTGAAATAAACTGATTTTATTTCGAATCATCAGTGAGTAGCATTATTTATACACAGTTTAATCAAATTGTTTTCAAGCAATTTTGTTTGTTTATTTTTATATTTATATTTATTTTTCTTTAAATATGGTTTATAGCACCGCATCAGGTTTATATAGAGTTAATATGTATGTATGTGTGTTTGCCCAATTCTTCGTTTGGTTTTACGTTTTCGTATTATTTTTTAGGGTTTTAGATTAAGTAGCTCAACATTTGCATGAGTATCCGTATGTGTGTATGTATGTATGAATATTAATATATTTACATTTTTTGCATACAGCTAATAGAAATCGTAAACGAAACTCAAGTCAAAATTTCAATTTGCGTCTTTAGTAACTTAACCGCTGCTCCAAAGCACAATGATAATAAAACAAACATCCAATTACAATTAAAAATAAAAAAAAAATAGAAAATTACAATAAAAATTATAATTAGTAATATACAGAGCACAAGCAGCAGAGAGAATGAAAGAGAAAGAGAACTCAAATATGGATGCGAGAAATCTACATTTACACATAAATACGCCAAACATACATATGTATGTATGTATATTGGAGCTATAATTTATCAACATATACAATACACATGCCTATATCAAATTAAAGACTGTTTGCTCATATGGCATGCAAAATTCTACCAAATCCGAGCTCCCTCGCTTTCGCTCTCTTTCCCTCTCCCTCTCTCTCTCTATCTCTCTCGCTCTCTCTCTATCTCTCTCTGTGCATCTGTGATTTCTACAGGCGTACGTATGCAATATGTGTATAAATATATATCTTTCATATATATATATATATATATATAGATATATATATATATATATATATATATAGATATATATATATATATATATATATATATATATATATATATATATATATATATATATATATATATATATATATATATATATATATATATATATATATATGTATATATGTATGTATAGAGAGAGAGAGATGGATAGATATTAGTTGGTAATACTATACGCCGCGCTGCGTACAGCAGTTTACTTAAAATCGTCCGTTTCGAGTATCTCAAAGTCGCTCTCATCGGACGAGTCCAGGGCCGTCACCTGGCGCCGCTTGGCGGTGCTATCCAGCTCGCTGGCACCCCACTGCACCAGGTTGGAGACGAGGCTAGGCAGCAGCGCCTGCGCCTGCGTTTTGACAGCCAACGTCAATAGCGTGCTACTGCTCGCAGCATCAGCGCCAGTGGGCGGGGCGGTCAGCTGGCGCAGCGAGGGGCCGCCAGCATCGACGCTGGTGTGATCGGGAAACTGCAGGCCCTTGGACAGGCTCTCCTCCGACGACGACGAGGTGGTGGACAGCGAGGAGTCACGCTTGAAGTGACCCCGGCGGAAATCCATTGTCTTGTCCGCTGTGGAGCCACTGTCGTTTGCCTGTCGGCTCTGTTCGTATTGCTGCTGTTGTTGTTGCTGCTGCTGCTGCTGCTGCTGCTGCTGCTGCTGCTGCTGCTGCTGTGCTTCCGCAGCTTGCTTGGACTGTGAGAGGGGCACCAGCTCATCGTCCTCGTCCGTTGAATGCTCATCGATCTCTGGTATGCAATCGGGTATCAGCAGCTCGGAGGGCACGTCGTCGCTGCGATCGTCATCGTCGCCATCGCCAAGGCCGTCCGCGTCGGTGGGTGAGCTAATGGTGGCCACATCGCTGGCCCGTTCCAGCACAAACAGATTCGATTCGTTGACGTCGGGCAGGAACTCATCCTCCAGCTCGGACACGGCATTATTGTAGTTGATGCGCTCCGACCACTGGAAATCTGCAAGCGCAATTGATTAAAATGTGGCAAATAACGAAAATAGGCTCGGGACTGCACTCACCTCTGCGTTCGATATGTACAAGCTTAAAGTTGTATTTGGTGGAGACGACGGCGGAGACGACCAGCAGGGTCATCACCAGCACGGAGCCGGACAACAGGTGGCCCAAAACGGCGATTGTGGCCAGGCAGCCGGCGCTGACCAGGCAGAACATGCTGGGCGAGTTGTGGCGCCAGTCGACGGCGCGATGCAGCCAGGACTCGAGCTTTTCGCGCAGCTGCGGCGTGAGCACCACTCTATAGCTGCACCGTGTCCAATAGAGCCAATAGCTGAACAGGCCCAGGAACAGGACACCCAAAGGACGCACGCTGCAAGACAGACGGAGATGGGGAGATGGGGATGAGCAATCCGACCAGGAAGAGCGATCACAGACCACAGTGCAATCAACTCAGACTCAAAGTCACAATGAACCGCAGCTGGCGACGCGTCTAGCCTTAATGTGGCCTTAGCCAACTAATTGCCTAACCACTCACTCACTGGCCAAAATCGAAAAAACAGCAATAACAAAATCGAATATGTATTAGAAACCAAATAAAAGCCGAGCCAACGTCCAATCTGGCTCGAAAACATGTTCTAGCAGGAAGCGCTTGGTTCGCTTCTACGCCATGTGAAAGCTGGTTTTCGCCGCAGACTCCTCTCAGCTGATCTCTGTTTTGTTTGCCTTGTCTCCCCTTCCTCGTGCCCCCCTCTTGCTATGGCGATTTGGCTGAGTTTAGCTTTTGGCTAAAAATATGACTTGACTGATTTACAGGTTATGCAAAAGTTCCCTCTCTCTCTCTCTCTCTCTCTGTCTTTTGCTCACACTCACTGTCTCACTCTCTCGCTCTCGCTTTTAATAGCGACAATCAATCGGAAACTTGCTTAAATTATAAATTCTAGCTGTCTTTTTGGTTAATTAATGAATAACTTCAACATCTTAGATATTTTTTTTTTAGCGAATTTCTTAATTGTTGTTGGTGGCATTTTTTTTTGTACCCTGCGATCAGGAAACATAACAGAAAATAAAAGACACAACATATTTATACAATCTTTTATTCATTATGATCAATATTATTTCATGTCTAAATCCGAAACGTGTAGCAATTATTTCATTTTCATTTACCGAAGCTGTCTTAGAGTATTACAAAGTCTGACTAAAGTCATAGATCTCAAAATGAATGTAAACTGAATCAAACTACATCGGATTTGAACATTCATTCAAATTTTATATACAAATTCAAAATAAATATGTATGTATTACATATTGTGGTAAATGTTGCACAATAAAATTGAGCGATAAACATAATATTCAAAACGAATATCATTTATTAATACATTTATAATTAGACATACATATACATACATATTGTATTCATATATTTCATCTTTCATTCATATATTTCCGTAATCTTTCATTTTCTTAACATATATCCCACGTGCAGTGGTACAGGGTATCTCCTAGTCATACACTTCATTTGCATTTAGTGCGATTTCCAGAAACAAAGATTTCACATACTCAATGAGCCGAGAATTTTGATAAATTCTTATCGAATCGGCTATTATTTATTGCACAGTGAGTAAAGAATCTAATAACTGAGCCACTCACTCATTGGGCAGCTTATCCCCATATTAATATTGATATGATGGGGCTGACATCATATATAGAATGCGCAAGATTAGATAGCTTTATGTAGGCCAAATAGCGCACGTTATCATTTGCCTATATAGTCGGTTCTAATCTGGGAGATATCATTAAACGAAATCTGAATGAAACAACAAATTTGCTATATTTATCGCAAAATCTATACTTTAGAGTGTATTCTTATTTTTTTCGGGATGATACAGAACATAACGAAATATCGTATTACTAATTTTTGCATATAGTTCTTACGATAGCAATATCTTTCATAGGATATCCTGGATTCCTATATGTTAGTTGATGATCATATTAGTCCGCGTCGACCATAAAAAAAAAACCCTGTAATTTTTTTAATTTTTTGAGCGTAAGCAAAAAAATTTTACATTTAAGTTACCGTTGACTTTTTCTATGAGCTGGCCAAAAATGAAGTGTCTACGCCCAGTAGGGGCGTGGAAAATCGAGAAAATCAAAGTTTTTTACAGTATTAGACCTAAACTTAGCTACTAAATTGTTGATGGGGCGTGAATGAGTATTCCGCTATCGGTAACGCCCGACTGCAACGTTTTTACTGTTTATTTTCTATTTGTATTTTGTATTTATTTATTTTTCTCTTTTTTCGCATTTAGAACTGTCTATCATTATCGTATTATCGCGTTGTTTACCTCCCATAGCGCTTACTTTTTATTTAACTTTCGGATTGCTGTTGCTTAAAAATTGTTACAGCAAATAAGCAAATACCAGAGAGCGATCAAGCTGACAGTCGAATCGGTTAAAGAATACTACTAAGTGGACAATTCCAGAAGAGACAAGAAAACAGTCAACTAAATTATTGATACCGTTATATAATGTAAAGCATTTAGATATTCCTATCACAGCTGCCAGTGTTTAGACATATTTTAGCTTCATGTTATACAATTTGAATATTATTGTAAATATACGCACTTCTATTTACATGAATGACAAAAGATTTGGTAATTTTTCTTTCTCAATCTCGGAAACTCACATGATTCTAGGTTTGTAACAAGCAAACAGCTAAATTTATAGAAGAAAATATAAAAAGAATATTTTGTGTATCACTAAATGCGGTTGCCCAAAATATAGTGCTCAGTCGCAATACTATTTTTATGAACAGAGTTGAATGTATGCATATCAAGTCATGCATACCCGTTTTGAATACCTCCAGGGTGTATATCAGAACAAAAACAAATCAATATATGGCGTAAGTCGCTTTGAACAAGTTCAGAGTCAAATGGAAATTAATATGGGATATATAATGAATACATTTATTTATGTATATGTATATATAAACCATAGACAATGTATTTACTGGATATACATATGTATATGTATGTAAATAGTTTGTAAACCTGAAGTATTATCTACAGAATAAATATACTTATATACATACATATATCAATGTGCTATATTACTTTATATATTTGAATCTATGTATATGTACATAAAACATATACATACACATACATACATACTGATGTAATTCGCTTTATTTATTTGCTCATTCACAACTTGATTAGTCTAGTCGTATATCTATGTATGTATGTATGTATATGTACATATGTGTGCAGTGCTTCACAGCTTATTTCAACCAGCTGATTTTAGTTTTTAATGGTCATGAGATGTTTTAAAAATATTTCCAAAATAAATGAGCTCACTTTTTATTGCAAATTAAAACATGAACTGCTTAAATTTAGATTTAATAGATGCCCAGACTTTTAGGTGCAGATCGGAATAAGCTGTAAATCGCATATACATACTTCTCTTTGTTTAGTGAACGAGTAAACAAAACAAAAACAAACAAAACAACAAACGTAGTAGGCTTTCATTGAAAACGTGGCCGTCTGGCGATTATTTATTGGCCGCAAAAACCTATCGAGATTGCTGTGATGGCTTTGGCAGATACCAAGTAATAGTTGTTTTCGACTTTGTTGTTATTTGCATTTGCTGGCGTCCGTTGGCTGACAAACAACCGCTAGCTACATAACAATTGCAATTGTTGTTATTTAGCGAGTCTATTTATTTACTTTACTTTTTTTTTGCACTGATAGTCGAACGATAAACAAAGTAATACAACACACAAATGACAAGTGCATTCGCTCTACTCTTTGAACAGAATCACACACACATGCACATAATTATACATAGAAATGTGCGCACATACACATACATGCTATCTACGTACATATGTACATATGCATGTACATATGTATTATCTGACAAAGTGTGCCTGAGGCTGCGTCTGAATCATTTGTGCTGCATTTCGCTTTGGTTAATTGCGCACACAAACACCAGCACAGGTCAGTATATATGCACGCACACATGCATGCAAGAGTCTATATATATATATGTATGTATGTATGTGCAGGTACGTAAGTACATAAAAAAGGCCAGCAAGAAAAACAACGCATTTGACCGCTAGCCGAATTCTTATATATGTACATACAGACATGCATATACATATGTACATATGCCTGTATGTACATACATGTGTCCCCACATGCACGCGCCAGCAGCACAGAAAGAAAGGCACGGCTAACGGTAGGGAGTGGGGGCTTGTCGGGCCAGCAGATAGCCAAAATGAAGGTGTAAGCACGTACATACATACATACATACATATGCATATATTAATACATATGCAGGCGCGCTCCTACATGCATACATACATGTGCATGCATGTATAGACTATGCCCAAAATAAAATATTGCAACTTTTAACTATAAGGAAGTTGTTTACGAGAAGTCGACAAAAAAAATACCCTTTCAGGCATTTAATAAAATAGCATACTAGGTCATAATTATGTATGTATGTATGTATGTACATATAATAAATTTCCGCAGGAAACTTTTTCCATTCAAGTACTGTATACTTTTGTAGGTGGCAATTCACTTTTTAAAATAACATATAAAAAGTAAAAAGATACATATATACAAAATATTTTTATATCGATATACATATGCGCGTATTTAAGTATACAAATACAGCGTATCGTGTCAATTGAGTAGTTCTGTTGTTCATCTCTAGTTCTAATATCTTCGGTAAGGGTATAGGCGCTGGCCACGCGACGCTTAATCAGCCGTTATGCCGCTCTCGCTTTCCTTGTGCTCGTGCGCTCTTTTTCATTATACCCTGAACCCATTGAAAATGGGAAATCAGGGTATAATGGTTTTGTTAAAATGTATGTAACAGGCAGAAGGAGGCGTGGCAGACCCCAAAAAGTATATATATTCTTGATCAGGGCGACGAGCTGAGTCGATTTAGCCCTGTCCGTCTGTCTGTCCGTCCGTCCGTCCGTCCGTCCGTCCGTATGTTTGAACGCGTCGATTTCAGAAGATATAAGAGCTAGAGACTTCAACTTTTTTTTAAAATGTCCGTAAAAACAGCGCGCATATCGAGTTTTTCACTAAAAAACGATAACTCATTCCGATAGTTTTTTATCGATAAAAAACCTTATCGAAGATCACTTAAATAATTATATCTCCTACATCTTTCAAGCTAGAGTCTCCAAATTTAAAATGTATATTAAGATGTATTTTATACAATTTCGGTTTTTGTTAAAATTTACCCCCCCACCCCTAAATCCACCCCCTCGCCCTCATCTTTGTAAAAGTCGTATATCAAATACTAGAGACTTGTGCTTCGGTATGCACATACATTTAAACATCATGATTACGTTCTGTAAGTTTCATTACGATCGTACGTCTAGAAATTAAATTATTCAACAAATAAGTTCTCATAATATTGCCAACACTGCAGCGCAACCCAAGCGCAATAGGTTATAAATTTATAACTCCTACATTTTTAGAGCTATAGTCTCCAAATTTTAAAAGTATATTCCAATGCATTTTATACAATTTCGGTTTTTGTTATATTTTGGATACCGGCTCCAAATTCACCAGAATCCCCAGTGAAGGTCAGATTCTAGTATAGCTAATTGTGAATGATTTGATTTGATGTTTTCTTTTAAATGCCAATTATTCAATAGAATATGTAGATCATATGCTGAAAGTTTCATTAAATTCGGTTTAGTCAATCGACGTTAAAAAATAACAAAATGTTTGGCCAATTAACAAACGCACGTGCTGCAGCAACAGCAGTTTTCCAATACGTGTGCACACATACATTCAAACATCTTCTAGCACATTCTTTGAATCACATCAGCAGTTAGTTTCGTTTAGTTCTGCTAGATGGCGTTGCATCAGTGAATCTATTTCAGTTTTGACATTGCAAATGAGAACAGAGGAGTGGCGTCATGGTAGAGGGCGCGGCGCTCGATCGCGAGGTCCCCGGTTCAAATCCTGCTGGGCGTATGTAGATTTCTTTTAATTGCTTCAAAACTTTTATATATTTGTGATTAAATTTCTCTTATATTTTTTCAAAAATCGAAATTGAAATTTTAACATTTTTATTAGTTTGGTTGTTCTTGCACATTCTTAAAGTCACATCAGCAGTTAGTTTGACTTAGATTTGGTAGATGGCGCTGTAGCAGTGAATCTATTTCAGTTTTGACATTGAGTGTTAAAACAGAAGGGTGGCGTCAAGGTAGAAAGCGCGGTGGCTTGATCACAAGGTCTCGGGCTCAAACCCGGAGCGTGTCGGAATTATCTTTTTTAATTGTTTCAAAATTTTTATTTATTTAATTAAATGAGTTTTCTATTTAATTTATATTTTTAAATACATCGAAATTGAAATTTGAACCATACTAAATGTGCTTTTCTATTATTTTGGTTCAGGGTAGTATCTAGTCGAGCACTCTCGACTAGAGTTTTCTTACTTGTTTTCAATCAATTTTGGTTCATTTCGCTCTTTCTTCATGTCGCTCTTCCTGTCAAGCTTTCATTTGAAAATGCAGCGTCGTGGATGTCGTTTATTTTTGTTTTGCTTACTTTGGATTGGGGTTTGAAATGGGACCGGGCATGGGAAAAGGAATGGCGGTATGGGGAATAGGGAATGAGAATTGGAATGGGAATGGGAATGCGCGAGACATGCGAATTCGAATGGGAATGCAAATGCAAATGCAAATCGAAATGCATTTGGTTTGTGACCCAAATCGAGAGGCGTGACTACACCTAAAAGTTTAAATAATTAACGGAATGCGTGCGATGGCGTGCTTTATTTACGAGCACGCTAGCAGGTGTTCACAGCCATTACCCAGGCTCATTGAATTTACTCATGTCCACATACATATGTACATATGTATATGAATGAATTTGTGAATGTACATACATACATACATATGTATATGTAAATATGCATATGCATATTAATCAAAAACCTCTCAACTAAAATACCGATATAATTAAAATACTATTTTTATTGCAATAAATTTATTAGCTCTTTATTGCAACAAATATGTGAAATAGTATGTTTTAGTTAATTTCTGTTTATATTAAGTTTCTTTATAGTTACATATTGTAAATAAATAAAATGAATGAATGAAATTTGATTTTCTACCCCATGTTAACTGCTGTCTAAAAATATACCTTTGGAATTAGTCACATACATATACATATACATACATACATATGTACATTCATATGTATTCTCTGTACTTACCAGGATATTAACATCACCATGCCAAGCGCAATGACTGCGCCGAGCAGTGTTGCCCGCGTTGGTCGTGGAATTTGAAACATATTTTTTGTTGCGTTTGGTTTTGTTTTTGTTTTTTTTTTATCGTTACACGTTTTATTTTTATTCGTAGTTTTTTATCTATGCAGAGGATAGTGTTTTTGTTTTGAAGCTGTATTGTCGTTAAGTTAGGTTAGTTTCAGTCGATTCTTAATCGATCAGCTGTGCGCGCATGAGCGCCGTTACAAACTGCGCATCTGCACTTTACCACTGAATGCGCAACCACACAATATGTCAATTCGCAACGGGGCACTGAGCCAACTTGCTTTTCCTTCTGCTGCTTCTGCTGCTGCCGCTTCTGCCGCCGTTGCTGCTGCGTAGAAATGAAATATTGCTGCATGAAAACAAAAATATGGCATTTTACCAAAAATAAATGCAAACGAAAAGTCCAAAAATGAAAAAACAATCTTGCTGTTCATATTATTATTATTATTATTATTATACCCTTTCAGAGCATATTATAAATCTGTCACGGAATTCAGAGCATTTGTCAAGAGAATTTTCAGTACTTTGGCGCAGCGAAAACATTTTTGTTTTTGTTATTATTATTGTTATTATCGTTGTACATTCCGACAAAAACAACCATGTTTATAATATAGGGCATTGGCAGATGGTATTTGCGTTCACTAAAGTCGCAAACATGGAAATAATCGCAATAGTTCTTGTTTATCGACTACACAATACCCTGTATTTTAGTTTCGCTTTCCAACTTGAACTCAAGAAGAAAAAAAAGTTACATATGATTGTCAATTTAAGATTTTATATTTATTTAAATTTTAGCTTTATTATGACACAAAAATGGTCCACACTTTTTTTCTTTTAGCGACCAGTGTAGCGAAAGAGAACAAAGAAAGTAAAATTGCGTTGTTGTTTACAGCCTATGCATATGCAATGGTGTTCATATGTGTGTGTGGGTGTGTGTGTATGTATGTGCATGCGGCTATTGCGACTTTCTTAAAATCCTTTTACATCGTTGACTTTATGTGAAGCTCGCTTTGAGCTCCGCTTTTTTAGCAGCTCTGTGAGTAGCTGCGTTGGCGTTTTGGCATTCGCCTCGTCGCCGGCAGCGTTTAAGCGGAAGAGCAAGTGAGCGCGCGCTAACGTAGGCTGGCTACAAAGTGTGAGAACTATGAGAAGTGTGACTGAAGTTGCGATAATAACAAAAAAAATAAACAGCTACAGAAAAGCGAAAAACGAAGACGAAAACAAAAACGGCAAAGTTGTTTGGCCTTCGATGTCTTTTCAATTGCGTCGCAGAATATACATATGTACATATCCATGTACATACATACATATGTGTATACATACATATGTGTATTTTTATGCGTATACCGTCTCTGTGTGTGCCTCTGTATGCGTAATTGAGTGGTGTTGTCATTCTTGTACTCTAAATTGTTCTACTTCTTACAAAGTAATTAAATACAAATTACACATTTATACACATACATAAAATCTTTATATGTATATGTTTTGAGTAAGCAATGCAAAAATAACGCAAACGGTCGGTCAAGTAGCAAGACACTAGTGTTCGCCCCTCTTTTCGTAAGAGCCCTTAAACAAAAGGCCAAGATTGCAAGAACGAAAAGAAAGCAAAACAAAAATGAAGAGAAAGAAAATGACACAGGTTGAAACGCGCCCCCCTTTGTTACAGTTAAACTAAACTAAAACGCAGTTATTTGCAGTAACAACCCAAGACTCCCAAGCCCACACACAAAGGGCAGCAGCGCTGGATAACAAACACCCACACACACACACATACATGCATGCAGCACAAGGCTACATAATTTACGCGCACATGTAATTTCTGTGTTTCAATAATACATATGATTTCAAAACGCAGAAATTCGTTTCTATGTTTTTATATTTATTTGGCTGTAGTTCTTAAATTAATTAATTTTGTAATTCGCACACAAAACGCAACGAATTTCCTGAATCCGCCAGCGCGCAACAGCACAAACAAAAACAGCAAATAATGTTAGGGCGGTTGAGATTGATTCTTAAAGGGGAGGCACATACGACGTACGTTCTTCTGTTAGACGCTTAATTTTTAGCAATCACGAGACAAACTTTTAGATTTATTATAGCGGTTTGAGAGTCGTCACTGATGTCTGCCTGTTTGCTTCGTTTTTTAACGGCACAATAAACAAAAACAAAAAGTGATAATAACAACGAATCAGCGACGAAACGCGCTGCACGATATCAAATGCTATGTTTGCGCTAATGTTAATATCATGGTCCCCCGATGATGCACCGAGCTATCGATAGTTTCTCTTAATTCAACATGAATATCGATAGCATTCACGATGGCTGAACACCGTATGCTAATGTTAACATGCAGCAATCGAGCGCGCAGCCTACTGGCACTGTCAACTTGTTGCAATGAAAATTAAATTTGAAAACGAAAGCAATCTGGCAGGCTCGCAAGGAAAAGTCGTACGACTCAAAAGCAATTTGTTAACTCTGTAGTGCTAACTTCATATTTTTTGTTTGTTTTTTTTTTTTTTTTAATATATTTTGTTTTGATGTTAGCATAGATGGAACAGCAACAACGTGTGCAGTTGCCCTTGAAATCGTCATAGCAACGGACGCACAACAAATGAATTGTTAGCTTTTGGCTATTTTGCTTTTGGCTTGCGTTTCTCGCGCAACAGCAGACGGCACGCTAGCCGAACGCTTGGCATTCTTTAACAGAACATTCCAAATTCAAAGTGCACACAGACATAACAATACACCAACTATGGCTATGGATAATGCAAGGTAGGTCAAATCGAAATTGGGTGAATTTCTTGTTCGCCCTCTATTAAATTGTTTGTTTGTGTAAATGGTTTAGCTTGGCAATGGAATTGCTGCGAGCCGCCACAGAACAAAATGAGGCCACCACACCCAGTGCCGAACCCATTTCCAACAGCAATTCGAATACCCATTCGGATGCCAACATCTCCAACAAATTGCCAGAATACGTGTCCAGGTTCCGCATCGATGGGCAGCCCATCTTGCCGCCATTGGTGAGTAGTTAGAGCAATAGTTATAGTGGGCGTGCCATCACTGAAGCATATCCAACCTAGATGACAGCAGAAAAGCGACAACTGATGCGAGAGCTGCGCGAACGCGCTATGCAGCTGGAGGCCAAGTACAAGCAGGCGCAGGCCGTCAGATTGGCTCCAGACGTTGCTAACAACACCAAAGGCGCCAGCAACTTGAAGAGCAAAAGTTACGACAAAAGCAGCAGTAGCAGTAGCAGTAGCAGCAGCAACAGCAGCAGCAACTTGAGCAACAGCACCATGGAGAACCCACATAGAATGCCGCAGCTGCAACAAACGGAAACTTTTATCTATGACAGCACACGACGTTTTCAACCGCAATCGCAGCCCGTAATGGATCGTCCCCAGACGCTGGACATTGAGCCAAAGAGAGCATCGGCAGTGAATGTAATTCCAACCATTTGCGTGAATCCACCGACACCGCTCTGCGAACAGCCCCAACCGCAGCCACAGTCACAGCCACAGCCAAAGCCAAAGCCTCAACCACAGCCGAAGCCCACAGCTGCGGCATCTCCCGAGTCCAAGGGCAGCCTATGCTCGCTCAGCACCCATCATCGCAAGCTGAACAACATAACCACGCGCATATTGCAGTTTGAGCGCACGGGATTGGGCAAGATGACGCCGCTGAAGCCGCAGCCAGCCCAACTGCTCTGGCAGAATGAGACGATCCTGATATCGGACAAGCGTATGCTGCGCTCCAGCACCAGTCCCTCACTAAGCGCTGCCCAAGGGAACGATGGGCAGTTGCATCGCTCTCGCTCCTTTACGCTCGAGGAGCCGTCGCAGGCGCTCGTGGAGCACATGAAACGCGAGGGCAAGGGGCCGCTGATACCGCCACCACCACCGCTGCAGAGGACATCCGCGTCACCAGCCACGACTGCCAGTGCTCCCACAGTCGCCCCGCTCACGCCTCCGCGCTGCCGCTTAGCGGGTAACGTCTCGTGCTGCTCGTCGGCGCACAGCTTGGCGCACCTGCGACGCGACACCATCGAGTCGAAGGCCAAGCAGGTGCAGCGCAGCGTGAGCAGCAGCCTCGTCGATACGCTGAAGTCCCAATCGGCTCCAGCTGCTGCAGGCAGGCGCCGTGGCGGGGTCTCCGCGCGCCAGCAGCAGCAGCAGGCGCAGCTAGAGGAGCTGTTGCAGCGGGCACTGCACGAGACCCACGCCGCTGCAGCGGAGAAGCAGCACCTGGCGCTGGCCAAGAAGCAAATGTTCAAGGACATCAAGAGCGCGCATCGCGATCGCTTCCAGCAGTTGGTGCAGTACCAGCACGAGGAGCAGCGCCGCATGCAGGAGGAGTTCGATCGCCAGCAAAAGTTCCTCATCGAGCAGATCTGCACGGAGATCAACGTCTCCGCCTACGCCCACGAGTCGCTGTCGGGCGGGCGCAGTCCGAGCGGCGTCTCCGAGTACACTAGCACCGATGACCTGCCGACGCCGTCCCAAGTCTCGCCCAGTGACACGATCACGCCCATGAATCTCACCATGGACATATCAGAGCTGGACGCGCTATTAAGCGATGACAAGGACAAGAATTCGGCAGCGACTACGGCACGCAAGCGACTCTTTGACATGGGCAGCGAGTCCGAGGGGCCCATGGAGCTGCTACAGAGCGCCGTCAGCTCACCCAAAGCCATGCCGTTGCGCAGCCGGAATGCCAATACGAGCCCCAAAGCGAAGGTCAACAAGAAGACCGTGCAGCGCAGCCATTCCAAGCCGCCGGCCTCGAAGAGCAGTTTCAGTCCAGTGCTGTTGGTCAGATCGCCGCCGGCTCGCAGAGTGGCCAACAAGACGTCGACGCCAGCATCGCCGGCAGCCAAAGGCAATCCCCGGAACCAACAGCAGCAGCCGCAGCCGCAGCAGCAGCAGCAGCAGCAGCAGCTAACAGTAACCAAGAGCCGACGCAGCAGCTCGCCGAGCCGTTCGACTGTAAGTAGTAGCTTGGCAGTGCGCCCAGAGTTGGGCAATAATGCTAACAAGAATATTTCTTCCTCTCTTCTGTCCTAATCCCGAATTTGCTTACCATGTTGCACTGTGGCCATGCCAGCAGCGTTTTGTGGCCAAGAAGTAATATGAGTGATTGAACATATCGAAGCCAAGCAAGTGCCTTAGCCCAAACGTTGGGCAATCTTTTGGAAACAATATACACAAATATATATATTTATATATATACCTATATTAGCTAAGCCTTTGACACGTTTCCATATCGATTGTTCAATAAAAAAGCAACGAGAGCTAACTAACCAATAAACCTTTCTCAATACGATCCACACAATTTCCGAAACGCAGCAAGAGCCAGCTGATCGACTAACTAACTAATCATTGCCTTTCTCAATACGATCCACACAATATTGTTATTAACTCGCCCTCTGATCCCCACCAGCGACTGGCAGCGTGCCATCTGGAGGTGGACAGACGCCATCAGGCTGCCACAATTCTGAATGCTGCGACGCGCGGCTTCCTGGTGCGCCGCCTCTTCCGCACGGAGCAGGTGCAACGCATCGTGCAGACCATACGGGACACGCTCATCTTTGTGCTCAACCTGCACATGGAGACGTGCGGCAAGAGTCTGGATCAGGAGGAGCCGGCCAACATACGTCTGAAGGCGCGCCTCCTCCAGCAGGTAAGTTGCCCTGAATTCCACATTCCAATTTGCTCATTTCTAATCATGATTATTTACATATGCCTCGACAGCTCTGCTCGGCCAGCCGTACCCTGCACCTGATCTTCTTCCAGACGAGCATCAAGGAGCGCATGGAGATTATTGCACGCGATCGAAAACGCATTAAGACAAAGCTTTCGACCTCGCAAGCCAAGCATCGAAACTAACCAACATTACTCAGGGAAGGAGGGGGCGTTCCCTACTCCCAATGACCACATCCACATTTGGGTGTTGTCAGCTCCTTCAATCACTCTCTCTGTCTCTCTCTCACACACACACAACTTTTTCACTTGCATACCACACGAAGACTACGTTGCCTTAAAGACTAATTTTAATTCTACTCTATATAGAATCGCAGATTCGAAATCTGCATTGACCAATCTAACATGAAGTTAGGATTTTATTTATAACGAATGCACTTGCAGATGAACTGCTCTAAGTTAAACTATGTTTGCTTTAAGATTCTTTGGGCAGCAAAGAGTTTGGAGCTAAAAAAAAAATGTATATATATATATATAAATAACGAAAAGTATATAAATAAACCAAAATAAAATAATAAATACTAAAAAAAATAAAAAAATTAATAAATCAAATAATAACTTATACAAGTCAAATAAAAATATGAAATATTAACGAATAATAACAAATAAATACAGGCAAATAAAAATGAATAGAAAGAAAATATAATGGAAATAAAATGTAATAATGAATATAAAAAAAGAAATAATAAACAATAATTATATGTTAATATAAAACAGAATGTAAAGTGTTAATATACAAGGAAAGTAATAAATATAAATAATTTTCTATTTGAACACAAAGTTTGGAAATGTTTTAATTGCTTTAAATTAACAAAAGAAAATTGTAATTAAGTATTTAGCATTTGCATGACACTAATCAGCTGGAATATTATTGCCCAATGTTTACTATGCGATAAGGCCGCAAAGCTGATAAGAAGCAGATGGCGTTTGCAACAAAGAGGTACGACAGGGACGAGAGCAAAAGGGAATCTAAAACATTTCAGGTTTGGCTTAACAATTTGTTTATTCTTTTTGTTTGTTTTGTTTGGGTATCTGTTGAGTATTCGGCAGTTAGGGGTCGCTTAGGCCGTCTAAAACTTAGTGCAACCTTAAATATATACAGGCCCAGCGAGCCTAATTAAATCGGCGACGGGGACTGACTGGGGCGGCAGACACGACAGAAGCTGTTAAAATAAAAAGCGACGAGAGCACATAATCGAAGGAGATAGACACATAATCCTATATTGCATACAAGATACTCATATACACACTCCTGTATACATATTTTCTGCATGTATGCATATATATGGGTGTATATGTGCACATAGGCATGCGTATATGTATGTATATCATAATTGTATTGGTATAATTGCATATGTATATATATATATATATAACATTTTCTGTAGCATTATACCTAGACATGCAGACACAACAAGAGGACAAGTTGAACATTAAACACACGCACGCACACACACAAACACACACACACACACACACACACTGTGGCCGTACAGACACACACACGAGTGTGTGTTTGCGCATTTGCACATTGAACATACGTATAAATACTTAATGTGTGTATAGTACATATAGTATAGTATAATAAAAAATTAACTAATTATTTTATATAAAAAGCATACAAATTCTAAGCCCGTTTGCAATATGCCCATCCTCTTCTGGTTGGTGTTTGTTTGTGGTGTTTCGGTTTCAGTTTCTTTTTCTGCTTCTGATTCGTTCTCTGAGCCTGCTGTGGCTTAGGTGAAGCTGCAGCAGGAATTGGTCTTTTTCGCAGTTTTGTAGAAGGCCTTGCTCTGCATGGATAGTTGCTCGGATTTGGTGACCATGTCCTCTAATTTCTCGCCGCGCTCCAGCACCGATTCAATTGTGCTCTTTAAAATGATTTTCGTTTCGTCCAGGTCGGTTTGCATTTTCGTCAGCGGATCCGCTTCTTTGGGATCCTGGTATTTGACTAGAAACGCAGGCAGCGAATCGAAAGCAATGCTCGATTCGGTCCCGGTCTGCCATTGGTCGGCCGACACCGTAGCCGAGAAATCATCTAATATCTTTGTGATTAACGTGTGAGCTACACGATGCGGATACTCGTGATCGGCGATAAGAACGCCAGCCAAGTTGTCCGCCCGCACATAGACATGGCACATGTAGGCGTCCTGTTTGACGGACTGTCGCAGTGCCGGCTGGGTGCGTTCCACAATAGTCTTCGACGCGAAGCTGCGAGGTGCACAAGCATATGTGATAAATGGGCCAAATTATAGGTCAGCGACGGGGCTAATTGCGCCGTCGCCGTAAAAAGCCGAGCCAAAACTCGAATTCTTGAATACTCACGTCATGAACTCATTGACTGTGCCACGTTGAAAAAACGAGAAGGACTGCAAGTCCGAGGTTGTCTTTAATAGGCGCGCTTCGCTGGCACCCTTATAAAATACACTCAGTGTGAAAAGCCTAACCATATTTTACGATTTGTATGCGAGCTGAAAAATTCTCGTCCAATTGGTTACACTTGACTCGAAGTACAGCGCTGTTAATGTCTGCGAATGTTTGGTTGATTTCAATTCGATTGCGAAGGTGGGCTTCAGTTCAGTTCTATATGTTTTGTTACTGATAAAATTTTCGAATTCTATTAATTTGTTTAATGCGCGTCTTCGTTTACTGTGTGAGTACGCACAGCTAGTTTAACATATACATATGTCTATACATATATCGATAGCAATGTTTATCAAAAAAGTAAACGACGACGTGTAATCAAAGCGATACTTTGATATCGATATAAGTTGGCACTGTTGCGCTCGTTAAACTACTATGATTTGTGGGTTAAACTGCCCAATATAATTCGCAAATAAAGACAGAAAAATGGGTTACCTTTTACAATACGCAATCACAACAGGACAATCAATGTATTCAGGAAGCTGTACATTTTTTAAACTTTATAAGCAAATATTTATGTAAACATATTTGGTTCTAAGCCTACTAAAGATAGTAACAATCAAGACTATTAATTTGGTGTACCACCAATGCTGACGGGTGCATTAGTTGACTCTTTTTGCTTTAAACTCTTTTCAAAGCGCTCGAATTCCTTGTTTGCCATTTTGTCAGCTTCGTCAAACACCTGCTCAACGGACTCGACTTCGGGTATATAGAATTGAAGCATGTTTTGAACGCCATTCTTGAGAGTTACGATCGAGCTCGGGCAGGATGAGCACGATCCCTGCATTTTCAGCTTTACAACGCCGTTCTCGTAGCCCATAAAGACAATATCGCCGCCATCCTCCTGCACTGTTGGTCGGATGCGCGTGTCGAGCAGCTCTTTAATCATCATAACCGTCTCATCGTCGTCCTCCAGAATCTCGGTATCTGCATTGGCCCGTGCCTCGTGCAGTATGGGCAAGCCGCTGGCAAAGAAATCCATGATGATTGCAAAAACTTCAGGCTTTATAAGGCCCCATTCTCCAGATTCTTCCTTGGATATGGTAATAAAGTCGCCGCCAAAAAATACAGCACGGACACCTTCCACACGGAACAGTAGCTTAGCTGCAAGCAGCTGGTTTTAACGATGTTGAGCAATAATATATTAACCAAAGCTCACCCAACGGACTACAATGAGCTGCCGCGGCACTGGGAAAATCGTACGTATTTCCTTTTCCCAGCACTTCCACACCGGGCAAGAACTTCAAGCTGTCCGGATTCGGTGTATCCTGGGTCTGAATAAACATGCTGCGCTTTACCATGTGGCCCAGCACCGGAACTGCAACTCCAGCTGGCCGGAGCACCGGCTGATTGGTTGGCCCGACGGCCAGAGTCGAATATGAGTTACGTGCGGCTGTCGATGCGCCCATCTGAACGAGATCCCGGGCTACATGCTGACAACTAAATACGATATTGTGAGCTTCTTTTGTGAATTCGATAAAACAATATTCGTACGTACATTGGGTTAGCAACAAGGCGCGTATTACGCATAGTGTGCTTGGTAGCGTATGAAATTAATTTCGACATTGCGTACTAATTTATTTGTTATAATTTCTATAGATGAGCCTGCTCTCTTATGTACTAACAATGATCAGCTGTTGGGCTCAATGTTGCCAGATAGCTGAATATGTAACTCGATAGTTGAACCATTGTTAACTACTATCGATTACATTAATTCTTGGACTAACGTATTCAATCCGATTAGTAATAATTCAAGTAACGTAGACAAATTGAGTTTTTCTTTTTTTTTATTTATTTAGTGTTAAGAAAAAAATAATGATAAAACTACATACATCTGTATTAATGCTATATTTATAAACTCCCCACGCGGTGCGTCCAATGTGAGCACATTTTTTTACGATAATGTCGAATTGTTGAAGTATAATTTAAACAATTAACAATTAAGAGCGTTACGATCGGATCCAACCGAGCTCGAAAACATACTGATAGACATACTGATTTTGTTTCTCTTGATATTCTAAAACTTCCCTAACTCTGGCTCTAGAAATCTCTAAATTTGGTTGGTTCTACAAAACTGTTGTATTTTGCCGAGTCTGCTGTCCTCAACATTCATCGAACTATGATTATCCCGGATGGACAGACAGCAAGAAATACAGATTACAGGAAAACAATATAACTTTAAAAATATAAATATGTAGTAGCGACATATTAAATAATTACACTTCTAAGACTCGGCTAAGATACATATGCATATAAATACCTATATATGCATACACTGTCTAGTACTCCTCATATATGAAATTTGTGTTGAACAAAGAGTTGCATACATTGACAGCCACATTCCGCCGTGCAATCTTCTTGGATCGCCCGGTAGCTGTGAACTCCTGATTGTCCACGATGACTCCCAGCCGCTGCAGCACATTTGGCTTCTCACCGATAGAGCCGTAGTCCAAATACGATAGTCCCGGACGCATCTGTGGATGATAATTACAAGGTATGTGAAAAACCAGCTTTTGAAATCGCATGCGGATTAGGCCACTTACCACGCATAACAATGTGGCTGGATGCATGCTCTCCCAGTTGAGGGGCAATTCGGTACGAACGGGAGGCTTCTTGGGCTCCTTTGGGGTGACGACCACTGCCGCAGCATTCTGCGAGCTGGCATCGGCTTGCGGTGCCGATGAGTTTGTGGATGACGGATGCATCTCGGGCACAATGTAGCCTTCGCGCTCCCACTCGGCGAACAGCTTGTAGATGGCAAAGGAGGCCAGGTTTAACATCGGCACTTCATCCTCTGGCGGATTGTCATTGCTCTCCGTGTCCATGGGCTCATTTTCGCCCTCGCTCTTCACGTCCTGCTCCGCACCCGTCTTTGTCGCTGGTTTCTTCGGCTTTGGCGTCATTTTGGCAATGATGTAATCGCGCAAGGCCTTCTCACACGCCAAGTTCTTGGCGGCCATCTTCGAGGGGCCCTTACCCTCGTACTGCCTGGTGTTCACCGTGACAATGGCCGTGAAGCCGCCATCCGGATTGCTGTTGATGGTAAAGTCACTAATATTAATGCCCTTCACCTCATTGAGGGCCATCAGCGCGTTCTTGGGCAACATGGACTTGCGCAGCTGCCGATTTTGCCGCAATTTCTTATCGCGAGTGCGTTCTACAAATAAATCAATTAAATTCAATTCACTTAGGCTGGTTTGATGTGCGATTTCAACTCCTACCCGATGACTTCTTGCGCTTTTGGAATATTTTCTTAAATGGTATTTTGCCACCATTGTCGGATTCCATGGCGCTGTTTTCGTTGGTGGAGCTCATCTCGATGGCGTCGTTGCCATCGTTGACATTAGCCATGGGCTCCTCCTTGATTGGCATTGGCACGCTCATCGCCTCTGGAATCTCTGGCGGCTGCGGCTGGGGCTTGGCTGGCATAGCAGCCATCATGGGCGTCTGTTGAGCGGCGGAAACATTTGGATTCTAAACGAAAAGGTCTATTATTATTGAGCGAACAGCAGTGCAGGATACATTTTTTCTTTCTTTTTTTTTCTTCTTTATCCATTTAATATAACATATTTGCAATTTTCCCTAAGCTAGCATATACTTATTTTAATTACTCTTAGAAAAAAAAAAAAAAAAAAATTGTAATTTCTTTTTAGTCTTTTAATTTGTGCGTTAATTCATAGAATTTATATATATATTGCTTTGATAATTTATATCGCGTAAATGCATATTTGTGTTCTTTGAATTAATGAAAGACTAAATATTTTAATGCCAAATTGTTTGCTTGATTTTTAGACGAATTTACAATAACTATAGCATTTTATTTTTAGATACTTTTAGATATTTACTGATTTTTTTTTTTTTTTTTTTTTTTTTTTGCAATTTCGAAATAATTTGTTGTATTTATATATATAAAAATATGAATAGAAGAAATTTAAATGAAAAAAATAAGGAAAAGAAATAAAAATTAGAATTATAGAGATTACGGTTATGGAGTGCCACGCCTATGGCTCAAGCTTAAAAGCAAAGGCCCGACAACTGTGTCGCTCCTTTGCGAACTATTTATGTATGTATGTATACCAATGTCTTGAAATGTCTTACATGCCATTCAAGGGATCTACAAACTGCGTGGGCGCTGGCTTGAATCGCAGCAGGTGTACCGGCGGATTCTACTAAAAACCATAGTTCAGGAATAGCCATGACCACTCCTACAACCCAAAGTGCCCAAACGAATCATGCAGACGCGCTGCACCAACGAAACCATGAGCCAACCCAATCGATGGTTTGCGTCAATCACATAATCACATCTAATCAAACCCCTGGCGCCTGGCAGCAGCTGACCCAGCTGACCGCCGTCAGCCTGGCAAACTAGCCAGGCCAGGCCAGGCTTTGATCATCTCGAATAGGCGTTCTTGTGCTTCGTTTGGGTACTCAAGTGAAGTAAATGAGCATCGCTATCTAACGCAAAACTAATAATTTTAGTTACAATTTTGGATGAATTGATTTTCAGCAGCAACAAAAGTAACAAAAATAGCAAGTCCAGCTGTTTTCTCTCTCTCTCTTCCTCGCTTTCCCTCACTCTGTCCTTTTCTTTTCCATACATAATCCAACACTCAGTCTCTCTATGAGTGTGTGTGTCTGTCCCGGTATGTGTTGTATTTAGTTTTAACAATAAAAAATAAAATAAATAAACTTTCAGGGCTGGACAAAAACTCTTGGCACTTGCTATTAAAGAAACTTTTATTGGCTACTGCAAATGAATTCACAATTGGATTGAGACACACATTTTCAATTTGTGCGCTGTAAATTATATAAATAAAAATAGAATTACTATTATTGCAGAAATCGTATTTTGAATATGAAAACAGAAGTGAAAAGAACTAAACATAAACGCAAATGAATGCGAATGCATACACACACATGTACTTGGGGACATGCATGCATATATGTATATACGCGCGAATACATCATATACACATGCACACACACTACGCATTCACAAAACACCAGTGTGCGTGTGTATGCATATCTATGAGATGAGCAATTTTGTAACTGTGCAAATGAATGTATGTATGTATGTATACCAGTATCGATTAGAACTACCTTTGCATGAATGTATGCGCCCTGTAGAAGCACACATGCATACAAATGTAGGTATGTATGTATGGATGGAATAAGGTAAAATGGGAAAATAAAACCTTGGTGTGCCGCAATATTTTTTTTTTATAAATGCATAGGTATAACGTACATATCGCACATATTGATCTTAGAGATGTACTGATGCTCTGTTATATATGCAAAAGTACGCAAATACGCAAACATTTTTCATTTGAGACAGCATGAAATTAAATAGACGCTGGTGAGTAAATAATCGATCATGAAATACATTTCAATACATATTAATGTGTGTTTGAATGTATATACACAATTATAGAAACGTTACTATTTCAACTTACATAAACGCCACCCGAAACAAATTGTTTATTTACCACGTTCCTGCGACTGCGATTCATTTTAACTGTTTGACTTTTAATTTAACACTCCGGCAGACTACTACGACTTAAGGGAAACTCTTCCTTTTTGGTAAACCTAGAAGAGATACTTATATCGATTGTGGACAGCTGATATCTGGTCATCGGCATAAGTTGCCGATGGGTCACATCTCTCATAAATTTATCGTTCAGCATGTGCGTAATCGGAGATTTCAAATTCCTCCATAATTATCGATAGCAATCCCTGATTGGTTGCGATGTAAACAAGTTGAAAACAAAAATACCTTAATAATAATTGTATTTATTTGGCAATTTAATCTTTCATTCTGAAACTGAGAACAAATTACTACTGTACAGTACTCTGGTACACAAATGCAAGAACTTGTGTGAAATGTATATAGTTTATTTTGTTTTGCGCTTGCTCTTACTGGCCTTCGACTTTGCTTGCGGCTTGTTTTGTTCATGGGTGGCTCTATAAGTTCCATGTAATTTATCCAGCCAGCCCGTAACGCCATAATTGTAATTGAATCTATGAGAGAGTACAATGAAGATGATTACAATGAACTTATGCAGTAAAATTGACCTTACTTGGCATGATGATAGTCGTGGAAACGAACAGATCCGCCTGACCAGGGAAAACTGTAGCCGGTATGATCGCTCATCGAGTTTATGACTGCCAGGGATATAATGCCCCAGGCAACGACGACGTGAGTGCCCAGCAGAGAGACGGATATGCCCACTGGGAGCAGATTAGCTACCACGTGCTCAATGGGGTGTGCATAGAGGGTCATAGCAGCCACGGGCGCCGTCCATTCGTGATGCTTCTTGTGCACGTATTTGTAGACGGATCTGTGATGCATCAGGCGATGCACGTAGTAAAACATCGTCTCTTCCATGATCACAAAGATGACAAAGTCGCGTATGATGCGTCCAAAACTTGGCAACTGTCGGATATCGGTGATGTTGTTGTGCCTGAGCGACACTTCGTAGAGCAGCCAGGTGGTAAAGAAGTTCACCACAGTTAGGTTAAATGCGACCACCTTGACGGCCTTCCATAGACGGCCAAGATCGACCGGCTCATTCTGGCCCGGCTGTATCTTGTACTTGCGCAGGAATTTCGGTCGATTTGTGATGTCCATGATCGTAAATAGGGCAGCATAGATCCAATAGACGAAAAATATAATAATTGTGGTGCCGTACACCCACAGGCGCATCGGATCATCGCCAGTGACATCGAGTAGCGCTATCCAGCGCGCCTGCAGCGCTTCGCCGGCATAGCGCCAGCGCAGAGCAAGGCTGGAGAGGATTGTGGCTGCGACCATGGCTAAATCTCAACTGCTATGGGCACAGCGCGTCAGATATATGGGTTTTGCACAGGATACTCTACAATCGAATGGGCATATCAGCTTTTTAAGCCACCTTGTGAAGTCGCGGAAAAACTTCGGCAACCACTGATGAAGGCGGCTCTGGCAGCTATTCGTAATATGAATCTCATTTGACCTGCTGAATTTGAAAGCCCAATGGCTTTTAGTACAGTCAAAGATACATATAATATTATATTTAGACCATGTAATATCTGCACATGTGTTTTTGTTTAATGGACAAAATTACAGATAAGATGATATCCAATCAATCTCCATGATCTCATGACAAAATATCTATTATCTACTGAAAATATACGAGATAAAATGCATACATTTCTTTTAGAGGCCTTGGAGGTGGGAAAAAGAAAAAGAAAGATGAATTTCTAGTTGAAGTCTTGGATTGAGTTAATTTGCCTATAATCATGATATCATGGTTGGCTAACTTGAAAACTATTTTGGTGCCTGTTTTAAATTGTTTGGATTCAGTAAACTTTCGAACTAAGCTGATTTAAATTTGTTATTTTTGGAACCAATTTACTTAGCTGAGTTTCTCCACTAACCATATGGTTAGTGGTTTCTCAAATTGTAGGTAGTTTAGAGTGCTTTGTGATTCGAATTGGAATTGCTTTTTTACATTTTCACTGATTAGGTAAAATTGTTATCGTTCTGTCGTAGTTCATTTATAAGAGATTAACTATTGCTAGGTATTATTAAAGTCATAGATTAGTTCTATTTTTAATCAGCGAGGGTACACGAATTATTGTGCCCAAAGTTCAAGAAATCTCTTTCGAGTGTGGTTCTTTCTTATTTATTTCTTATATTTCTTCATTCTTTTATTTTGTATTAATTTTATTCGTTCGTGCTGAGTGCGAAGTGTACATACATCAATGCTTACTACTAGATCAATTTGTTTTAAAGCTTTTATAACATACACATTTACAGCACGTTCTCATTTTTGTTGTTGTTGATAATTGATAAATATCAATGTTTTGATGTCTATAAAAGTAATACCCGATCTGATTTTCCAGCTTGGCTATTATCACAATATCGTGTGCACATATAGAAATTGCAAAGGAACAGAAGAAAGCTAAAAACAATGCAGCTCCTTATGCTGTATGAGTGTGTGTGTGTGGGTGTAGGAGCAGCTAGGGTACAGAGACGAGCAGTGGGAGGGGCCTGCGCCAGCTCCCGCAGATGAGCTCACTTCACTTCATGGTCGAGTCGGGAAAGGCGTCACGGGGCGGCACAAAGCTCAGCATCATAATGTGGCGCGCATAGGATTTGGTTGCACGGAACAGCGAATCGGTGCCATGCAAGCGATCCAGGACACCCAGAACACCGAAGCAATTGTTGAATCTGAAAGAAATCAGATTGTATGAATAACTATGGATGTATATAAATAAAAAAGTATATATACATATACAGTATATGCATAATAATTTAAATAAAAGATGAGAATCTTTCAACAATATACTATACATTTTTATAGAACCATCAATAATTTGTTTAGGCTATAGAAAGAATATATGCGAAGAATATTTGAGGAATTGCTTTGAGAGGATATTTTTCTGTGACAGATGATATAGTGCTTCAAGCAATATGTTAGCTTTGAGCCTCAGAGACTATAATGTGAAACAGCTAAATTTACACATCAAGAGAGAATTGTGATTAGCAACAAGATTAACGGATACACAGACAGAAGGGTCTTTATGGCTATGGCTGTATATGTATGTAAGCGAATCAGTATTTGATAATGCCATAAAGTTTAGATAAGCCTAAGCAGGTTCATATACAAGTTCATGAAGGAGTGCTTTATAATAAAAGCCAAACAGATAGAGTAGAGATAATAAACGGCTATTGCTATGGACTGGCGGGAACTTAATTGCGAACTGAACTCCAAACTCACTTCAGATGATGAAAGTCGTGCGCCTCGGGGCTAGGAAAGAAGGGCAAGTGATAGCCGGAGTGGGCGTTCAGCGTTGAGAGTATGGCCAGAGCGAACCACAGCCAGGCGGTGGCCACGTGACTGCCCATCAGGAATACGCCCAGGAACGGCGGCAATAGGTTGCTGAAGATGTGCTCAATGGGATGGCAATAGATGGCCGTGACCGATATGGGAGCGGTCCACTCGTGATGCTGCTTGTGTATGAACTTGTAGATGTACTTGTGGTGGAGCAGGCGGTGCGAGTAGTAGAAGCCCAGCTCCTCCATTAGTATGCACACGGTCAGCTCGAAGCAGACCCAGTGGAAGGTTGGCAGCTCGCGAATATCGCTCAGGCCGCGCACCGTCATCAGTTTGTAGCTGAGGAACGCCAGCGGTATGCCAACAAATATTTGATTACAAATCACACGCCAAATGACCTGCAACACAAAGGGAGACATTTTAATAATACTCATCGTCATTCACAGATTTCAGTCTTCAACTCTGCATGATCAACTGAATGAAAACTCATTGCGCATTCGTCACCTTCATTAGGCGTCCGGCCTCGACGGGCTCATTGGTGCCCGGCTGGATTTTATATTTGCGCAGACAGGCCGGACGATTGGTCAAGTCCATGAATGTATAAATGCCGCCCACGCTCCAATACACGATCATTGTGAATATGGTAGTGCCAAAGACCCAGAGCACCATGGGATCATCGCCTGTGAGCAGGGAACAAATATAATTTAATATGAATAAACATTTTTAAAAATGGTTTTCCTACATCAAATAATTATTCAATTCCATGAAATACCATTATTTTATTTATCACACTTATTAAATTAATTGGCAACATCTTATCTAACTTAACCGAAACAAACTATCATTATCAATATTATTATCAGACTAAAGTTTCCTTATCACTACACATATTATGGCCAATCTCATTCGGATTAGAGTTATCATAGTCAATGTCATTGTCCTTTTCATTATCAGTAATATTACAGTTATAATAACCATTAGTGATTTCACGATCAATTTACCTATCCTTAACATTATCCCTGCCCTTTGTATCTTCATTTGTATTTTCATTACTCTTATCACTCTTATCACTCTTGTCATTATCAAATGAAAATTCATGAGCAAATTTATTAGTTTATCACTCTCAGTGCCATTTTATCGTCATTCTCAGTGTCAGTATTTCGAAATACCTATCAAACGATCTATGACACCCATCCCATCCCATCACGTATTGCCAGAAGCAATAAATATTAATAGATCCAAGTGTTAGCAGTTAAATGCCCTTTGGCTTGCGAATGCCGGCATATACATACATACATACATATGTACGTATCTGCGTATCTGTCTATAGTTGAGCATATTATTTATTTATTAAAAGATATTCACATATGTAGAGTCAACTTAATGGTCAACTATGAAAGGTATGCTTAACGTCTGAGAGAGCAATATTAATAATATATATTATATATTATACTTCAATTTGGACTCTAACGGCTCTTTTGTATCTGTGTATAAAAGTTTAGAGTGAACCTATGCTTAGCTATGCTCAATTTCTTCAACGTTAAACCACATCAATTTTCTTTGAATGAACACGGGCCCAGGCCTAGATAAAGCTTTAGAGCATTCATTTTCCTTACTTCCTACCCCGCTGTGCTCATATTTAATTTTCTTTTTATCTTAAATACATTTGAATGGGCATGAAAAAACGCTCACTTAAATAAATAAACACTTCCAATCGCACACTTACAATATATTTAACACTATGCAGTAAATATGGGATCCTCTACCTTTTTAAAAAGAGCTATATACTGAATAGTATAAATCATAAAAATAAATATCTGTTATCTACTTGAAAGCGCCTTTGCCTTTCTCATATATGTATGCAGCTGCATAAAGATTTAATTGAGCAATGGAACTGTGTTGCACAGTGTAATCAGCGCTCCCCGTTTAGCCTTTGACTGTATGTTGACATGTGTGTGTGTATATGTATATACATATATCTGTGTGCATGTGCGAATTAGTAAACAAACCAGATGCTATTTATTGTTGAATCTGTTTGCTTTTGCGGTTGTCTCTGGATGTGAGGCAAAAGTGCAATTTGTGATATCTGACACTACAAAGCCAAGCGAAATTAAAGAAAGAAACACACACACACACACGCGTGGACATACATACATAGTTAAAAGTCTTGAGTGCATGCGCACTAAGTGGATGAGATTCTTTTAATGTTCTTTCACTTCTTTACTTTGCTTCTACTTTTTGCTCATTCTCTTTTGTGCACGCTCAATCGTTGTGTTTATGTTGGCCAACTTACCAAACATGTCGATGAACTTATCCCACTGCGATTGCCAAAAGTCTCCGGAGGCGCCCCAGAAGCTCTGCAAATGCCTAGTGGGCAGGTAAGAAAACTCATTGAATTTATCCATGCGACGCACAGGTATATCGAAAAAAAAGAAACACAACAAATAAATATAAACAAAAATAAAATAAATAGAATGCGCAGCGACTGTTCTCTAGGTGTCGCTCAGTCGGCGGCCGTCAAGCAACTGATTTTTGGGTCGGAATGGGGAATGAGAAAGCGCAGCTCAGCGCGTACAAAGCCATACAAAATGAGAGGAAGATAGAAAGAGTGCAAGAAAGAAGCAGGGAGGGAGAGAGGCGTAGAAAGGCTTTTCTTTACTGCACTCATATATTTGCATGAGTCTACACACGCGTGTCGTCCGTTACATAAAGCTTTCGAAGCTCAGTGAGCTTTGCATCCAGCTTGAAAATATGCAGTGATCTACATACGTATGATCTCGGAACTATTGTGAGTTTTAGCTTAATATACATACTATGCAGATATTTTAGGTATTTATATTGATCTGTTTTTTTTTATATATGTTTATGCATATATGTATATTTAAGTATAGTCGTTCTGCTGTGGTATTCAAATGCAATTCGGAAGAAATTTTAGTTCATTAGTTGATAAATACTCGTACATGAAGTCAGTACAAGTATATTCATTTATAATACTGATCACGTCAGTATACATTCCCATCTGATAGTATGTAGTAGAGTCTAATCATTTTTTTCCGGTGAAAATATTTAAATTTGAATATACATTGTATGTAAAGTCGTGTACTCGTGCTAGTGTTAAACCTGATAACGGCGCTTTATATTAGACAAACTATTCAGCATTTAAATAAATCGCTGCTTTGAGCTACAATACTCAATCTCAGATTGGTTTTTAATCAATTAATTTACTGTTAGCCCTAACATCGTAGGCAAATTTCAAACGGCTTTGATTTGAAGTGGTCATATTTAAAGTTGAACTAGTAAAGGCAAGCAACATTAGCTTCACACTTTCAATTAGTTGATCCGTAAACCACCAAGGCATAGGAAGAAACGCCTAAAGCTTTAAAGCTCACCGTGTGATCGATGCATGATGTATGCATGAAAGTGTCAAGCTTTACGAACACAAAGTGCTACATATGCTTACCATGTCAGGACATTGCGAAACAATATGAAAGCGGCCAAGGCGCACGTGATAATAAATATAACACTATGTAGCGAAGATAACCACAGCGGGCTATCCACTTCGTCTGTCCAGTTCTGTCCAGCCGCCTGTGGCGTAGCTGCCGGCCCACCAACATCCAGGGACGTGTGGGCGACAGCAGTGCCTGCCGCCAATTTCGATTCGCCGTTTGCGTTGTTGGCGCTAATGATGCCACTGCTGTTGCAGCTGTTGTTGTTTGCATTTGGTGGCTTTTGAGCGGACGCTACATATGCTGGATTATTGGACATAGCTGTGATTGATTAGGTTTTGATTTTACATTCCACCTGGATGAAGTAAGTCTCGTTAATCGGCTTCACTGGGGTATTGCGCGCTTTATTGGTGTTCCTGTTATTTTCGTTCGTGTTTGTTTTGCTACGCTTTTTGATGTCCTTGACATTCAAAGCCCTTCGATTTTTCCGTTGAATTTTGTGGAGCTCCCCAGCATTTAAATGCGGTTTGCTTTAAATATTTTTAGAAAACCAAAGGGCTAGCATTTGCTGTTAACTGTATGTCAGCTCCTTTGACAATAAAATCGATGTGCCGCTAAAACGGTAACTTGATTATTTTGAACTTGTTTCTGTTTAGGCCCTTTGCCGAAAGCTTAAATTTACACAGGCGCACGTATTTGCGTGCAATAGTATCGTCAGCGTCAAAGCAACATTGAGCGTCTATCGATGTACGATAACACAATGTGGCAGTGTTTTGTTTCTGTAATCAGTGTGACCGTTCGTCTCATTTATTTTAACCACAATTCGTGTGCCCCTTTGCTGCCACACTGGCCTCGAGCAGTCGTCATTTTGTTTTCGTTGCGCGCGGTTGTACTTCGCATTGTACGTATAGCAGCAGCAGCGCCGGTCTGACCGAGAGAGACTGACGCCCGTGTGCAGTTAGTTGCTGGCATAGAAAATTTTCTTATTTACTTGTTTAAATTTTTTTCTTGTGCTATATGTGTGTGTGTGAGAGAATTGTTGTTTAAATTAACTGCTACATACAAATACATAAGCAAGCAATACATACAGCAATTGGCCAAAACAATCTTAGAGCGAAATCAATAAACGAATTAACGGCATACATTTTTTTTTTAAAAATATTTTTGTATTATTTATTCGCTTAAAACAAGCTGTTGTATGTGATTGAGTGTGTGTGTATGGCTGTGTGGATGAGTGCGTAAAAGCACCGCGCCCAAAATTAATTTAAACAACATAGCCAATTTACTATGAAACAAAATGAGCGCAAATTCAAGCGAGCAACAATAACGGCAACGGCGACGCGTAGGACGCCAAGCAGCATAAATTGCAAGAACAACAACAGCAACCGCAGCAGCAGCAGCAACAACAAGAATCAAAGCCACACAGCAGCAGCGAAAGCCATATCCACAACAAAAAATATTTTAATTAATAAGCTCAACATTTTTTCGTTTATTTACTCAGTTGGCGGAAAACAAAATCTTATATGCCCATAGTTTTACTCTCTCCAAGTCCGATTCGGAGTTGGAGTTGAAATTGAATTCGAGGTGAATGCAGTCGGAGTCGGTGTCAGAGTTAAAAGCCAATGCAGCAGCTTTGCGCAGTTTGTGTTGAAATGATTATTCTCTTTTCACGCTTGCATCAATGTGAATGCAAATGTAAATGTTAATGTGCGTGTGTGTGTGTTTGTTTGTAACACACATACATGCATAGAAAGGTGTGCACGCTCGACAGTCAAAGCCACCGTTTCTACTCCGACTCGAGTTGACTTGAATTGACTCGATTCGAGTGGGCTGCGCTCTCTCTTGTACGTCCGCTCTCTTTTTAGCTCTCTCATTCACGCTCTGGCTTACCTGGTTCGTGGCGCGCTGTTAAAGTTGTGTGCGTGTTTCTTTTTTTTTTTGGCTTTTTTTATTTATACTCTTTTGAGCGGCACTTGCTGTTTGGTTTGTTGTTGTTATTATATTGCTGCTCATCATACCCAGAACTTGGCTCTCAGGTAAGTTGACAATATTTTGCAACACTGTTTAATACAATTTTTAATTAGAAAACCATAGACATTCCGCAACAGTAGCACTCTGTCTCCCTCTATCTCACTGATGCAGCACAAACAACAAGCTTGGGTAGACATTTTCTTGTTGTTGTTGTTGCTGGCTCAAAACTGGTTTTGCTAGAAAAAAGTAGCAGCCGCTGTCAAACACGAAAATAATACAAGCCAACATCAACACACGCACACACACAGACACGCACACACAGACATCTACAGTTGTAGTTCACATGCATACAATCTTAATTCGCGCTTATTGTTCCCTGCGTGAGTGTGTGTGTGTGTGTGTGTGTTTCTGTCTGCGTGTCTATGTAAGCGTCCACTAAGGTGGGGCTGTAGCAGTGCTGACTGACGACATCAGCTTGGCAGCACTCTAAAGATCAGCGCTGTCAGCGTCGCTGCCGACGCTCAATTGGTTTTGTTTGCCTCAAGTTATTGCTGTTTCTTTTGCTGCTCTTATTGTTGCTGTTGTTGTTGCTCTTCTTCTTCATCATACTCTGCGTAAAGCACATTACATTTCTTGCCTACTCTTGATGCGGTCAGCAAAGCTGACGACGTCATCGTTTCTGCGCCACCGTTACGCCCCAGCGGTGCCAGCAGATGACGCTGACTGCGACGCCGATGCTGACGCTGACATCGCGGCGGCCCAAAATTAGCATAGCATTTGTTTTTATTGAGGGTCACAATAATAACTTGGTCTAAAAAAGCTCATCCATTGTGAATGTACTTACACATGCATATACATACACATACATACATGCAAACATTCATTCATTCATTCAATATACATTTATATGTATATACATATGTATGTAGACTAAAAAGATTGAAGTGATCAAGTTTTGGGGTTATGTCAGCTGCGTAAATTAAGCCTAACAACCGATTTAAATAGAAACAACAAAAATGTACAAAATACATATGTATATGTATATATGTACGTCCATATATACATACGTAGGCATGTGTTTATGTATTTCCACATAAACGACAAGATCTTCAGCAAAAGCAACATATAAATATTCAATTTTGGTATGCCCTGTGTTTGATCTATCAATGTGATGGATATACATGATATTATAAACGATCTTATTCGGTGGAATTATTATTTAGTTTATGTACATATGTATATATAAGTATGCGTACAGCAACTTAAAAAGTTATATCTGCTCAGCAGAAGTTATATCTGTTTTGACGAATACCTATTACAATTTTAATGAATACTTTTAAATGGCTCAGTAGATAAAAAAATATGTTAAAACTCTGCGAATAAGTCAAACAACAATACTAAACTTTTCTGAATAGTTCATATTTAGGCTGCTCTCGTTAATTCTTATCGCTGCATATATAAATATATAAATAAGAGCCCAGCTTTAGCTTAGATTCTTGCAAAACCAGTTTTAATACTTTTATTAATTTGAATTATATACGATATGGATATTGCTGTCTAAGCTTTTACCAAACGTTTGCTAGGGCATCTTCTAGTCGAGTCTAGTCTGCTCAGCATTCTTTTTTCATATGCTCAATTTCGATGACATCATCATTGGATATGTGTCGACCTCAGAAGCGCGGGTAGACTTCGCTAAAAAGCAGAAAAGTACTGGATTCATTTAACCTTGTAAAATTAGATTTAGATCTTTGAATTTCGTATCGGGAGCATATAGGAACCTAATATGTGTATGTTAGGCTATATACATAGTACATACGTGCTATTGTGATATGGAGGTACATGCGTATGTATGTTAATTGTGTTTCTTTCACTAATTCCAATTTGTCGGTGCCCCCATTGGGCTTCATTATAAGTTCTTAACGTTCTTTAATTGAAAGCGATAGCAGTACACAAATTACATATTGAGCAAATAGAAAGAATGAACAACAACAACAAGAAAAAGAGCAAGAGCAACAGTCAAGATTCTTCAATTAATGCATATTTTGATATTTTTATTTTTATATATGTATATATAGGGTCTACATACATAATTAAAGCTTGATTATGTAGTTATAAAATGTATCGAGGCATTCCAGACTTTTATAAATTAAGACAGCGAAAGCGAGGGAGAGGCAGGGAGAGCGACCGAGAGAGACGGCAAGAGTCACGCATGTGGAATATTCATGGCTGTTGGTCATGCTTCGTTTATTTATTATTTGAATTTGTTTTTGCCATTTGACAGTAGACATAATGCTCTCTTGTTGTCTATCCCGCACTCTCTCTCTCTCTCTCTCTCTCTTGCTCTCTCAGGCCGTCGCAGTTTCTCTCCCTATTCTTTCATATTATTAATTAAGCATTACTACTCTAGCAATGCTTTCACTTGAATTTTTGAAATATTCTAAAAACATTTCAAATATTTATTTCATTCCATTGAAAGCTGAGCCTCTTATTGGCTTTGGCATCTGATAGGTTGACATGATGTGGCACTTACAAGCCAAGTCAAATATTGGCTTTTGAGCTAACGTTGTATTTGGCCCCATGAAGGACTTCACGGTAACCTTATACCCTATTCAAATGCTTTCAATTTCTTGTGCAGTTACATTCATCTCCTCTACACACACTTAAGCCTCTTGTTTTGTGCATTTACTTCTGCTACTCTATCATAGAAATTTGATATCTCAAGTATAATTGCCATGCACAAATTTTGTTGTGCTCGGGAACTTATATAAAAGTGGGCATTATTGTGGCTCGACTCGGTTAAGAGGTCTTTATAAATGTATTCCATTGATCGATGTTTTAGATTTCAAAATCTTCTAAAAATAAGATAAAACTAAAAAAAAATTTGTTTTAACAAAATAATAAAATTAAGAGATTTTTGTTAAATAAATTTCTTCAATTTGCTCACTTTGTGTATATTTATTAGTTTTTGTTTTTTGTTTTTTTTTTTCGATCGTTGCCTTCATGTCTCCCCCTCCATTAATATTCTTATTGTTGTTGTTGTTGTTGTTCATCTTTTTTTCTCAGCTCTGTTCGGTTATATGGATTTTTTGTTTCGCTTCTGATGCTGTTAGGTTTATGATATCATCGATGCCGATATGCGTTTAGCTCAGACTTTTAGCGCTCACACGCCTTTTTTTTATATTTTATTTTCGATTTATGTTCATGCTTTTATTTTGAAGAATTAAAAATAAACGCCCAAAAATTGTGTTTGCATTAATTGTTGACATAAGCATGTTCCTCCGTATTTTTTTGCGGTCAGTTTGATATGTTTGCTTGCTGTAGATACTTTTGTATCTGTGCGATACATTTGAATTTGCAGCTTTCAGCATGAAAGCATATTTAATATATATTGATTACATACATGTATAAACGTCTCACTATAGGATAGATATAGTTGTAAATTTGTACATCTGCGATGCATCTTTGAGTCAAGATACACAAAAATCTATGGGCTATATTTACATCAGTGATGATGTGATACGTATTCATATATTTATGCCTGCGAGATAGTTTTGCAACTCCCAGCTGTCATTCTATGCTTGTAGCGGCGCATTTTCCGCTACCGCTCTTAGGGCCGCCTAATTGGCTAAAACAGCTGGCCACGCAGCCGTAAATTGCGTCATTTGGTGGCCTCTGGCCAGCAACCAGGGACAGCCACCCAACACGGACACGAACACGGGCAGCCTTACCAACTGTACAAACGGCCAAATATTAGCCAGAACAATTTGGAGTGCCTCAGAGAAAATGTTGCTAATTATCGTTGAGATACGTTTGTGAGTCCATTATACCCCACATTTGCACTGAGTGCAGGGTAGAGACTGTACAAAGCGCAGGACTCACAATGAGTCCTGCCTCGCTTATGATGTCATTTTCATTGTGCTCTGCTGTGTAGTTGCTGGCACGACACGCCCAGCGCTCTTCTGCTGAAAGCTCAGACCCCACTCGTCCACACATATACCAAATCCTTTGGCCGGCCCGGCCTACAAAATAAATCAATAAAAGCGCCAACAGTTTCGCCCTGGAGCAGGAAATAAGCAAGCACAAACACAAATAAGCAGCCAAATAAACAAACGGACCTCATAAACAAATGTCAGGCCGGCGAATGACATCACCGACAGCAGCAACATCAACAACTTGCACAAGAGCAACAGCAACAGCAACAACGACAACGACAACGACAACGACAACAACTTGAACAGCAACAACTACAACGTTGTCGTCGTCATCGCTCGTTGCTTGGCTTTCGCGCCTTCCTGCGTTTCTTATTTAATTTTTGGTATTTATGTTTTATTCGCATTTCTTATTGCTTCACTGGAATCGAGCAAAAAACCAGAACTAAGATAAAAACAATTTTAAACATTACAAATTGTTCTAAATAATACTCTTTTCTTTGAGCACTCCGATATTCGTATCAATTTGAACTTTTTCCTTCCTAAAATGATAATTATGTTATTAAAAAAAAAAAAAAAAAAAAAATATATATATATATATATATATATATATTAGCATTGTTGAGTATTTAAATATTAAATTTGTTATTTAATACTATTTTTTTAAACATATAATTTTAATTAAACAAATTTTAATTCATTATTGGGCTCTATTAGTTGAGCTCTATTAATTTATATGCATATTATAACTGAATTAGGCGCTTAGTTGGTCTATTCATTGAGCAGAGCAAAGTTTTAGACTAAGGCATGCAAATCGTTGCCCACCTGGGAGGCGTTGACTTCGCTGCGGGGATTCGAAGTGTAGCTACCCTGTATATATAAATGTATTTTGCATAACTTTAATGTTGGACTTCTCTGTGCGATATGACTATGAATATGAGATTTTTAGACCATTTTGTTTAAAGCAAAGTAACTTCAAGTAAAGACTTTCTTTCATTGATAGTACTCGAGAAAGATTAAAGTATACTGGGTATATTTATGCTATTTTAAGCTACGACAATCTTCTATGATTCTAAGATCTTATCGATCTTACAGCTAAAGTTTAAGCTAAGTTTTGGCTTCATGAGTTATAATTAGAAGAGGGGGATGTCTGAAGCTGTTCACAGCCTCTAGTTGAATGTTGCTCGAGCTTGCAGTGCAATCATCACGCCCTTCGCCTGCACTGCATGCTGGGTATACCAGCTAGCCAGAGCTAAGTCGCTGTGCGTTGCCTTCGCATTTGGCGAAGCTGCGGTTTTTAGTTTAGAGGCGGCTGCCCGCTTTGTTGCCGCTTAATGTTTGTGGGTCTGTTTGTTTTTGCGCATGTTTTATTATCATTTGCGGCCATTTATTACCGTTGCGCTGCCGGCGTCGAGTGCATTGCACTTTCAAGTGGTCGGGCCGGGCCCCGCCTGGCCCCGCCTGGCCCCACACTGGGGGCTAGTGGCCGGGTCGGAACTCAAATCCCACTAACCGTTCATGTGGCACAGTTGCACACATCACATGGCTAAAAAGAAAATTTGCATTCGCCGCATTCCGCCAGCTAAGTGCCTGTTGTTGTTGCTGCTGCTGCTGCTGTTCTGCTTGTTGGCAGCGGTGTTTATTTGCTTTTCTTTGTGGGCTCGTTTCTTTCTTTCTGCTGCTCAGCGACTGCCACTTGGCTACTTGTCATTTGGGTTAAAGTGTGGCCACCTCAATGCTCAATGCAAACCCAAAAGTAGACTCTCGGCGGAGCTCACCTAGAGTGCTGGCAAGAGCTAACCGCCTTATACTCTGCACTCATTAGACAAAAAGAGGCGAATCTGTGCAGTAGAAGGCGTGGTCGAATCCATATATGGAGGATACACATCCATTTTTGGTCAGTGCGAAGAGACGAATCGATTTAGCTATGCCGAGGTCATCCAGGGGCTAGAATTCTACATTACAAATATATTTCTAAAAACCTTCGAGCTTGCGTTGAAGATCCTTGCATGATGATCTCATGCGATTTGCCACCAATTCAAAATTGAATCATCATTAATCTTCCTTTAAAATACACTCCATTGACTTATCGAGAGATAATGATCGATAATATTTTTATTACCAGTTTGATCAACTTTAACAAATATCATCAAGATAATCCATCAGCTAGCAGTTTACACAACTTCTGATTACATTGCCTATATTGACGATTGTTATCAGAGCCTTTCGGTGGAATCGTACTGTAAATAGCAGCACTCCAATCGGGAGTACTCGGCCAGTGGTTACCCTGCCTGTCACGTTGCCTCCTCAAGTTTGGCGCATTTGGTATACAAATCGTCCACTTATCTCTTAAAACTTGTGAAATATTCCCATATAACGAAGGACTAATATAATGTTACTTTATTTACCAGATCGTTAATATGCAAATGACAAAGGGTCGCCGCCGACTCTTATCAAATATTAACATATAAACTTTATGGTGTCATGCTCGGAATTGACATTTATCACGGGTTCTACTTGGCTGCCGATCGTGGTCAAATACATATATCTTTTATGGGGTCGGCCGTCGTACTCAGAATTGGCATTTGGCATGGGTTCAAGGTAAAGCCAGGCAATGCCTTCAGCTTTAGTCAGCCAATGGGTGTGTCCCATATGCATATCGCAGATAGCGATACCGTCATACAGATCATAAAAATATCATCTGCCGAGGGCTTTGACTCATCCGCCCACACATTCGTTTGTTGAGCCGAATTGAAGCCACCATAAAATTGACATTACGAGATCAATATGTGAAGCTCTTAAGGCAGCTCAAGAGATTGAAGTTTGGGATATGTTTACGAGGCAATTCAAGTACAGAAAAACACAAACATATATGTATATGGGATAATATCAGATCAATTCTTGATCAATAAATGAACTATGGCACCCGAATCAGTGATAAAGTCAGCTTAATAAAAGTAATAAATATGAAATTATCTATTATTATTATTAATATTGGAAATAGTTATTTTCAAGCGACCCCAAAAGGTATTAATGCAAATGCTCGTCTTTCAAGACTCCTCTCTATGTGCCCCTCAGTTGATATTTGAATAAACTAAGTTCCGATTGCAATAAACCGTTACATCAACGACCTTGTTGATAATCGTGGCCGTCAAAATTAATTGAATGAGTATAAGCTTCATACACATACATATATGTATGTATGTGGATGACTTGACTTTGATCTAGAATTCTGGTCTTGAAGAAATTGTCGATAGACGACGCTATACCCATTGAAAACATAACTACAAAGAGGTATATCAGTTGCATACTCTCTTCTCTTTCTTATTACGACTCGACGGGAACCTAAATGAATACGTTAGTTCTGAAAGTATATCTCATAGATCGGTAACAGATAAATATATTCTTATTATCAAATGTGAGCTTCGCTTTCTACAGGCTAACTTATGTTCGGGCACGATGCTCTTGTGACTTGATATAGTTATTTTTATATATTTTGTTGCTGTTGTTGTTGTTGTTGTTGTATTGCCTCGTAGTTAGCTGTAACCTCAAGCTTCCGTTTTGTGGGCTTTTTGCTTCATTGGCTGTTAAATGCGATACGTAGCTCAGCTGCCGCTGTCGATGGCAATCTGAGCATTATCATTAGCAACCGAAACAGGCAATGCTAGCAGCATCATCATGATCACTATCATCATTATCATCATCATCATCATCAACAGCAGCAGCAGCAGCTTTGCTGTGTCTGCACTTTCCACGGGCATTTGTCGTCGTTTCATAAATTGCATTATCGTTGCCCGCTGCCAGTTGCCAGTTGCCAGTTGGCAGTGCATTGAACCCTTGCTGCGGTCCGGAAGCCCAACCAGCCCCCCACAGACAAGCCACCCAACACAGGCCACCCAACAGCAGCCAGCCCATGGGCTAGGTGTTTGCCAGCATTTGGCACATTTAGTTCAGACAAATGTATATATCTTGCTATATACATATAATGTATATATTGTTTTCATTTGAATATGCATACACACATAGTATACATATATCATAATCTGTGTCTGCTGCTGAGTCACAATAGTCATTGACGCCCATTCGTGTGGAATGCCATGCCGTTTAATTGTATTGGCGATTGGCATTTTCCTTCGATTTTGCTCATGACGAAAGCATTTCATCGTATTGTTATGATAACGAATTGCAATTGGCATTAGAATTTGTTCGCTTTGCCAACTTGGGAAGATGTCTTTTGATACCTAATTGGTATTGTCTATTGTCAAGAACAGTGAAAGGGAATTCTACCTTCTACATATTAATAGGATTTTGGTTCCATAGGCATATCTAAAAAGTTGGGTAATTAAAATGTATTTATATGCTATATTATCTCAAATATTGTGTCTTGCATCATATATTGTAAATTTAAAATTAGAAAAAAAAAAATTATAAAAATATTACATGTTTACGCATATTAAAGTTTTCTTCTGGATTATTACTCATGTACATACATATACGGTAATTTTCTCAATTTTCGTGTTGTTTTTACATCAAAAACCTAAATGTTTTCGTTTAGAATTTCTCACTTTTTGTTTTAATAGTATATTTTTAAACAATTTCAAATATCAAATCTTTCCTCGATTTATAAAACACAACATTCCTATATATTGTATACACATACATATATGTATGTATGTATGTATTTCATATAATATAATCTCGCTCTCAATAACACATGATTATGTTTTTGACTGATGGATTGCGCTCGGTAGCCTGATCTAGTTGGGTGGCATGAATGTGGGGGGCGTTAGGTCACATGCCCGCTCGCTCGCTCGCTCGCCGGGCATTCATAACAAAATTGCCATCGAACAGTGATTCATTTAATTATTTCATTTTGTTGATGACCGCACACAAAAGAAGAAGAGCGAAAAAGAAGCGAATTGAAAACCCAAAAAGCCACCGACCATAAACGAGACCCGAGAACGTTGGCGGTGGCTGTGCGCCGTCTGGTGGTGCTGGTGGTGGTTAAATATTTGTGCATTGCAGTTTGATTAGATGGCCAGACTTGTGGCCAGGCCCAAGGGAGGAGGCCGGAGACGCGAGAGGAGAGAGGAGAGAGAAGAGAGGCGACACGAGCCACAGAGGGAATATAGGCAGCGACGGACGGAGGGTAGGTGTAACTCCGATAACTGAACCATTGCCCGCTGCCCGCTGCCCGCTGCCAGTTTCCGGGTGCCCAATTCCCAGTGCCTCGTATGCCGTGCCCAGTCGCGTGTCAAATAACTGTGCAGCTGAGGGTTGAACACCCAGCACAGGATATACAGGAATACAGTTACACATGTATACATTCACATGTGTATACATATGTGTGTGTGTGTATGTTAGGGTGCACATTCGTATGGACTGATTCATGGCAGTTTTCGTGACATTTTCGTTATTGTGGTGCGTCCTGTGCCGGGCTGACGTTTCCCATATTTGTTTTTGGCCAGCAAATAGACGTGAATGCGTCTGTCTGCGAATCTGGCTGCAATCGAGAGCACTGAGAGAGGTGTCCCAGCAGCATCTGTTCGGGCTTAGGGCCACCCTACTGCCTACTGCAGCTCGACTACTGTTCCGGTTGCCGTTGCTGTTTGATAAACAGCTTTTCTAATTAATTGCTCCGATGTCAATGATGCTGCCTGATGATGCGGCATGATGTGCCTGCCAAGCTGCTGGTCAAAGATTCACTCTGTATGTGTGTGTGTGTGTGTGTGTGTGTGCCCTCCTATTCGACCCATTTGACGCGCTCATTGTGCTGACTTAATTTATAAAATTTATTGGCCTTTAATGCGCTCGAATGCGGGCCGAGTTGAGCATATCTTTTCGTTTAGTTTTAATTAGGCACGTTCATGAGATTCGTTCCCAGTTGCTCAGCTCTGAATTAGTCATACGCGGCGTATGCGCAATGCCGATGCAGTTGCCACAAGAGGCAGCCTGATGAAGCCACTCAGCAGGTCAACTGCACTAGGCTGTCTAATGAATCATACACAGAGAGAGAGAGGGAAAGAGAGAGTGTTTGAGAGAGAGAAAGGTCAAATTGAATATTTCACTAAGCTGTTTCAGGGCAGGATATATTATTGGTAACGAGTCAAGGCCGCACAAAGAGATGCAAAAACTACAATTAGAGGCCATTGGGAATGCGGCAAAAGCCACACACACACACACACACATTTGTAGTATACACTATAATACAAATTTGAGTAAAATATATTATAGATTGCAGATGAATTGCGCATGGGAATCGAATGGTAGACTACGCTATAAACTTACTTCAGATTGGCTTTTCTTGCTGTTTTTAGTATACCCTGAACCCATTGATTATATATATTATTATATTACATTTTATTTCACATTTGCTTCGAGTTTTCTACTAGCTTTTATTTCATATATTGAATATTACAGTTAACTTTTCAACTCCTACGCAAGTTTGGCAATTTTTAGCCCGTTTACTGAATATCAATAACAGTTGGCAGCCGATCCTACCCTCTGATCTAATCAGATTGCCAGCCATGACGGCGGCAGCGAATGGCTTTAATGGAATAATTAGCATAACTTTTTAATTAAAACTCATCGAAGCGCTCAGAGTCAGCCAGACAGACGCGGGCTGGTTCGGGCCTTAAGGGTGCCGGCACTGGTAGGGCTGCGCACAGGGTTGAGCCGCCACCCCGACCCGTGCGATCGAGTCCGCCTGCAACCCCCGATCTCGGGCGAGAGTGTCAGCTGGCGTGTGCGCCCCTCGAACTACCCTCATTAAGGTGTCCCATTAATCAAATGGCGTGCGATCCGACAATGCCTTCTTGTTTGCCTTCTCGAAATGGCCTTCCGTAAGCAGTTCCCGTAGTACACCTCCGTTTCACTGCTGTTGAAAAACAAAACAATAAAATTGAAATTTATGAACACTAAACTGAATCCAACATAATCCAAATTTTATAGGAACGACATTAAGAGTGAATTTTTATAGATTGTTGCAATTTTAGTCTTAAATTCAATTAATAATTTTTAAATATTCTAAAACAAAGATGCGAAAAAATAAAATAATTTTCATAATTGAGGAATTTATACTTTTTAAATTTTTATAAAATGAATGTTATACATTTAAAAATTAAACAACATACAGAATATATAGGAATGAATGAATAATAAAAACAACAGGTTTTTATTACTTTTCTTTATCAAGAACATATGCTTTCCAGCTCTTTAGTTTTTATTGAAATTTTTATAGCTTACATTTTGTAAAGACTTTTTAAACAAAAAAGTTTTTCGACAGACATCAATTTTGTATGAAACTCTATATGTTTAGGCACGTTTCTTAAATTCTAAATTCTAAAAAAAAAAAAAAAAAAAAAACAAGAATTTTATGGCCTATTGAATAGCGTAAGTTTCGTTGTCTATTTATTTGCTTTTCTCGGTATTTCTTTGGTATTTTTACTAAACTTATTTATGGTATATTCTTTAAGAATTTGCAAATGATTTGCAAAATTTAAATTTCCACCACATAGCGACTGCTGCTGGACGGACTTATCGAGTAGTAGCTGTTCTCTGCAAGAAATTTATGTGAATTAGACGAGACTTTGGGCAGAGTGGGCGGGCGGACTGAGATTCGGACTCGGATCCGGAAGAATTTTGCATTTTACGCACCTTCGTCGCTGTCGAAGCTGTAAAAGTTCTCATCGTCGCGTGTCATCGAGCGTCGGCTGCGGCGCGCCTGCGCCTGCGCACGCTGCGACTGCGACTGCGGCGCCAGCGCCAAAGCTGAGCCGTTGGCGTTCAGCGTGCTGGCCACGGTGGGCGTCGAGCTGCGCCGCCGGCTGTTGCTCAATGGATAGGCCAAAGGCGAACCATATTCGCTGCGACTGCAGTTCGAGTTCTGCCGGTCCAGGCTGAGCTGCTGCTCTGTCTTAGTCTTTGCCGAGTCGTTGTTGTTGTTGTTGTTGTTGTTGCTTGGTTGAGTTGTCACAATATTGGGTATAGCACTTGGCTTGGCATTTGTTGGCGTTTGCTGCTGCTGCAGCTGCTGCTGCTTGTCCGCCTTCGGCTGCAATGGCGATTTCAGCTGCGGCTCCGGCTCTGGTTCGGGATCTGGTTCTGGCTCGTCATCCGCATCGCTGCATGTGGTCAGCTCCTCGCTGTGCATCCGCCTGGCGCATAGGCGCGGCCTGCCCCCAAAGCGCGAGATGAGCTTGTTCACCTTACCCACGTCGGCTGGATGCATCTGCTCGTTGTAGGTGAGCCGCAGGGAGCTTGTCTTGACCAGCGGCTTGGATGGGCGCGTCGTGGAGGCGCTGCGCTGCGGCAGATTGCCAATGGTCGAAGGCGCTACGACTGGCGGTGCAGGGGCCAGTGGTGCCGCTTGCATTGGTGGTGGCGGTGGCTTGCTTATGGGCAGTGGCGGTGGCACTGCATCATATATGGGCGCCACGGTGCTGGGTGGTGGCGGTCGACGCTGCGGCAAGGGCGGCGGTGGCGGCGACTCGGATGGCGGACGTTCCACCAGGCGTGCAAGATCCTCATCCTGGTCAGCATGCGCATTCGCATTCACATTCACATTCGCATTCGCATCCACATTTGTATCTGCATCTGCATCTGCATCCACATCCATAGCTTCAGTTTTATTTGGCACTTCGTCATCATCTTCCAGCGGCTGCTGTTCCATCAGACTCTCGCAGCTGTTGCCAATCTGCGGCGTCTGCAGGCGTATCCTGGTCACGCGCGAGCTGCTGTCGTCCGCATCCTCGCCGCTGTCGCAGCTGCTGCCGGCGCTGATGCGCAGCATTGGGGCGTTGCGCAGCGCCTCGTCGAAGTCCGCAAAGGCGGCGGCGGCGCCGCCATCGCCCTCAAAGATGTCTATGCTCTTGGGCTTGTACAACGCGGGCGCCGGCCAGGCGCTGGGGCTGCTCATCTGCTGCGCCCTGAAGTCGGCTATGATCTGCTGGTTGGACACCCATTGATGCTTCTCCAGGGCCGCGGGCGACGGCACTGGCGGGGGCGTGGCGGCCACCGCCAGAATCAACGTGGACTCGTAGGCATCCGTGTGCTGCTGGTGGATGAGCACGCGCGGATAGTCGGAGGCAGCGGCGGCCAGCTGCTGTTCCACAGTCGCGTCTTCCTCGAGTGATTCGCTGCTCCAGGCAGTCGATGCGCTCGCCTGCAGCGAGGTCAGCGTCTGGCGCTTGACCAGGGCGGTCGGAGATGCGTCTGGCTGTGGCTCCACTTCCATCTGGCCGTACGCGTCATCCGCGCACACATCCTGGCCGCTGTCCTCGCTGTCGCTGCTATCGGTGTGGTGATAGGTGGCCTCCAGCTCCTCGTCGTCAATCTCGACGGGCTCGCGGCCAACGGTATTCGGCTTGTTGCCCGCCTCAGCTCGGTCAGCGCCGGAGCGCTGAAAGAACTTGAGCTGCTGCATCTTCTCGTTCAGCTTGGTCATCGTGCGCTCCAGATGGGCGCCCATGCCGACGAAGCCAAAGGCGGCGCCACTTGGCTGCTGTGCCGCCGGCTCCTGGCTGTCGCTGTTGCTCTTGAAGCTGCGGCGCCAGCGCTGCTGCAGCTGCTCGCTGGAGGCAAAGCGGCGCAGGCGCGCTCGCAATGTGTCGCCAGTGCTTGAGCGTGTCTTGGACTTGCGCTGCTGCTGCTGCTGCTGCTGCTGCTGCTGCTGCTCTTCGTCGGAGTCGGAGTCATCAGCGGTTGGTCTGGCGGCCGGCCGCTGCACGCGCTTGATGGACTTGCGCAGTCGCTTCAAATTCTGGCGAACTGCCTGGCGAACGGCCTGCGGCTGCTTTGGCTTCTGTGGCTGCTGCTCCTCCGCCTGATCCTCCAAGGGCATCGGCAGCGGCGGCTGGCGCACTCGAGCGAACCGGGTGGCGGCTATGCCCGTCTTCTTGCGCGGCACCGGCGGCACTTGCTGCTGCTGCGGTATAGCCTCCTCCATGCCGCTCTCGTCGCCGCTGTGCTCGGCGACGCTGCGTCGATGCTGTGGCAGCGCCTGCTGCTGCTGCTGCTGCTGCGCCTTTAGCGTGTTCTCCCGGGTGATGGGCAGCGTGCTGATGTGTATGTCGTAGTTGTCGGCTATCTGGCGGTCGCGGCGGGCCTGCGCCATCTGCTCGACGCGCCGCTCCGCCTCGTATTGCTCCACGTAGCGATCGACCTCGATGCCGTCGCGCCGGACGACTGTCTGCTTGGCGAACAGGTGCTTCAGCCGCAGCTCGCTAAGGCTCTTGTAGCCGCGCTGCAGGCGCTGCGTTAGGGTGTTGCTGCCGCTGTTACGCAGCGTCGGCGTCGGCATTGCCGCGTCGCCCGGGGCCGGCACTTTAACGGGACTAATCGGGCGTGACACGCGTGCTGCTGCGCCATATGGTGCATAGTAGTCGTCGTCCAGGCTGCCGGCGCTGCGGTAGGTGCCGCCCGCACTCGGCTGCAGATGCTGCGGCGCCACCTGGTCGTGCTCGTGCTCGTGCTCGTGCATCAGCGAACTAATTGTCGATATGCGCTGCGGCGTCCGATTGATGAACTGTGCCTGCGCCATGCCCATGCCCATGCCCATGCCCGACGCCTCCGATTGCAGCTCAGCAGCTGTCGCAGCTGGCGCCTCCTTGCCGCTGCTATTGGCGCGCGAGCCGCGGAAGAGGTGACGTGCAGCGCGCAGCTTGGGCAGAGACTTTGGCAGCTTCAGCTGCGGCAGCGATGTCAATTTGGCTGTGGAGCACAAAAAATAAATAAAGTATAGATAGATTGAGAAATATAGGTTGAATTCGCCTTGATCGTCATTTATGGTTTGATCTAGTTCAAATAGTTCAAGTACGGAACAAGTTCACACTATCGACAATTGATATCAATTTATTTACCACATCTGATGAGATCGATCAAAAGATACAAAAATAAAATAAAAAAACATTCAGTTCCGCTTCGTTTTTGAGCATCTCAAACTAGAAAATGAAGTGTTTTGCATATTTTTATATTTTTGCTTTCCATATCCGACTAGAAGCACCAAATTTTATTTTATTTTTTATATTTTGAGTTTATATTCGACTAGAAAATACTTTCACTGCACTACAACTTTAATGTCTTTGTGACAAATTAGATTTAGATCTTGGATTCGTATTTAGAATTTACGAGAATTTTATGTTTGAATTATTGTGCTTTAACCACTTGGATACTCATAGAAGATCGAACTAGAAGTTTCGTTTATCTACTATCCAAGCTCAACTTTTTCACGCATATAGACAAATGGACAGCTATGAGTGGATGATGCTTTTAATATCTGTTCCAATTCAGATACTTTGTGTAATGGTAAACCTCATGTGAACTAGTTTATTTAAGAAGTTGTATACAGTTGTCAACTTCCCAAACTGTCTAACACTTGCAATGCTCACGGTCTATAGCATGTGAACTAGTTCATTTAGGCAGCGAACTCAAGTATTCCACGGATATGCGCTCCCTCAAACTTGCTACGACTGCAGTAATCATCATGTGAACTAGTTCGCTGTTGCAGTCAGTGAAAGTGCAAATACTCCAAAGTCAAATACTGCTTAACACTTGCAATTAGCATGGGCTAATGCACGAACACCGTGTTTAAGTCTAAGTGGAAATACTCATTAGATGCAATGCAATGCTAACCTTTCAGATTCTCGACATCCAGACGCTGGCACAGATTGCGTAAATCCATAATGCCCTGATGACTGTGACCGCTCCGCTCCGGTGGCTGTTGCTGAGGCTCCTGCTGGTGCTGTAGATGGCTCATCGATGCAGGTGTGATGTACTGGCTATTGCGATATTAGCAATCAACGTCCGTTGCAGTGCAGCATTTTTACCAGTTTGATGTGCAGCACGTTGTTGGCGTTCACAGACAGCTCGGTACTGGAGAAGATCCGTCCGTCTAATGCTAATTCAATTAGCGTTCGCTTCTAACCCTTGCTTTCTGGCATTCCAATGCTAACTTGCCCTCGTCTCGTATTGGCCCTGTCTGTCTCTGGGTCTCGCTTTCTATCTCTCTCCTCCTCTCTCTCTGTCTTTCGGGTTGTCTTGCGTTGCATGTTGCCGTTGCCGTTGCCGTTGTCGTTGTCGTTGTTGCGTTCTCGCCTGACACATTTTCCATTGAATGGCATTTGGGAATTAGGTCTATGACGACGACGACGCACAGCACCAACAATTCAAGCAGCCCCCATATCATCAGACCCAAACTATTTTTAGTGTATTTGTGCGCATTTTGCAGTTGATTCATTGACACTTTCAACATACCCTGACCAATAGTTGAAGGTGGGTATAAAGGACTTTTATGTCAATAAAAACATTTTATCAAACACTTTATATACTCTTTTAAACTTACTTTTTCGTCAAGTATCGTTGATTAAAACCCATTAGTGTTGAATTTTCTTTTATACATTACGACTTCATATTGTATCTATAGCTATCGAGTGTTTTTGTACTTGTATCGATTTTTCCTAATAAAGAAAGTAAAAGTAGTCTAAACCAGCTTTATATATCCATTTAATTTATAAATTATAATATTTTAGCTACAAAACCTTTTAAAAGCGACTGTGAACGAGTCTTAAAATCGGTTTATGTTAGTTTTTATCACAGAAGCATTTAAATTTTTCTTTTGTCGATAGATAGATATGTATTTTTACTACAAACTACATAAATGTCGATTTTGATTTTTTTTCTTTCTTTCTTGCTTACTCTTTTATAATATCGATAATTATCGATTTATGCACAGAAACAATCAAAAGCATTCAAAGTCTAAGAGAAGTTTACTTTAACCAGGATATTTCTAGGGATAGAGAAAGGGTAGCAGCTAGTCATGGACCACCCACCGCCTCAAGCACTTTTACTTATTTTGAAAATCGTTTTTTCGGTTTTCTTCTCTCTGCCTCTGGCGCTGGGGCTCGTCAGTTGTTGACCACTTCCGATGACAGCAAACGTAGCTGTCAATTTGTCGGTTTCTCGGTGACTGCTTTTTTTTTTCTTTTTTTTTTTTTTTTTTTTTTTTGTAGCACCCACAAAAGTAATAATTGCAATTATCGATTTTTAAGCTCGGCCTCTGACGGTCGTCGCTTGTCATTCACATTTATCGGTTTGTCTTTGGCTAGGTGATTCTGAAACATTTCGCCTCGCGTTGGGTCTGTGTGACCGCAAGTCTAATCAAGCGATTACACGGATCACCTAGATATAGACCGTTAAGCGCACATTCAAGGGAATCAGATTTGGAATTGAATTGAAAGCAAAATTGATTAAAACAAGACAAATTTTTCAACTAAACGAGCTTCTATTACTTGAAAAAAGGTAAATAATGCAAGATGATTTCAGTTCGTAGGAATCTTATCTTTTCGATCTATATGTGATCTATATTAAATGAAAATAAATCAAGAGCTTGCGCGATGTCAATGAAGCTGTTTGTATTTCTATTAAAGCTTGAAGCTTGTAATTATATGATCAATTCTTAAGATTTTGAGAATAAAAATGAAGCGTACCTTCGAGACTGGTATGAACATTAGCCTATACAGATGCAAAGATAATTTCTGTGAATCATGTGCATATATTCGCCAAACGTTACATATATATTTCAATATACCAAATATAGATTTCGTAAATAAAAAGCAATCTGTTAAATAGTAAACAATATTGATATAATTTTTAAAATTAAAACTAAAAATATCTGACATTATAATAATAACATATCTTCTCTACTCTTCTATTTGCAGAAAACACACACAACAATAGCAATAAGAAAAGAAAACAATATCAAATAAACTTTTACGACCGTCAGCTATTTACAGTATCACTATTATAATAGTTATTAGGCAAACGAGGAACGTTTGCCGTTTAAGTGTGAAAAAGTGGCTCAATGTGTCCTCTTCTTCTTCTTATTCTTCAGCAATCGTGCATGGAAAGGAAAAACGCTCACTTGGATGCAATTTTCATTAGTGAGAAAATTGTGAGAGCCTAAGCAAGAAAGAGCGAAGCGAAGGAAAAAGAAAAACAACAAAACAAAAGCGAAAAATATAAATAAATAGAAAATAAAAGAAAACATTCCAGACACAGTACAATTGCAGCACGACGAAATTGACAATACAATTGCGCTGATAGTTGTAGATCCCAGGTTTCGCAGAACGGGGCACCGACAGTGTGTGGGTGTGTGCCAGTACATGTGTTAGTGTGTGTGTATGTGTGAATCCACAACAACAGCAGCAGCAGCAGCAGCAGCAGCAGCGACAACAGCAACAACAACAACAATTGCAGCACAGTTGAACAACAACTAAAATGCGGCGGCAGTCAACGATGCTGGCCGCGATATTACTGGCTGCCATTTTGGGCAGCTCAACGGCAATGAGTAAGTCGAAAGTCCAATTCCAATTCCGATTCCAATTTGCATTTCAATTCCAATGCCGAACCCAAATCCCAATCAGTAACCCATGTCCACCAACTGAGTAATCTGCATCTAATCTCTAATGAAAGCAATTGAGTTCATAGCAGATCTCAGGTTCAGCTTTCGTTGCAGCAGTTCTGCTCTTTAAGATCTTTGATCGATCGATTGCTTCGAAATAGATCATTTTTAAATGTTCAAGTTCTGTTCATATCTGAATATTTAATATCATCCTTAGATTGTTTATTAGATAATGCCCTCTTAATGATCAATCAGCTATGCTACATTTTATACCCATGTGATTTGACCCGCTGAAATCTTATTAATTCATTCTTTAGTTTAGGTTTTTCAACTACTATAGAATATACTTGTGTGTCTTAAAGCTCTTGAGAGCCTTTAAATTTATTTGGTAATTGCAGCATAGGCTTTCATTGTTTTTCATATTAAGCATATAACAAGCCTTTAGAGTCGAACAAGTAATGTACATTAAAGCTTATAGACGCTTTTCAACTTCATGGGTAATTGCTCAAAAATATTTTAGTACAGTATTTTCTGACAGCTCTTATAATATTCTCCTATATTAAATAAGTCCAAGCTTTATCTTCCGGAAAGTTTATTAATCCCTTTATAGAGAGTCAGCAGTCTTACAAATGTATCTTTCTTTTGTAACTTCAATTTTTCTATTCGATTTGCGCAATCAATTTATATAATTGATCCGTACCTTTTAATATTTAACTTCAAGCATTTGCTTGTGCTTGAGATCTCTTATATTGAACTATTCTTAATAGAAGTGGTAGATGTTAAAACTCTATTTATATACTCTTTTTGAGAGTAGACGAGTTTGACAAACAATTTTGTAAAGGCCCACCTGAGGCACTCTCCCAATCGAGCACTATTGAGCCATAAAAATAGCCACCGACTGCGACAGATTTCGTTATAAATAAATGTGGAAAGCTGCTTTATAAGTGGACTAAAGAGACTAGAAATAGAGCGTGCCAGAGAGTGAGATTTACGTCCTAATTTATGTGCCAAATTAGTGAAGTCTGTCCCTCCCCCTAGTTGCGCGAGCGACGCTATGCGCAATAGCTAAACTGACGCTGCTGCTTCTCCTTCTTTTGTTCTCTTCAGACAATTCCCCGCCGCGGATCATCAAACAGCCTCCCACAGATGAGCTGCTTTTCAAGGTGGCGCAACAGAACAAAGAGAGCGACAAGCCATTCATTATTGAGTGCGAGGCCGATGGACAACCGGAACCGGAGTAAGTACACATTGCATATGATATTTTATAATAACATACATATATGTATATACGTATAATACACATGATTGTCCAATGCAAACACATTCCGTTTTCTAAAATTAGCATAGATCAAGTATTTGGCAATTTACATAAATCAATTTAAAGCAGGCCCATGCCAAACAGCATTTCTTATAGAAACTGATTTAGTTTTTCCCCCTCTATCGCAGTCTTCTTAAACTATATTTATGTAGTCTGCATGTTTATCCTCTCTTGTTTTCTACATTTCGAATGTCTTCGGCGTTCGTTTGCTTTTAGATTCGGTTTCTAAATTTAATAAAAAATAAAAGCAATTCACATACATATTTATGAATAAGTCTCTTCAGAACTATGTATTACAGTAATATTCCATTTGGATTTCATTTGATATATTTATTCCAATTGGAATCCTCTTAAGATATTTTTACAAACATGAAACGTAGAGTGATCTAGAATATGGTTTCATTATTTAGTCTAAATACCCTTTTTTTTATTGGAGGAATAATATTATACATAATTTGTATTCTTAACTATGAAAATCTATCAATTCAAAAAAATAATTTTTCGAATAGAGTATCACTAAAGTCAATATAATATTAATATAAAAAATATGTATATACAAGGAAATTAAATATATATATTTAATATATTAAAAAATCAGTCAAAATTGTAGTATTTACAACATTTTCGAGAATAAGCTAACTGCATCGTACGCCAGGTGGCGCCTGGTCGGTGCAATTGATGACTTCATTTGCTGACTTCATTTCATTTCCCAATTAGAATTTTCACTGTAGTTTCGTGCCTTGACCCATAAAGAGGAAGAAACGAAAGAATATAATTGATGCAATTTATTTTCGTAGCACTAAGTAAATGGTTTTACTTAGACTACATACATATATGCCAGATGTTAAAGAAAAGTTGATGATTAAGTCGAATGATGATGGGGGCATTCCATGAATTTCAATGACTCACATGTGTCTGCACATGTCAAAAAATTAAAAGTCAAGTTGAGCTTTTTTCCTCCTCCTCTTCTTTCGCTTATTTAGAACCTGTTTGCAATAGAAACACGTTTCTATATGTGTATGTGTGTATATATTTATGTTACATTTATTATGTACTTGTCCCATTCCATTGCATTTATTCATTTCGAAAATGCGGAATTTCATTTTATTTTGACGCGCTTGGACGATGACCTCATTTGTGATCTGAGCAACAAAAAAATAAAAACACGTAGGCTTAAATAGAAGAAGTGCGTGACGTGTTGTATGAAAATATGAAAAATAGCTAAAACGAAAATAGTTTTTCCGACAGAGCAGCAGCAGCAGCAGCAGCAGCAGATGTCAGCCCAGCGTTCGCTCTCCCTCGATCGCGCTCTCTCCCTCTCCCTCTCTCTCTGTGCCGTTTAACCTCTGCGAGAGAGTTGGCAATGTGTAAAAACACAATTTCCACACGCATTTTCCTTTTCTTTTTATCATTTATTTTTACAACTGCTCGTCAAATGGGTTAATAGTGGAAAAACTCTGTGTGTGTATGTGTCTCTGTGTGTGTGTATGTGCTCGGTTTTTGGGCCATGCCGATGATGTTCTTGCTGCTGATGATCATCGTCTGCCAAGCTCTTCATGATGTTGGCAAATGAGCGTGCTGAGCAGGTACGAATGATAACCAGTTTGACCGGATGGTCCGGCACGCTTAGAATATACGATTACACACATATCACATATATATGTATATATATGTATATAAATCTTGTTAAATACTAGTATATAGAAAGCGCTATGGGCATTACGTAATGCCAGCAAAATGAGCTGCTCGCTACAGTTGGCTTTAATTGCTTCGCATGAAGATCAACACGAATGACCGGCAATTGCAGCGCCATCTGGCGGCACTTGTTATGTTCTCACACTTCCCAATGAATGTGTCAACGCCTGCTAGCGTCTTTATGGAAATGTCTCATTCCAATTTCCCTCTTGCCAACCAATTGCCGATTGCTATTGGCAATTTATTGAAGTTGGCTGATTTTGCATTTCAATTTGCAATTTCATTTGATTAATTTCTTCTTCGCTTGCGAAATGTTCATTGACACAAACGGCTGAAAGTAAAAGTTGAGCCGATTCACTTAAGCTTAACAATTGTTTAATTGCACTTGAATGACTTAATTGTGGGCTATCACAATTACTTAAAAGCTGATTCAACTTAAATGCGCTTAGATTACAAAACGTGAGTGAATGCATGATAATTAAATGAAAGAGAATGATTTATAATCATCAATGTGTAAATATGTGCGTGACAATAGTAAATATGAGTACGAATCTTTAAGTTATCAGCATTGAGCGGAGTAAATTTGAAAATATCAATGGCAATTGATGCCTTTAAGAATACTGAAAACTAAGCTTATTTTGGTTGAGGAAATTAATTTATGTAAGCAAGTATTAACGGACAGCTGGATAGGAGGACGTCTATAACAACATATTTTCTTATTCATAGTGATAACGGTTGTTTGATCTGCTACAAAATTGTATTCACTTTATATTCATTTAAACTAATACCGTTTTATTAAAAAGTGACAACGCCTACTTAGGCAAATTCGTATATCAATATATATAAATGATGCATTTCAGAGATCAGCATGCATATGCATATATTTGACTCAGCATTTTCTGACCAGCTCAACTTTTTGAAACGCAATTTAGAGAATTAATTCCAAACTTTCTATGCCAATGATATCAAATCGATTTTGTAGGTTACTGCAACTCATTCATAATATAGGTCGCTGTATTTTTTACACACAGAAATTACTAACAAAGAGAGAGAGAGAGAGAGAGATTATGGAAAGTAAGTAATTAGAACGGGGCGTATGCGTAATAAAGTCGCCCATAGTTCAGCTCACAATGGACTCACGTCGGCCTCTCACGTATCGCTCGACTCGAACTCTACGCCTCTGTGATTCAGCGTGACATACTTAGGTTATTGTTGTTGTTGTTTTTGTCATTGGCTGCTGCTGTTTTTCACTAATGTGCATCACACACTACACACACACACTCGCACACACACATAGGTATATATAATATATGTACTCTATTACTGCTGCTGCATAGCGGCGCAATGCGTGCACAGCTATTTATAGAACGCCCAAGTGTTGATATATTTTTCAATCGTTTGCCATGCGTTGCTAAAGTGGGCAATATAATATTTTACGTCTAGAAAAGATTTTGATCTCAAAAAATAGATAAATAGATATAATTTAGTTTATGTAGCCAACTATATATAGACTTATACGAATATAACCAAAAATATAGAGATGCTTAAGTTTAATCAAAAGTTAAATAAATAGTTGAATGATTTAATCATATAATTTATTATGTTTAACAAATATTTCAAATAGAGGTAAATTCTCTCTTATTGTAATATAATAGCCAGTATATGATTTTTACTGAAAGCGTTGTGTGTATCTTCATAAAGTTTTCCTTAACTCTGCTGCTGCAATCAGATGTCTATACTCAACCTTAGATAAGGCTTTTCCAAAAAGCTTTTCAAGTCAGGGCATTTCATAGTCGACTGCATCAAGAGACATGGACAGCTATTCCGCTTGCTTGTTTACTTTTGGCTTTTAGCACTTCGTTGCTAATAAAATTATAATAATAATAAAACTGCTATTCAATATGCACCGCACAAATGTGGATAGTGCGTGGGCGTGGCAACCTTTATTTACCTTGTATTGCAGCAAGTTGAAAAGTTGTATGTGCGTATATACTTTATAGGCGTATACGTATATACTGTAACTATGTATGTTTATAAAATACTTATATATGTATATTTGGCCCATTTGCATTCGAAAAGTATTGCTGTGGCCCAGACCAACGAACGTGACAATCGAGAAATTCTGGCAACCCGATTTGATATGCTTCAAATGCCCAATAATCAAATACTTATAATACTTATGGCAAGCAGTGTAGGGCGTTGAGCGGAAACAGTGCAAATGATTAATGCTGCTCGAATAGTGATTCTCGATATTTCAGTTGCACTTCAAGTACGACACTTGAGACTATCGATGATTGGCCTTGAAGAGCAATGATGTGCACTGAAAATAGCACAAATGCATTGAATGGGCTCCAAAATTGAAAGCTTTACGCAAATAGTTATTAATAATGTAATAATTCTTACTTTTGTTCTAAAATAAATATAAATATAATAATAAAAGTTCTATGAATTTATTGCTGAATCTAAAATAAATTTGTATGTGAGCTGTTCACTGTTGCTGGCAATCCTTTGTCAGCATAGAATAATACTGATCACAACTGATAGTCACACATAATGAATAATAAATATATTTATTGACATACAATATATATACACATTTACATAATCGTCTGCATTGTTTCGAGTCAAGTGCAAAATAAATATATGAAAACCAGACATTTCAGGTCCATTCAGCCGGGCAGCTTCAACTATTGTATCGCGTATCTCGTCTATGCCATGTGCGTGCGTGCGTGTGTGCTGTCTCTTTGTCTTAAAAGTTCCCCAAACTTGTCTGCCGTAACTTTTTAAAACTAGTTCTTTTCGTGTGGGCGTGCGCGAAACAAAGAGGAAAAGAAAAAAAGAAAAAAAAGAAGTTAAAATCAACAACTTCTGTTGAAAGTTGCAAACATATGTTGGCATCGTCAACTGCTGCTCCTCCATTGATTTTTGTGGGCAGCACTTCAGAGGCGAAACAACTCCGCGGTGCTGCTCCGTTCTGCCTGCCTCAGGCAGTGTAGCACAAATTACGTATACGTCGCGTTGATGTCAGCAACAGACGTTTCCATAGCAAAGCACGGCTATCCAATGCCCTGTATTCATTTCGGAGATTTTGGTAAATAGATAATCAATGTCCTTTGCCTTTAAAACATGATTTAATACATCAAATCAAATCAGTGTGACTTGGACTATTATGAAGTACATAGGCTCCAAGTTTAGTGTATTTTTGTACAGGGTATATTTCCAGTTCTCTCGAGCGTGTGTGATAGTGTGGCTGTGCTGGCTCCTGTAGGAGGCAGCCGCAGCTTCATTGATTTTTCACGCTCGACTGCGGCTGCTGATGTCCTTGGCTGTTATTTTTGCTCCTTTGGCGCCGTTACTTTGTTGTTATTGTTTGTTTTTATAGCCGCTTCATGTATATTAATGAGCCTGGTCTCGACCAACTGGCGCCCTCTAGCCAAAACAAAAAAAAACAACAGCAACTGTATTTGAAACTTCACAAAAGTGCAGCACAAATGCTGCGCGCTTTGAGCACCCACAAACAACTACCCCAAATAAAAGATTCAGCTTTGAGCAGCCCCTGCTTGAGCGTGGAGCACACAGACACTCACACTCACACGCACACATTGCCCTGCTACACCACCCATGAAATGTGCCTAGTCCATTGTCGTTGTCGTCGTCGTCGTCCATCGTGATTAAAATCAACTTCATCAGCGCATTTTACCATTTTTGGAACGCCTCAAGCGCAACAGCAGCACAAAAAAAAAAAAAAGCGAAGCAAAACTGAAACAACTTGAGGGGAAATTGGTAGACAATCGCTGCTAGACTTTGAGATGCTCTAATCTAGGCGATCAGGAGGAGTAGTAATGATTTAGATCCTCAATACTTCCCAATTTTTGACCAAATTTGAGCTCTTCTAGCTGACACTCTGAGGACGTAATTATGATCATGGTTAAGCTTAGCTTCCCAAAATGTTTAACAATATTTACCCATTGCAGTGCAGGGTATAAATGGCATGGGCCGAGCCGCCCCCACAACGTCGCTCTGGCTGGGGGAGCTACTTCCACTACTTCCGCACATGATTCATGCGTATCAATCAAACTTTAGCACAAACGGCGCTGTCATTTGTCATTTTGTTGGCTTCGACTTTTGGTAATTGGGGCGGTTAAGCTACCACACAGACAGACAGGCGTATATATGTATATACATATAAATATATATGTATGCATATTCTGTGTGTGTATACATTGAGTGTATTGAATTTCCGTGCAACATTTGCTCGCAAATTGAAGAAAATCGATGAACTGCGACGCAGAAATGACACAGGCGATTGCTTAAGCAATAAAGTTGAGTTTATCTAGCGCAAGGAGGTTGCAAAAACTTTTCTTGCCTTGGACTGGGCCTGAAAAAATAAAGGGAAACACATTAAAGAATTACGACATCAATCTGTAAGAAGACTTGAAATTTAAGTTGCTTCCATGCTAAATATACTTTTAAAGACACCATGCATCACACATGAAAAAGCACTGTATAATGGATATGTAACATCTATTGCACAAAACTCGCAGCTCCAACGAAGCCTTTAAATTCCCGATGCATTACGAAGATAGAAAGTTTTCTGCTGCCTAGAATTTGGGAATCGTGAGCAGTAAAGATCCAGCTGCGATTGTATATCGTGATATCTTGAATTTCGGTGAGCAGAAGCTCGCTTTTAACTGTTTACCGTCTTTTGTGTAACAATTCCCACGTTGTGCAATGCCGCAGTTGTAGCCCTCTTGCTGGCTCTTCTCCTTCCTCTAGGCTCTTCCTCATTGTTCTTTCGGCATTTCTTCTGCCTTGTGTACTTTGCCGCCTTGCTGCTTTCTTCGCCCTGACTCTTAACTCATTATAATTACCTCCATGTTCTGCGGGCACTGTTGCCGGGAAAGTTATGGGTCAAGTCTATCGTGTATGCCCATTGCATCATTCTGGGCTCTTTTATGACCGTTGAGCATTGTGAGAATTCTAATGTCGTGCCCTTAAACCGCAAAGCAGCCAGCAATAAAAAACTGTTGTCGTCTACCATACATATCCAAAATTGTGTGAGCCGGTTTCCGGTGCAGGTGCTTCATCCGTGCGTTGGTCTATGTAAAATGAGCGAAAATTGTCTTGAAAGTAGCGATAATCAATAATCTATAAGCAATATAGAAGCTTAGTTCCACCATAAAGCGGTAATTGCGCAATAAGTTATGAAAGGTAATATTCGATCTATTCGATTAAAATAGCTAATCGATAACCTAGAGCTTTATTCATTCCTAAAAGTTAACTTTATATTGCGTGTGAATCAATTTAGTCAGTAATTGATTTAAGTTCTATATATTACTAAAACGTCAGCGGTAGCCAAAGCTTTTTAGTAAGACAATGTATATTATATAAAATGTTATACATATAAATTTCCTATTAATAAATAAAAAAGTTTATTTTGAATCCGTTTTTAATCTCATAAATGATATCTGTAATCGGTAAGAGAAAACTTTAGAGAGGATATATAATTGTATGTTTCCTTATCACCTATCTCACTCCGTCGAGTTAACGTCGTTAATTATTTGTCGATTAAAGTGTGGTCTGTCTATCGATAACTGTCTCCGCTTCCGGGCCACCAGACAAAAGCGTTTTCCACTTGCACTTAGCAAAGGAATGTTTTGATTGTTTTGGGATTTGCTGAAATCAGAAGCATTTTTTCGCATTTGTTTTACTCTGCTCTTCTTCTTCTTCTTTTTTTGTAATGTTTACACAACGTACAGACAATATTTGCATTTCGTTACGTGGCTGCAGCATTTGAAGACCCAGCTACCTATGCACCGCGCCTGCCTAAGCGTCTGTCTGGCCTCCTGCCACAGGTGCAACAAGAACACTCATTCTGTCAGCCTTTCATTCATTTGATTCCATTCATGCTGCACAGCCTCAAGTGCTCCTGATGTGGATGTGGGTGAATGGGGTACTGAGTGTGTGTGTGTGTATGTGTGTGAGTGTGTATTTGTGTGGAGGAATGCCTGGGCAGAGGCTAAAGCCTTTAGAGCATTCCGGTCTATGAAAATTTATCCGTCAAACGGAATTCCAGTTGCTGCAGCTTTGTGACGTTTGCCCGAGCCTACGACCGGTTTGCTCCTTCCAGGACCACAGCTTGTCTCTCTCTGCACTTTTGAGCCACAAGTTAAGTACGAGTGTATGTATGTATGTATGTGTGTGTGAATGTATGTACATCAACTGTCGTGTCTGGCGTTCATTCATTTCAGATTCAGTCAGTCAGCAAGTCAGTCAGTCAGTCAGGCAGGCAGGCAGGCAGGCAGCCTGACAGTAGCGCTATGCGCTCCACGATGACTCATCGGACTCGGAGTTGGAGTTGGAGTTGGAGTCGGAGTCAAAGTTGTGGTCCTCTGCTGCTACTTCAGCTTCCCCTGCCAGTGTGCGCCACGTGTCGGTTGGGGATATTGTGTTGTTTGTTTTGTCTAAAAGCGTTTCTTGATAATGCTGAATACCCTGCGAAAGGGTTCATAACAGCCATCCAAAATCGATAACGGAACATGGTATCAAATGGACACACTGCGTGTCACCAGGATATGTGACTATTTTCTATATTATTCCAGTTAGAGTGTTTAATTTTCATTTCTACTGGCCTATTGGACTCTCATTTATTATTCTAAATTTAAAAATCCATCAGTATTAATATAACCCAAACTGAGTTTAAAGCTCGATAAGAAATTCATTTAAAAAAAATATATAAATACATTTCAAAACTCAATAAACGATCAATTTCGAACAAAGTTTACGAAATACCAATTGTATGAATACTTATAGTACTATCAATGCTTTAAGAATAAAAGATTGAAATTTACTTTGAGTCTCGACTATAAGGATCCAAAACCGCCATAGAATCTGACATGAGAGAAATGCATCATTTTTCTTGAAAATTATTATTAATTAGAATTACGATAGATATGCAATTCACACCATGAAATGCCTTGTACGTCATTCCCGTATTGCAGACGGTCTTTTATATAATTTTTTTTCTATGCCTAGAATTAGAAAGTAAATATTAAAAGTGCGAAAATATATATATGTACATAAATATGTATGTAGATATACTATTTTTATTTAACTATACTTACTAGGTTTTGCTCACGCAATCGTATTTTTGGATATATGTATTTCCATTTTTTTCTTTCTCCCGCCGCTGCCCTTTCGCTGTTTGCATTCCTCTCTCTTTCTAGACTTGATTCCGTTCTTGCTTAATGAGTTTCGCTTAAATGACTTGGCAGTGACTCACTAGACTAATGAGTAATGGCAAAACTACTACAACTAGTGCCACACACTCGCACACACACACAGACAAACTTATACACAGGCATGTGCGGGCGTTCCTCGTCTCTCAACTGATTGAAGCAAAGCTGTAAATGTTGTAATGTTAATTGCAATTGAAATCATATTTTCAACACTGACTGTGACATTTGACACCGTCCGTTATTCCATGCGCCCATCTGTCCCTTCGTGCACCCGTCCGTCCATTAATGTGTGAGTAGTCAGGCCATAATTGAAGCACCCACCACACCCTGGATAGCCTATGCCAACCCTTGCTCACTCTTCATTTAACACAATTCGAAGCCCGAACTAATGTTCGCATTGCACAAGAAATTCGTTCCCCATCAAATTTGATGCTTTATCTGTGAGACGAGCGAGGCGCCGGAGAGGCCGCTGTGAAGAGAGTCGAGTGTTTGTACAAATCGTTTATCAGCCGACTCCAAATTGATTGTTCAAATTAAACAAAAAGCGAAGAGGAGAAAAGCACAAATTGACAGCAAAAATGTTGATATGTTGAACCAAGTACTTAGCAAATAAATTAGCAGCTTTTGTCAGCAATTTGAACAATTGAAACTATTTACATTGTTAATCATAGATTGGCTCTCGGTAGTCAGTGGGAAAGCAAATCAGAATGGCTTTCGTCTAACTGTGTTCGTTTTAAATGTGGCTCGATAGTTTTTCGATTTTGTTAGAGTGAAGATTAGACATTTTCCCGTTAATTTTTTTCTTATTGAGGAATTCAGATCATTTATTCTGTTATATAAATAGGAATCACTAATCCGAGTTCTATCTATAAATATCGATTATTACCTTTCGGTTTGGAGTGCCCCCAAAGTAAATCTTAGTTGTTTTTCACTGTTGCCAAGTTCCTAGATTTCTATACACTCCCCCTCTTTCTCTCTTTTCCTCATAGTCGCAATGAGTATATTAGGCCGCTCGGAAGTACTAAAAAAACCTGTTTGCATGTTAGCGACCCATTAATACATCAAACCCAGCGAATGTCAACTAAAACTTTTGGCCCATTTTTATGACCAACGCCCTTCTCCACTTCTTCTTGTTGGCGTGGCTGATACCTTAGAGAGGGCTTTACGCTGAGGTCCTTGTCGGCGTTTTCGGTGTCATTGCACGTTTGACATGCACAAAGTGTCAACGCGCGACCCCGGGCACGCCCAGTTCCTCGTGACAGTTACAGCTCCCTTATAAGCGGCTGCACCTCCTGCATAACTTTTATTTTAATTTTGTTTTTGACAATTCTATTGTGCTCCAGTTTGAGTATTACGTATATATGTATATGTATATGTATATACATATATATATGTATATGTATATATGTGTGTGCACAGCACTGTAGCATAAAAGCTTTTCGCTGTAAACAATGCGCGCATTGCCAACCCCTGAGCCAAGCAAATCCAACCCAGCGACTTATTCAGTGGAGTCCACTCAACTTCTCTTTGCCTTTTCTCTCTCTTTCTCACTGCCCCTTCTCTCTCTCTCTCTCTCTCTCTCTATCTTTCTCCTTTCCGCTCTGTCTTAACTACCTATCGTTTGCTTGGTGCGCGGCGCCAGCCATATGTTGCTTGCCCTTTTCTGATCCTTACTGCTCAAGTTTCCCATTCCCCGGGCGAGTCTAGCCAGAGTAGCGGTTGGACGAACCATTTTCAAATTTGGCGTTTCCTGTCGACAACAACCGCACAAATTAGTTGCAACTTACCAACTGAGTGGCTACTAGCATAGGCCCTTTTCCAACCAAGAAAACTCAGCAATGCCCTAAGAAAAAATAGAGTTTATTCACTTTGTCATTCGATTGTAAATTTAATAAGATTATCTTAATTATTGCATTTGAATAATCGATTTGATTTATTTTATATTTAAATAATATGAATACATTTAAATAAATATGTTTTAGAATAATGACCCAAATGAAATATTAATATAAATAGAAGAATATCTTCTTTATCAAACAAACAGAATCAAATCAAAACATTAAAATGAAAACCTAAAGCAAACGCAAACCCAAACCAGAAATAGCTAAAAAGTACTTTGTTCCATTTAGGGAGGATATTAAATAGTCGCTTATAAAAAATATCGCCTTATTAATATGCAAGTAGCCCAACCCCAGTTGGCGCTCAAAGTACCTACGCTCTATAGATGTTGCGCTTTTCTTTGTTTTTCTTTTTTTCGGCTTTTATTCTTTTAGTATAATTTTCTTGTTTTCCTCTTCTTTGCTTTTTGTGTGGTTTTGCTTTCTTTGTGCTTGGGCTTTTCACTTCAAAGCGGCAGTCAGTCAACTGGCAGTTTGTGCGTTCGTAGAACTGGGTTAGAGCGTCACATTCGCATGCCACATGCCACATGCCGCATGCCGCATGCCGCATGCCATATGCAGATGAAAGCAGCCGCTGCCGTGCCTGTGCCCCAACACAGCCGTCAAGTAATTCGCAAAAAAGTATGCTACGGCATTTTGTTGAATGTATATTTTCTCTCTTTCTATTTTGCTGCTGGCTTTTGCAACCCCCTATGCAAAATACAACGACCCAGCGTGTGTGTGTGTGTGTGTGTGTGTGTGTGTGTGTGTGTGTGTGTGTGTGGGTATGCATGTGATGAGTCATACAGCTAAGCTGCCTGCCTCATCGCATTTTGTATAGAGATTTTAATCGCATTTACTTAGCCGAGGCAGATATCTGGCAAGGAGCAGCTAGCATAAAAAAACAAAAACAACAAAAACTATCGCTGGGGTTAAGTGGCAGGCAACAGACCTACACAACACACACACAGAGAGAGAGGCAGCCAAGTAGACAAGGAAGTGCATACATTACGCAGGGGTCTCCAGACGAGGCTAGCAGCTGGCTCGCTGCACATTTTGCTGCTTCGGTTGGGCTGCTCAACTTTTTCGGTACCACCTTACCAAGCTGCCGCCTTGCCACCTGCTGCCAGATGGCGTTGCCTGATGGCGACAGCGTTGCCGACTTGGTTGAGTGAACCGTGAGCCGTGTCCGTAGGGTATATGCGGGCACGGGGTTGGGCCACTGAGTCAGCGCCTCTGGCAGTCGCATTTATTGACTACCGCTGGCTGGCCTGGCGCTGGCATGGGGTTAACCGAGGGTTAGCTAACGCTTAACCCAGGGGGGCTTGTCCGCCAACTTAATGTGTCATTGGCTGAACGTCATCGTCATTTTGCCGTTGCCTGGCAACAGTCGTTTCGACAAACAGGAACGCTGCCAAGGCGCACGGCAACAGTCGATTATGCTACTACTCCATGGCATTAGAATATGGATTTATGTGGGAACGAGCAGACAAATTGAATTTGTGCGAGTCCGTTTCCATGCATGTAAGAGAAAGCAAGCATCGTAAACTATTCTCGAGTTGAGCTTTTGTTGTGTATTAACACGTTGAATTCTGTAATATTCCTTTGGATTTTCACCTAATGTCAAAGAGTGTTTTAGACTTTCTTCAAGTTATCTTAGATAAGCTTTCTTAAGCTTTGAACATTGTTCCCTATGTATAGCTTTCCTATACAGTCTTGGATAAGTTCTGGGTGTGAAATGAAATCATGTCGTAGAGTCCAAAGCCTATCTTACCTAAATTCCAAACAGTAACCTCGTTTGCGCATATAGAGCATTATGATATTAAAACATTCTGCAGATAACACGATTATAGATGTATTCTTTATGGTATTCTTATTCAGCAAACATACATGAATTGAGAGAATGCCAGGTTTGTAAATAATCCGGGTATCTACTAGTTGGTCACTTCCGAAATTAAAATATATTTACAATCTAGAATCTAAACCGGTCGAAAAGAACAATATGGAATTGGAAAATGCGTCAGAGGAGTTGACAGGCAACATTTTGATTTACATTCAGATTTGCTTCTCACAATCAGAGCTATCGATTATTTTTTTGTAAGTTTTGCCAGATAACTTTACCGCGCTTCAACAATCATGTTTTGTGATTCGCAAAATCTGGAACTCAAACTATGTGGGTGGAAGAGTGCTCGAAGCCTTTTGCAGCAAGTTCAACAAACTCGCAGGCATAGTTTTCAAGCAGAGCCCCCGCCATCTGCTGGCTGTTTCGCCGGGCCAGCTGCAAGCAACTTACAACACTTAAAAACAATTCAAATGATTGACCTATTCCATGACCTGCAGCTGTAGGCTGGCCAAGCGGGGCTAGAGGTGAGCAGCGCACTTCCATGTCTCGGCTGACGCTTAAGTCAAATAAATGTAAAAAAGTTGAGCGCTTAACAAGCTCAAGCATCGCGCACAGTTCACATAATTGACTTGTGTTTTTGAGTGCCCCACATATATAGAACGAGAAAGGGAGAGAGAGAACGAATGAGAGCGAGCGCAAGACTTGAAGTGTCCGAAAAAAATGATCTAAAAAGAAAGAGAGATCAACTTGCGCATTAAGACGAGTTGCTGCTCTCGTTTCCTTCCTCTGCGCTTAATTGCAATTACGTCAAGCTGAGAGGCGTTGAGCCCCCTTCGGGCTGTTGGACTCCACTGAACCATTTTCGCAATTGGAAATTAAACAAGTTGTCATAATTATAATATATATATATCTGAAAACTGTCTCATCGCCAGAGTAAAGCCAACAAAAACCATATAAGTTGGTTTATTAAGTCAAATTAAACGAGCAGGGATTGGGGGGTAACTTGTTAGAGCGCCGCCGTCGCCGCCTTAATGACTGGCAATTCCTCAACCAGGAAATATGAGATGAAAACTCAAGTTTTTTTTTTTCAGTCATTTCAGCTAATTAGCAACTTACTTAATCTAATCATATAATCGCATTTAAATAGTGAGAGAGATATGCCCACATACAGTTGTGTTGAGTCATGAACAACCTTAAATAGGACTTTTACTGTGCTTCAATTGAATGTGGAAATAGGCTGTGAAATATTTAGCTAAAAGTAAAATGAAATTAAGTAATATAAATATCTGAGAGCAGGAGAGACAAGTAAAAGCCAAATCATCAGTAAATTCAGTGAAAAAATATATTTTATAAACTTTTTCTTTATTAAATATTAAAGAATCGTTAGAGTCTTTCGAGAAATGTGTATTACACTTTTATATATTATACCTTTAAAACTCTTAAAGTCAAATCTCATCTACCACTCGTCGATTTAAGCATAACTAATCCCAATTCAATTTCTCTCAACTATTTGCAGATACCGCTGGATCAAGAACGGCAAAAAGTTCGATTGGCAGGCATACGATAATCGCATGCTGCGCCAACCGGGCCGTGGCACACTGGTAATCACATCGCCCAAGGATGAGGATTTGGGACAGTATCAATGCTTTGCCTCCAACGAATTTGGTGTCGCCACCTCGAACTCGGTGTTCGTGCGCAAGGCGGAGCTGAATGCATTCAAGGACGAGGCAGCGCGCAGCGTTGAGGCCGTGGAGGGCGAGCCCTTCTCGCTGCAGTGCGAGGCGCCCGACGGCTGGCCAAAGCCCACCGTCAACTGGCTGATCCAGCAAACGGTCGATGCGGGCATCAAGTCGATCAATAACTCACGCATGACCCTGGATCCGGAGGGCACGCTCTGGTTCTCGAATGTGACACGCGAGGATGCGAGCGGCGACTTCTGGTACGCCTGCTCGGCGACCTCAGTCTTCCGCAACGAGTACAAGATCGGCAACAAGATACTGTTGGACGTTAAGCAGATGGGCGTGAGTGCCTCGCAGAACCGTTACCCACCAAAGCGTCAGTATGTGACCCGCAAGAACGAGGTGGCGCTGCGCGGCAAGCGGGTGGAATTGTATTGCATCTACGGCGGCACTCCATTGCCACAGACGGTCTGGCTGAAGAATGGCAAACGGGTGGAATGGAATGATCGCATTACCCAAGGCAACTACGGCAAGTCACTGGTCATTCGACAGGCGAATTTCGACGACGAGGGCACCTACAGCTGCGACGTGTCGAACGGTGTGGGCCAGGCACAGTCCTACTCGATCAATTTGAAAATACATGCCATACCCTATTTCACCGAGGAGCCGGAGATCCAAAATGCCGCTGAGGATGAGGAGGTCGTATTTAATTGCAAGGCTGCTGGCCATCCAGAGCCGACCATCCAATGGATACACAACGGCAAACCGATTGAACAGAGCGAGCCCAATCCGAGGCGCACGGTCACTAACAACTACATCAAGATTGTGAATCTGGTTAAGAACGACACGGGCAACTATGGCTGCAACGCCACCAACTCGCTCGGCTATGTCTACAAGGATGTGTATCTAAATGTGCTTGCCCTGCCGCCAGAGATCCAGGAGCCGCCACGTGCCGAAGCCACCGTCAACGGACGCAACATCACAATGCGCTGTCGCGTGTTTGGCGCACCTAAGCCTCAAGTGAAGTGGCGCCACAACCACAACTGGCTGACCGGTGGACGTTACACAGTGCTGCCATCGGGCGATCTGCAGATCCAGGAGGTAACATTCGCTGATAATGGCAACTACACGTGCTTAGCGGTGAACAAGTTCGGCAACGAAACGGCGCAGGGCTCGCTGGTGGTGAAGGAACGCACCAGGATAACACAGGAGCCCCAGAACTATGAGGTTGCTGCCGGTCAATCGGCCACTTTCCGCTGCAATGAGGCGCACGACGACACTCTGGACCTAGAGATCGAGTGGCTGAAGGATGGTCAGCCCATTGACTTCGCGGCGGAGGCGCGCTTCGTGAAGACCAACGACAATTCGCTGACAATCGCCAAGACACAGGAGCTTGATTCCGGTGAATACACGTGCGTGGCGCGCACACAGCTGGACGAGGCGACAGCCAAGGCGAATCTGATAGTGCAGGATGTGCCGAATCAGCCCCGGTTGATTGGTATCACATGTCAAGCGGACAAGGCCGAGATCTCCTGGGAGCCCCAGGGCGACAATCGCTCGCCGATTTTACACTACACAATCCAGTTCAACACCTCGTTCACGCCGGCCTCTTGGGATACGGCATACGAGAAGGTGCCCAGCACAGACTTTTCGTTTGTGGTGCAAATGTCGCCGTGGGCCAACTACACGTTCCGTGTGATTGCATACAACAAGATCGGCCCCTCAGAGCCGTCTGGACACAGCGATGTGTGCACCACACAGCCGGATGTGCCATACAAGAACCCGGACAACGTCGTCGGCCAGGGTACTGAGCCGAACAATTTGGTCATCTCGTGGACACCGATGCCTGAGATCGAGCACAATGCGCCCAACTTCCAATATCGTGTCAGCTGGAAGCGTGACATACCCGCCGCCGCCTGGGAGAACAAGGACATCTACAATTGGCGGCAGGACAATCTTCTGATTCCCGACCAGCCGACATTCGTCAAGTATCACATCAAGGTGGTGGCCATCAATGCCAAAGGCGAATCGAATGTGGCCGCCGAGGAGGTGATTGGCTACTCCGGCGAAGATCGACCCCTCGAGGCGCCCACCAACTTTAGCATGCAGCAGGTGACGAGCGCGACGACCGCCTATGTGGGCTGGAATAAGGTCAGCGAAGAGTCCGTGCGCGGCCACTTCAAGGGCTACAAAATTCAGACATGGACAGACAAGGAGGGCGAGGAGGGCATGCGCGAAATCCATACAATTGACAATGGGGCGTTGGTCACACAATTCAAGCCAGACTCTAAGAACTATGCTCGCGTGCTGGCCTACAACGGACGCTTCAATGGACCGCCCAGCGCTGTGATCGACTTCGATACGCCCGAGGGTGTACCATCGGCGGTGGAGTCTTTGGAGGCCTACCCTCTGGGCTCGTCAGCCTTCTGGCTCACCTGGAAAAAGCCGCTCAGCCCCAATGGCAAGCTAACGGGCTACAAAATTTACTACGAGGTGGTCAAAGGCAGCTATGTGGGCGAGCGACGCGAGTACGAGCCCCACATCACCGATCCCCGTGTCACACGCATGAAAATGGCCGGCCTGAAGCCGAACACTAAGTATCGCATCTCAATCACAGCCACTACCAAGATGGGCGAGGGCACCGAGTAAGACATATCCCTTCACTGTAACCTGAAACATTTTTCTAACAGAAGTGATTTACCCATGACAGGCTCTACATTGAGAAGACCACACTGGGTGAAGATGTCGCACCACCATCCCCACCCTCTCTAGCATGGGAGCAATTACAGTCGCCCAATGGTCAACCCACTTACCGCATCAGCTGGTTGCCCAGCACTGATGGTCGTTCGGGCTCACACTTCTTTACCAAGTACAGGTGAGTTGACTTCGCGTTCCCTCAGTTATATTCGAATGGGTTCCGTGAATGAATGCAATCAAGTATTATGAGTCTAGTACCAATATGATCCCTATTAATACTTGAATTCTTGCACAGAATCAAGGGTGAAACGGAATGGACCACCAAGGAGCCCGAGAAATCGGTTGATTATCAAGATATTGGCAGTCTGGAGCCGGATACGGTATATGAGTTCCGCGTTGTGTCCGTCGATGGACACTACCACACGGAGAGCGCAACCAGGGAGATTGATACGAGCAGCGCCGAGGGACCCATTATGGTGCGCAGCGACAATCTGGCGAATGCCGGTTGGTTCATTGGCATGATGCTGGCTCTGGCCATCATCATCATCCTGTTCATCATCATTTGCATTATTCGTCGCAATCGCGGTGGCAAATACGATGTGCACGATCGCGAGCTGGCGAATGGCCGACGCGATTATCCGGATGAGGGCGGCTTCCACGAGTACTCGCAACCGTAAGATTGATAACGATAACGACGATAACTCAATAATAATAATATTCTAATGAATTCGTTTTCGCTTGCAGTTTGGACAACAAGAGCGCTGGTCGCCAATCCGTTAGTTCAGCGAATAAGCCCGGCGTGGAGAGCGACACCGATTCAATGGCCGAATACGGTGACGGCGACACAGGTAAGCGTCGCATTTAGCTCCAGTTGCATACCAGGTGTTCCGAGAGTCGCAGTCCATGTCCTTGCTCGTCTTCATTTTGCAATTACAAAATTTTCATTTATTTATGTACTTTTAAATATTTACATTTTTTGTAAACCTTTTTTTTTTATTGTATTGATGATGCTGATGATGATGGTAATGATAATTATGATGATGATGACGTTGCAGCTGTGACCACAGCCGCCGGTCATGCCGCCACAGCTGCGCGCAAGGTGGGCATCAAGCAGCCATCTGTGCAAACAGTGCCCCAGCCGCAGTCGCAGTCCCAGTCGCAGTCTCAGTCGCAGTCTCAGTCATCACCGCCACCCTACGACAACGCCATGCGCCAACAATTGCAATCAGACTAGTTTTCTCACTCATATTGCGATTAAGATTGTTGTTGCTCACACACACACACATACACACACACACACATACAGACACCACATTTACATGTAATTAAAGGCGGCGACGGTGGCGGCATTGGCTTCATCTTTCTTCAGCCATTTCGTCCAGGTAGCTCCCACTTTGCTCGGGCTTTTGTTTATGCATTTGTGCATTACATTTTGGCGGTTGCATTGCCAGCAACCAGCAACATTTTTTGCTGGCTTTTGCATCGCGCTTCGCTGCAAAGTTTTGTTACGCCCCTTCTTTTTTATGCACGCGCATTTCTTTTTCTTCCTCTCTTTATATAAATATGTATAGATTTATATATATGCATATGCGTAACCAGCATGTGAGGCTAGAATCATCCATTAACAGAGTGTCCAGCCAAGCCCACTGAGAAAGTATCGGAAGGAGAAAGGGCTTAAATACTCTCTTTAGGGCATATAATTTTCAATACTTTGTAGTATTTTACAATGGTTACTATAACCGTGAATAATGTTCGGAAAGAATGAATATATGTATCTAAACAAACATGAACTGAATATAGAGGGAATCTATATAGAGAAAAGTATCTAAACAAGCCGAAGGAAACATAGCAAAATATTAAGATATATAGAGGAGATATAAAATATTCTATGAAATATAAAACAGAAGAGAATTAGAATCAATAACTGTGGGAATTTCAATTCGTACTAAGCCGAAAATTATTCTAAAAAATAAGTTAAAATTTGACTAATTTACCTATATAAAATAAGAAGGAATATCTCGATTTATGTCATTCTCAAATATAAATGACCATCCTCTGTCGGAAAAATGTAGACTAATTAATTATTTATAATGAATATTACATAAGGTACACCCCAGATGCAATGTACAGATTCTTTATGTCAAGCAAGGTATTATATACATAGATGACATGATATGATAGAAATTACGAATATTTAGATACAATTTGGAAGCAAAAAAGTGAAGCGTTTGCTTGCTATGGCCATATTGTCAGTTGTAAACAATTCTCTTTAACAAATATGTCACTGAGTAAAGCTGCACGGATTATTGCTTTGCCCATTTTGTGCGACATTGTTAGCTGTAAATTCTTGCCTATTGCCTCTTAACATCAAAAGCCACAGTTATATAATTATATTTATCAAAATAGGGACTACAAGACTCTTGGCATGTGACACTGAGCGGATGATCCTAGGTTAATACATTTCCTGTATATGTATGTGCTTTCTTTTGTATATGTCTCCAGGCCCCTGTTCTTGATTAATCGCTGAATGTTGTTTTTGCGTTTTGTTATTTGTTTGTGTTTCATTTCGTTTTCATTACGTTATTTTTATATATATAATTATTACTATTCGTTATGCACAACATTTAATTTACTTATACGTATCATTTTGTTTTCTTTTCTTCAACGATTTTTCTGTTTATTCAATAAAATAAAACCCAACAACCACACATGACACCACCGAAAACTCAACAAAAACCAAAATATGATAAAAACAAATGAACAAAATACTGAAAAAATAAAAAAAAAAAAACAACGCAATGCAGGCATGAACGAAGATGGGTCCTTTATTGGCCAATATGGACGCAAAGGACTTTGAATTTAATTTGTAAGCAGCGCCGCTGTCAGCAGCAGCAACTACAACAAATATATACAGAACCGATTCGAACCGAGCCTCCAATCCTCTACAACAAGCAGAACAACAACAACTACAACAACAGCGCCCAAAATTCTAAATGAAAATCAAAGTTTTTTAAGTTAATATTTAGTGCGACGAGTTAATTTTCTATATGAATGCGAATATTTTTTTATATAAAATAACTAAAAATTAATATATAATATAAAAAAAAAAAAAAAATACTGCCAAGCAAAAACGAGAAAAAGAACAAAAACGATGCAGCGAAAAGGCTATTAAACAACAAACAATACGGAAAGAAAAATCCAAATAAAATAAGATTCAACAGAGAGGAAAAATAAAAAAAAAAAAAACGTTTAATTTCGCATCCCTTCAATCGCGACCCACTCCATCCAATATCAATAATGCAGAAGCATCAATTGTGCTCTATCTCTCACACACTGACACCTTTCTTCTCCTCTTTTTTGCACACACACTTCACCCATACATATACACGGCTGCTCTCTAACTGAACCCCCCTCTCTTCTAAGCTTAAACTCTGCCCCCTGTTTAATATGTAATGCATATATAAATATATATATAAACATAAGCCTTAATTTAAAAAAAAAAATATGAAGAAAAAACAAATATACAAAATGTAATGTAAATTTTCCGTTTGTAGCTCCCTCCTTGAAAAAAAAAAACAACAATTAATAATAATTTGCTTACGTGTGTATTTTATTTTAAAAACAAAAAAGAACATACTTTTCGAGTCTCTTTAGTTTTGTTTCATTATTTTTAATATTGTGTACTATGTATTTTAATGAAATATGTTTTATCTTATTATTTCCTAAATGTATAATTTTTTTTTTTAATTCGCTTGAACATTTTAATGTAAAGAAAAATGTTGTAAACGGTTAGTTTTCTGCATAGAACAAGATAAACTAAAAACAATATGACAAAAATATATGATTTTGTTTTTTTATTGTGTGTAGTAGAGCTAATTAATATTAAAAAATAAAAAATAAATAAAAACTATATAGATATATTGCATTTTTATATAGCGACAACAGACGAAATAAAGATAAATTTAACATTTGAATCGAATAAGCGAAGAACTTTGCTAAATTATTTTCGTTATTATTTTTAGTAGATGAAAATCGAAAAAGATATAGGTACTGCAAGTGGATTTGGAATTCGAAATTAATTGAAATTAGATAGCTTTCGACAAAATTAGAATTTGTAAATTACTTTTAAAAACTTTATATATAAATTTATTTGCTTAAAAAACCAGAACTTGATCACTATTTTATCTATGTAGTTTTTACCACTGTATTATTTCTATGATCTGTGAAATAATGCCTGTAACTTAAAATTTCTTTCTTTAATAGTTTTGAACAGTGTATTATCACAGTTAGTATTTCCGGTATTTAGCCATGACAAAAAGTAATTGAATTTTGAATTTTCTGACTGAGTTTATCTATTTCTCAAGTGATAGTTTTAGAAAGCATATTTCATTTATAAGACATCATATCATATTATTATCATTTATTTACATTTTAACAAAATTTTGAGTTTCATTTGTGAGCTGTGAAAGTGACAGATTCAACTTTAGTTCGATCCAAGGTAATGTCTTTTGAAGCATGCAGCTTGCAGCTTATATATTGTAGTTCATAGATACCCTGTAGCCATGTATCCCGTATATACCCCTATATAAAACCCAATCCCGAAAAACGAAACAAACTCGTCTAACCAAATTTTAAACTGGGCTCATGGGAATAACTAAGCGATAGCATAAAGGCCATCTAATATGAAACAATATGCATATATGAATAACTACAGTGGTTCTAACTCTCAAACACACATTTATCGGTGCTGGTTATGGCTAACACACACTCATATACACACATTTCGAGCATATTCAGCTTTGGTGAAACTAATGCTGTCTCTCTCTCATTTTACCACATAGGTCAGTTCACTGAGGATGGCTCGTTCATTGGGCAGTACGTGCCCGGCAAGCTACAGCCGCCGGTCAGTCCCCAGCCGCTGAACAACGCTGCTGCGGCGCATCAGCATCAGCAGCAGCCAGGCATCGCAGCTGAAGGCAGCAATGCAGCCGGAGCTGGCAGCAGCGGCAGCAGTAGTACTGGAGGTGGTGGAGCAGCCTCGACGAACACAGCTGCAGTTGCCACCTACGTCTAAGAGGCGTGGCAGGCAGGCGCCGCCCTAATTTGATTTCAATTTGTGCATTCAAGAAGGAAAAAAACGAAAACAACAAAAAAACTACGCCCAAATTTATTAACTAATTCTCTCAGTGTGTCTGTGTGACCGTGTGTATGTGTATGTATGTGTGTGCGCGTGTATGTACAAGAAGAACAATTAAACTGCTTTAAGTGTCTGCAAATAAAAAGGAAAATGGATCACCGATATAAAGGAAAAAAAAAACCGCATGGAATTCGCATTTATTTCATACGTAGCTTCTTTTTTTCCTAATAAATAAGTTTGAAGAAAAAATTAACACAAAATGTAAGCAACAAGGCTTGAGTGTGTTAAAAAAGAAATTTGAAAACTCGCCAGAACAGGAAAATATATGAAAACGAATTAACTCTGTATTAAAATTGTTGCACTTTTAAGAATGTATAACTGAGTTCGTGTGTATGTTTATTTTTTAATATTCATAGTTGATTTTGCGAATCGAAACACTAAATGTAATAATGTATTAGACCAGCTTTTATATTAATGTATGTCGTCGTATAGCTATTGAGAATGTGCACAATTTGTCTATTTAATGCGGCACAACAATGCCGATCTTGCAGCTACATGTGCTTGAGATGTCAGGATCTTTGAGCACTGGATTAAGTACGCAGTGCTTCAAATGCAACTCAAAACGAATCTCTGATTTAAATTAGTTTCTTTGCCGAAAAAAAAATCATAATTCAATATAAAATAAAACAAAGCAGAAAACGCGCTTACAGTCCAAAAGAACCAAGCTCAAACCCAATGGATCGATCACATTGCTTTTAGCTCGAACTGTAGCGGAAATAGATTCCTTATAAACTATATCAAATTGTTCATTTGAGATGATATAGACCAACAGAAAATTTCAAGCAATGCAATAGCAGTAAAACAAGCCTGCTCGCTCACTTTCGTGGACGAGCAATCAATTCAAAAAAAAAAAAAAAAAAAACGAATTATAAATTAAAAGCAGAATGAAAAGGATTTTTTAATAAATTTGTAAATTAAAAGCGAAATCTAAATTAATTTTTGTTACTTTTATGCTTTTATTCATTGTGCAAACATATATCGACCGCAGATATTTTAAAATGAACTTGAAAGCTTAAATATCTAGATAAGTCTTTGAAGAGAGCTAACAAAAAATGTATGGCTCCGCTTTAGCTTGCTGCATTTAAAAGATATAAATATAAATATATAAATAGAAAAAATATAAGACATGCATGCAACCACATGCTAATTTAGCTCTGTGTATGTGTATTAGTCCGGTCAAATGATTTGTTCGTTTCCTGTGTTTTGGGCAGAGTATATCTGCGCCTCTTGGCCGTGTAATCGCGTAACAAACTATTTATGCAACTTTTTGTAACAAATTAACAAATAATCGAGCAAACAAAGAGAAATATGTGTTCAAAACCAGCAAATCGATACCGAATTAAAATTCGAAATCGGATAATTTTTTCAATTCTAGCTAAAAAGAAATGCGCCTGTACAAAGCAAACATCTGCGAGCTGACCGAAGGGGCAAAACCTTTTGAACATCCATTAACTTTATAATAGATGGATAAAAACAATAAGTAAATAATGAAAAATAAAAATGAAATATTATGCCACAGTGGAGAATAAAAGTCAAAATAATTGTGAATTACTGCTTTTTTCAGAACATTAATTATTAATTATTATAATATACCTAAGTTAATTGATTTTGTAAAACGTCCATAGCATAATTAAATTGTGTAATATCTGTACCAACAGTTAAATAACTAACCTTCCTTGCCCTTCTTTATTACCTATGTATAATTAATGCAATTAGTTGAATTCACGTTCCGGGAAATATTCACAATCGAGGCACCCATACTAACTGCCATTCAGATATACATACATATGTATATGTGTAGACTTTTACAGCTGCCCATTTACTACTAGAGACTAACTCCGAATAATGAGAAATTCGCATTCGTATGAAAAAAACCTTTGATCTATTTAAACCAATCTGAGTTACGTTCTAATTCTGTGAAGTTAATTCGATTTCTCATCTGTCTTGATTTACAAAAAAGAACGATTTTTTTTTTTAGTTTAATATAATTAGTTTAAAAATTGCGATTGAATATATGTACTAATTTCCATAAATAAAATATATAAAAAAAAAAAAATAAAAGAAAAAAACCTAAAAATTTTTCAAGTGACTTTTCAAATATATTTAAAAATAATAAAAATATATATAATGTAATATATATTTTTGAAATGTACAAACTAAAATGTGCATTATATACATACAAAGTAGAAAACTATATACATATGTATACACAAATATATGGCTACGAAAATGAGTTGCGCTGCTTATCGATATTGTTCGGTATACATGCATACATATACATAAGCATACATGCATACATACATACATACGTATATACATATATAAATCCTTATGAAGTTCGGATATTAGAAAGACGTTAGAACTTTGCCTGATTTGCTGAGTTATTTGATTAATATATAGCTATATATATATATATATATATATATATATATATATATATATATATATATATATATATATATATATATATATATATATATGTATATAGTTATAGGCTTGTCATTATTTCTTTATAAACATACAGGGTTGCTTAGTCAAATTTTTGCATTAGATTAAAAATTAAATTGAAAACATACATATATATAAACTTTATTTGATTTAGGCACTGTATAGCATTTTGTTGTTCTTTGAATTAGCTACTCTTGTGCTGAATATAAACATACATACATATATGCCATATATACACACATATATGCAAAACTAAGGGCAAGAAACAACAGACCAAACCAAAAACATATTACACCACCCACAAAATTATATTTATCTATTCATGTAGATTCAAAACACCTGCAACAGCATATCCCAACGATTCAGAAGATGAGGAGGAAGAATGTTTAAAGAAAGATTTCAGAAATGGAATGCGATGGTTAGGGTGGGGCACACAACTTGACATCCAACTACATACATAACACCACAAGCTACATATGTGTAACATTTATGCATATACATATACACACATATATATACAACAACAGCGAACAACGATCTAAAGTTTATTAAAACAAACCCAATATGTATATATATATATATATATACATATATATATATATATATATATATATATATATATATACATATTGGGTTTGTTTTAATAAACTTTAGATCGTTGTTCGCTGTTGTTGTATATATATGTGTGTATATGTATATGCATAAATGTTACACATATGTAGCTTGTGGTGTTATGTATGTAGTTGGATGTCAAGTTGTGTGTGTGTGTGTGTATGGGTATACCTACATGCAATTAATGCGGCAAATATACATCTACCTACATATATATGTATATATATTTAGATTTTGCATAGATATTGTGATTTCAATATAGTCAATACGGAATACAAAATATTTAAAAAGTTGCAGTTTTAAGAGATTTCAAACTTTTATAAATATATAAAAATAAATACAATTATGTAAACGTATATACATTTTTTAATTTGATATTTCCCAATCTATAAAATCTATTAAACCTGACCAACGGAACGGAAAACAAGATATAAAATAACGGAAGTGAAAAAGATGGAATATATAAATAAAAGACATTTGCACTGCCTGTCGAAGTTCTATTTACATTTAAATTTGTACGCTTGCTTGCGGCTAATAAAGAAATATTCAAATCCAATGTACGAGGATGTATGTGTATGAGTTTGCTTTTTTTATAAATTGGCAAATAATTAGTAGATATGTATATACATATGTCCATGTTTTTGTTTCTTCAAGCGCAAATCGTGAGCTAGATGAGCTAGGTATTAGTAAGACAATACATATATGTATATCTCAGATGGAGGTTCTTCGTGATGGTTACGAATGGAAAATCTGTTCGTCCGTCCGTCTGAGCGTATGAATTTACTTATTTATTGGTATTACTTTTCATACCCTTAACCCATCGAAAATTGGAAATCGGGAATATGTGTTTTTGTGAAAAGTATGTGACGGATAGAAAAAATCATCGTAGACCCTATAAAGTATATATATTCTTGATCAGGAAGACGAGCTGAATCGATATAGCCCTGTCGTCTATCCTCATGTCATATTTTTCGATAAATCATCCAATAATTTTTTTTATCGAGAATAATCGAAAAATTGATATTGTTTTTTCAGCTTTATTTGAACACTTTTAGATCCGGAGACTTCAGATTTACTGTGTATATACATAAATTTATATATACTAAAATTTTGTGAATTATAGATTTTGGATACCGCCCCCAATATGTTAAATAGAGTACTAGAGACTTGTGCTTCGAAATATACATTTATTGAATTACTGTTGTCTGTCTACAAAAGAAATGATTCAACAAATAAATTCCGATAATATTGCCCGCATTGCAGCGCAGCAATATTAAAAAATATCCAAAATCTAAGCAAATTTTTTCAAGCCGAGAATGTTGATTCGTCAAACTTCCTCGTGAAATAACTACTGAGTTCAATGATAATTTCGAACGAAGTGAAAATCAATATTTTAAAAGATAATTTGGAAAATCATGCAGTTTCGGATCTAAAACCAAAGACCATTTGGATGAAAAATTTGAAGTCAGAGAAGACTGTAAAAACTTCATCAGGGAGTCAATTTTACAGCTCAGAGAGGGCTAAGCTTTAATTTGATTTTAATATAATACATGTACATATATTAATCTGATTCTTAAGCGCTGACACTGTCACTGCTACACACACGCACCACAATTTTATTTAAAAAGGGCACAGCTATCGTGCCAGCTTTTGCTAGTATTAACTAGTCACTGGGCTTACATTTTTGCACCGTTTGGAGTGAATAAATAATATTTATATAATAAAATCTAGGTTAATCATAGTCGATAAGCTATAGACATTATGTATTCTTAATCCTAACTATACACCTATTCCCAATGAAAATTTCTTATTAGCAAACTCTCTCTATCGTAACTTCTTTCGTTGTCACTATCCGCTTTCGTTTTCTTTTTTTATGCATTATATTTTTTTTTGGTAGTTAGATTCATTTTCAAAATTTAGCACATATTGCAGCCACACCGAAATGGAAGCGCTTTCATCGCGGGATATTGCTGTAAGTGACGAATCATTCCATATTTAACATTGCACATTTATTTGTATTACTTTCTGTCAGCGGTCATAACAGCTGCATTAGAAAAAACATAATGCATAAGCAATAATCTTCTTTCCCCCGCATCATATTGAATTTGATCAGCTGATCTATTGCTGAGAGAAAAAGCTCTCCAAAAGCTCTCCTATCGCTTTTTATCTGCTCTTCTGCCTTCTGCCCAAAGCAATAATGTATAATTATTTTGTTTATAGTAAATCTAATGAAGTGTAACTAAGTTTCTTTATTTTGGGGCCATGCGGCGCGTTTTGATAGGTGTTTAGCTCTCCAAGCTGGGGAAGGGGTCGCTGAGAATATAGGCAGGTAGCCAGCGACCAAGGTAGGGTGGGCACGGTCGGTCGCCTTAATATCTAAGGCTGACTTTCGCTGAGCAAGCACATAATTGCTTGCGCAGCGAGACCCAGCTTGGACATGTATGTTTGTGTGTGTCTAATTCTTTCCAATCTCTCTCTCTCTCTCTCTCTCTCTTCCTATTCTAAACAAGTGGCCGGTGATAGTCGTTTGCACGCGAATTTTTATTTATAAATATATATTGGCAGTGCTAGGAGTTGCAGTTCCCCTCTTCATACCCTCTTCCCCGTCCCGATGACTCATTGGCCGGATCCAGCGCGTGCACTGCACCAATCCTCCTATCCCACCATCTGCGCTTGATCATGTAACTCGTTACAAAATATTCTGAAGAATATATGAAATAATGAATATATATGAAATAATGAAGCAGATGATATCATTACTACAATAAAAGATTTAACAAGTAAGAAAGGTCTAGTCGAGATTGCTCGACTACGAGATCCCCTGAACCCTACAAGCAACTGAAATTTCAATAATAATTAGCAAACACGCACACATACAGGCATACATACTAATACACGCACACACACATGCATACAAACAAACACACGCACACACATACACATACAAACAAACACACGCATACACACACACTCACATATACAGGCGATTGCGCTTGGGCTGCGCTGCAGTGTTGGCGATATATTGAGAACTTATTTGTTGAATAATTTAATTTCTAGACGTACGATCGTAATGAAACTTTCAGAACGTAATCATGATGTTTAAATGTTTGTGTATACCGAAGCACAAGTCTCTAGAATTTGATATACAACTTTTACAAAGATGATGGTGAGGGGGTGGATTTAGGGGTGGGGGATAAATTTTAACAAAAACCGAAATTGTATAAAATTCATCTTAATATACATTTTAAATTTGGAGAGGTTTTTTATCGATTAAAAAAATATCGGAATGAGTTATCGTTTTTTAGTGATAAACTCGATATGCGCGTGATATATACGGGCATTTAAAAAAAATTTCAAGTCTCTAGCTCTTATATCTTCTGAAATCGACGCGTTCAAACATACGGACAGACGGACGGACGGACGGACGGACGGACGGACAGACAGACAGACAGACAGACGGACAGGGCTAAATCGACTCAGCTCGTCGCCCTGATCAAGAATATATATACTTTGTGGGGTCTGCCACGCCTCCTTCTGCCTGTTACATACATTTCAACAAAACCATTATACCCTGATTTCCCATTTTCAATGGGTTCAGGGTATAAAAACAAAAATATACGATTTTCCATGTGTTTTTATCAGCTTATTTTCTAGCTTTTTTTTGTAACTTTTAGCTTATTTTAGCTTATTTTTTCGTCAATCTGTCTTATGGTGACTATCAAAATCTGGCAACAGTGTTTCAGGGTATCTCCTAGTTGAGCAGTCTCGACTAGAGCACTTTTACTTGTTTATTCAGTGATTTACTTTTTTGCGCCTGTGCAATGAAAATGAGAACACCATCGTCACCAAAAGTATGTTAGCCTTTACTTTTTGTTATTACAGCCCAAAAGTATGCTGCACAAAATATTGCTGATTTCTGATTGGTTGGCCAATCAGAGTAAGCCTGCGGTAAATTTACACCGATGCACTAATACGTACCCACTTGCAAAATTTCTGAGCTAGAAAGACACAATCTCCCCCAACCAAACCAACAAGAACCTGTACAGAAATATACTGAGTATATATTGTATATGTATATGTATGTGGGTACGTAGTCAAGTCAATATATATGTATATATGTATATATGTATGTATATACATATACATACTTTTGGAGCACGCTCAGCAGCATCAGCACTTTAACGGGTATGTATGTATGTATTTATTTATGTACTTACCATATGCATTTATAAGACTAGGTTCTAAATGCAACTTGTCCGAATAAAATATTGTAGATTTGATCTCATTCTTTAAATATTAACATATTAATATACAATTTTACAAGATATCATTGAGTGCTCCACTACGAGATCCCCTGAACCCTTCGAGCAACTGATATTTCAATAATTAACAGCACATGCATACATATCAGTACACACACAAGCATACGCACGCGCTTATAAACACCCATCCTTCCTTCATCCTGGCTTTACTACGGGAACTTAATTCTTTAATAACTTTTGTTCGTGGACTATCTTCATAAAATTTTCAGATAGTGATTATAACATTATTACAAATTTGTGCATTTTTCAAAACACAAGTCTATGGTATTTGAAGTACGCCTTTTACAAATATAGGGGTGCGGTGGTAGATATAGGGCTGGGGTAAATTTCAAGAAAAATCGAAATTCCATAAAATGCATATAAATCTTGGTAAAGGTATAAGAGCTAGAAAGCTGAAATTTTGCATGCATACAATACGCAGTACGAGGTCATCATATTTTTTGATAACTCATCCGATATATTTTGATCGAGAATAATAGATAAATTATACTATGAACTCAATAGCTAGCATACATACATATATTATATAACTTGTGATACATGTATGGACTCTCAATATAGACAAATGAGCTGTAACTCTTGCAATCCTAATGACAACAATTTGTAAGAGATGAGCGCTGATTGATTGTGTGAATGTGGACCACGAAAGTGTGCTCAGTGTTGATTCACAAAGTGAGCAGCTGAAGAACAGCATAAATGTTTTATGTAGGGTAAGCTAATAGACGGTAATCGTTAGATTGAATTGAAAGATCGTAAGAGTTAACTTGAATTAGTAGTGTCTAAGTAGATTTTAATCATTAGTTTTAATTAATAGATAGTAAGCTTAAAAGAGAGTTGCGTTGCCGGCGCCGAGGCGACCTGAGCGCTTGCGAGGGCAATCGGCCCAAGGGAGGTTGGAGGTTTTTAGTGAGAAGGCGCTGTAGAGGTCGGACGTGAAAAGTGAATCGATCCCTCCTCCTCTTTTACATTAACCTGCCGACAGAAAAGATCCCGCTTCCCACATCCCCTGGTTCCTACATCAAATAACATTTTCTTGAATCAGTCTGCCCAGGCCTAGTAATTTACTTATTTACAGTAAGCGTACTAATTAATAACTAGCAACTTAAACTACCGCGCTATCTCTGCCTGTCATTGATGTGACCACCAGAAGGAGCTCAACTTATGAAATGCTAAAAAGTGTAAGAATATATGAGGAGTTCATCCGACAACACTTGTCTGAAAACTTGCAGATTTCGAAGAAGCATTGGGCTGTCATTAAAGTTCTGCTGTCTGTGCTGGAGCCGATTTCAGAAGCCACTAAAAAGTTGCAAAGCGAACAATTTTTTTTTTTTTTGGGACTTCTACAAGCTTTTCTTGGAAACCAAATTAATGATAATATGGCTAGCATTATACACAGTGAGGATCTAGCCAAAAGTTTGGAGAAGCGTGTGGAAATACTCACAGCAAATGAAGTCATTCTCTTTTCAATTTATTTGGATTCCAGATTTCGGCGGATTCTTCTTAAGAATCCACTTTTGCTGGCAGCAGCCAAAAATCATTTGGTAGGATTGATGCGCTAAATACTTGGCTTAAATAAAAAGGTGAGCCTAGTAGAACCTTGTATATTTAAAAGGAATTACTAATCATGTTCTTTTGCTTTTTTTTTATCAGGAGAGCCAAACAATTGATAACAGAACTTCTCCAGAAGCTTCACAGACATCGTCGACCCAACCGGAAGATGGCCTTGAGTTGACATCGCAAATCACCTGTTCATTTTTGAACGCTTTTTTGAACTCCATTAAGGTCGCGTCTGACCGTGAAGATTCTGAGAAAGAGGATGAACCGGAGCTCAATGGGCCAGAACGGAGATTTATGGATATTCGCCAAAGCCTATAGACTTAAACGTATATATTATGTGCTACTGGGAAGAGAAAAAGTCCACATATCCACGTTTGTACCGCCTTGCCAATGTGTATATAAACATATGTATGTACTGTGAGAAGCAATATAGGTCTGAACGTATTAATGTATATGAACGTACATACGTACTTGCTGTGCGTTTATATGCATATACGTGCATATACATGTTGTTCCACACAGCGACGCGAATACTGTAGGAGCGACCTTCGCTACTGGAAAGGGGTCAAGGTCCGAAAATAGTCGGGCTCTTTCGCTCCTATAGATTCAGCAATGGGCTCGCGTTGCACACCCGACGATCATCGAGGATCGTTAGCCGAGATGCCGTTCGAGCCGGATGATAGTAGTGGACACTTTGGATCGAAAGGAGGAGAGTTTTTTAGTTCGTAAGTGGCCACCGCAAGGAGCGGACGCTATTGTAGGCAAGGCTAGTAACAGGCTGACTTAGTTGAAATTTGTTACAAGTTGAAGTTAGAATTAAATGTGAACTGAGGCGAAAACGCAGTAACGAAGAAGCGAAAAAAGGCGGTTCCTCGACGAGAAGCGGTACATGTGAGTCGCAGCTCGTTGTGTTTTCCACTATCCCTTGCCACATTTCAAATAAATTTCTTGTGAGAGTACTCTGGGCAGATCTCACGAAATCTAACGACTTTTATATCTGAAATAAGACAAAACATAAAGCGAATAAAACTACAAAAGTGTTAATATCTGCGTGTGGCAAATGAAAATACCACAAGATGCCAAGAGCTGAAAATAAATCGTCGCCGATCTCTGTTGGGAAGGAGGACAACATCACCGCCTCGTACATCATGGCCATCAAGGATGACACGACGAGAGTCAGGAAAATGCAGGGGGAGTACACACATCCTGTATTCCCCTCCCACCTAATGCCCAAAAAGGCTCCAAAGAAGATGAACGAATACACTTGACTATGATGGTGTTTAGTTTCGTATTGATCTTTATTCTTCTGAGCCCGGGCTTATATACCCAGACTCATGCATAATTTCAACCCTTAAATCTAATGTATCTATTGCTGAGTGTGTAAGGCTCAGCATTGGGCTATTACATATCTTGTAATCTTACATTGGGCTATTACATATCTTGTAATCTTACATTGGGCTATTCTTATCTTATCGCTGAGTGTGTAAGACTCTGCGTTGGTTTATTAGCTATTCTTATCCTATCGCTGAGTTTGTAAGGCTCAGCCCTCGTCTCCTTCGTAATCTGATTCTGGGGTTGCAAGGGTTGGTCTTCATTTGTATATTTATGCAGTCCGTACATGTGGCCCTTATCTTTTCACAGCGCACTACTACTACTAGTCGCTGAGTGCGTCGGAGGCATGTATACGATCATTGTATATTCATATGTTCATGCCTGAACAGAAGGCGTCCGAAGTGGCCGGCCACAAGCCCCGCAAATCACTCGAGAGCGGTTTGGGAGAGAAAGAGCCAAAAACTATTAGACTAACTCTCCGCTCACACACACATGCAAACACGGAAACCAACATGGACTTTTGTCGGTAACTTCACTTCCATCTTAGATTATATAATTTGTAAGATAGGGCAATAAATTCTAAGCTGGCGTCCAACAGTGATCTAAAACCTACTCGAGACTTATGTAACGGAAAGCCGCTCACACACTGCATATAAAGCTTTTGAAAATTATATAGGGGGCTCTAAGCATTATCCGGCACTGGATATACTTAGGAACAAAATATAAAATCCTGCTGATATGGTACTGTCATCATATGACACACCGCTAAATTTTAGGGCAATCATAAACAGGCTTGATTTTACGTATGCCGATAAACGCCCCTATATAATAAAGCAAGATTTCACTTTCGTGAATGAGTATAATAATAAAGATAATCATTAAATTAAAGTAAAGCAAATACGCTCTATTCTTTCTTTAAATATAAAAGCAAGTCTTCCAACAATTTGCCTTCACAGTCGTCGACTAGACCTTGTACCGAACGGTTGTGTTATCGTAAAGTAAACGTCAGTCCACAGCTTATCAATTTTTTCAAGCGCCTGTTCTCTTTCTTATACACTTACTCTTCACCTTCCAATATACACAGAAGCATAAAAGCAAATAGTAAGTCGAACACACCGCTATGCCCACAGGGCATTATAGTCAAGGGGCGAATCGCTTTGCAATGCTAAGCGATAGCCCCAAAACCAAAAGAAAAAAGCCTACACCACTCTCAGAAGCCTTCCCCGAACTCCCAACTCCCAATTTGCCTAATCCCAAATTCATTATTATGTCAGCCACCGACACTAAAAACCCAATCTCCACATACTCCTGTTTCGCCGTAGAGCGTGCAATTAAACTTATCAGCAAAAATATATTAAAAATCAACGAAATGCGTGACGGTAATCTTCTACTATTCGTGGAAAACGCAACATTAGTTGAGAAATTCATTGCTTCTAAGGAGCTCCATGGTATCTGCCAAATATCTTGTGAATATCACAAAAATCTAAATTACTGCAAAGTCACAGTATATGCCCCATTCCTTAACAACGTCGCAAATGATGAAATACTTAAAGAACTTAAGTCTCAAGGAGTTGTAGATGTATACAAATACACCAAACTCATTGATGGCAAATCCATCCCGTCTGGCGTGCAACTCACTTTCAATTTGTACAATCTTCCCCCAAAAATGCAAATCTCATGGCACGTTGTAAAAGTCAAGCAATACATACCTAACCCAATGCGATGCAAAAATTGCCAAATTATAGGTCACACAGCAAAGTATTGCAAAGCTACAGCAGTTTGCGACCCATGTGGTCTACCACTTCACAAACTCGCACTTGCTGCGTGAACTGTAATGGAGAGCATGCAGCTAGCAGCAAAGACTGCCCAAAATTTAAAGAGGCACAAGAAATAATAAAAATAAAAACCACAGATAAATGCACCATGTACGAAGCCAAAACGAAGTATTACAAACAACGCACACAGACACCGACAATTACGAAAAAAACTTTCTCAGAAATAGCCGCTAAATTAACACCGCAAAAAAGAGACGAGACAAAAATCTTACCATCCACCTCCAATAAAGAAAATAACTCTAAAGACAAAATACAAACTAAAAGCACACCCGAAAGACCCGTTGACTTCACAAACACAAAATATACAAAAGAAACGCCGGAACATAGCATACACAAACCAAATAAACAAACACTCAACACAGCGAAACGCTCAAATCACAAAGACAAGATTACCTCAAGCGACTCAGAAACAGACATAGACATCAATTACTTAACTTACAAACAACCAAAATCACTCAACGCTCTCTGATACGGACAGTATCATAGAGGACGTTGAGTTATAATAAAATCTCTCAAAGCTCTCAAAGCTCGCTCTCTCTTGTTCTCTGCGAAAGCCTATAATGATTTACTGCATTAAAGCGCAATTTCGCTAAACGAGAGGGAGAGCGAGCAAGAGAGAGATTATAAGACTAGCCCAAAAATCAAAACAAAACCGATTAACACAACCCATTCACATACATAATGACTCTAAAAATAATACAATGGAACATAAATGGATATAAACACAAATACCATAATCTCTCTCTACTAATAAAAAACCATAGCCCACATATAATTGCTTTACAAGAAACCCATATAACCGATCCCAGCCAAAAAATTCCAATACCAAACCAATTTTCGCTTTACCAAAAGAATGATATTAATTTGTCAGCTCCTAAAGCCAACAGAGGAGTAGCTCTCCTAATTTCAAATAATGTACAACATAGAATAGTAGATCATCAGTCCAACTTCCTAGCAATATGTGCCGAAATACAAGCTAAATCACCGTTTGTTATTATTAACATTTATCTTTCTCCTACGGACATGTTTACAGAGCAAGACCTTCACAACCTGATAGACAGTTTTAATAGGCCAGTTTTACTCCTAGGAGACCTTAACGCGTGGCATTCTCTCTGGGGCTCACCCTCAAACAATCCAAGAGGAAAAATCATAGCAAATTTCATTCAAAACAGTAATCTAATAGTTCTTAACAAAGGAGACCCTACACACTACACAACCCATAATACTTTCACACACGTTGACCTAGCCTTTTGTTCACCACCACTTAACCTTAACGCCACCTGGGCTACATATGAAGATCTATATGGAAGCGACCACTATCCAATACGAATACAAATATTTCCCACAGCAAACTCAAAAACATATTATAAAACACATAGATATAAACTCCATTCTGCGAACTGGGAACTATTCCAAGAAAATATAGACGTACTAACACAAAGACTAACCATAACACATAATACCAATCAATCAGCCGCTAAATTTCACAAAGCAATCAAGGCATCTGCTAACAAAGCAATACCCACATCCAACCCCAACAGAAAGAGAAATAGTCACATATACTGGTGGAACCCAGAACTTGAAATATTAAAAAAAGAAAAAAGAAAATGTTTAAATATTTTAAGAAAACACCTTAGTACAGAAAACATGCTAGCCTACAAAAAAGCAAACGCAAAGTTTAAATATACAGCAAAAATAGCCCAAAGAATAAGCTTTGCTAAATTCACAGAAGATATAAACCCTAGCACAACAACTAAAATACTCTCGGACAAAGTTCACAGGCTCTCTGGGATTCATAAAATCACACACATTCATTCAATACAAATAAAAACAGGAAACACATGCGATCCGAAAAAAATAGCCGAAGCATTTTGCAAAACCTGGTCAAATTATTCGAATGATTCGAATTTCTCATAAATAGCCTTCATAAATAACAAACAACTGCACATAGCCCAAACACCCATCACATACACTCCAAGAAATAGAGCTAAAATCATCGAGCAACCCATAACACTCTTAGAATTGCAATCTTGCCTAGGCACCCTTAAAGGATCCACCCCCGGGCAGGACAATATCACTTATCAAATAATAAAAAAACTCCCCCCATCTGCAATAAACAAACTCTTAGACCTCTATAATGTAATACTCCACACCAGCAATATTCCCCAACAATGGAAAATTGCAACAATAATACCAATAAACAAACCAAATAAACCAAAGCACTTAATTAACAGTTATCGCCCAATATCACTGCTCCTTTGTATTTCCAAAATCCTAGAAAAAATCATATCAAAAAGAATTATGTGGGTGCTTAGCCAAGAGCACCTCCTATCTCCCAACCAATATGCATACAAGCAAAACAGGTCGACCACGGACCCCTTACTTATATTAGATAACTTTATCTGTGACAGTTTAGGCACTAAAAACCACATATCGGTGCTCTCAATCGATATGGAAAAAGCATTTGACAGGGTGGGAGCTCATTGTATTATTCAGCAACTTTATGATTGGAAATTTGGTCCAAAAATCTTCAATTACATTCGAAGCTACCTAAACAACCGTAGAATACGAGTCAAAGCTAACAACACCTTGTCTAGTGAAATGAGCCTAAAAAACGGCATACCACAAGGTTCCCCACTTTCAGTCACGCTTTTTCTCATCGCTTTTAATAAATTAAATCACTTGATAAACCAAAATTCATTCTTCAAGCACACTATGTACGCAGACGATCTTTGCCTCTTCTTCAAACCAAACCCCGGATATAACACCCAAATAAATAATTTATTTTCTAAAATCCACCACTGGTGCAATATCACAGGAACAAAAATATCAGCGGAAAAATCCACACACCTTCATATATGTAGAAAACATAATTGTACTAACATAAATATTACATTAAACAATGTAACCATACCAAATACACAACACCTTAAAATTCTAGGTTTAATATTCGACAGTAAATACAATTGGAACGAGCATGTCAAATCTCTAGCAAACTCATTAAATAATAGACTAAATATAATTAAATGTTTAAGTAGCAATAAGTTAAAAAGCAATACCTCATCTCTCATTAATATAACTAAATCAACAATACTCGCCAAGATTGACTACGGTCTCTCAATCTACGGCAAAACAAGCAAGACAAATCTCGCAAAACTTTCCACTCCCTACCATTCCTCCATAAGACTCTCATTAGGCGCCTTCCGCACTACCCCAATAAAAAACATGCTGGCCGAAACAGGACTCCCCGATTTAGAAACTAGATTCCAATGGTGCATTGGACGACTTATTAAAAACATCACAAATACACATGGTTCCACTTTACAAAACACACTCCTCAAGCAACTTAAACGAAAAAGAGCAACCAAAAAGCCATCAAGCCTAGAAATGATAATCAATAGGGCTGCAGCTCTTAACATATTCTTGTCACCAGAACGCAAGTACAAAGAAAAACTCCCGCCTCGGACAAGAAACAGTCACTCTATACTATTAGAACTGTCGGAATTTAAAAAAGACAATACCCCAGACGAAGTCTACAGGAAAAGTTTCAACAAAATCAGAAACGTATGCCCTGTGGCATGGACTTTCCTCTACACGGACGCTTCCAAACTGCACCACATAACTGCCTTCAGTGTTGTCACTGAAGAAAATAAAATATTAAAATCAGCAGTCACACCTTGGCACACTTCGATTTTCACAGCAGAAGCAGAAGCGATCCACTGTGCGATTGAAATAGCCCAAAAGGACACAAAAACTAAATTTGTCATCTGCACAGACTCTCTCTCCACCTTACTAGCTGTCAAAAACCCAAACACCTATCAACCCACAATAACAAAAATTCGGGACAAACTTAATTCGAATCAAAAAAGAATTAAGCTACTTTGGACACCTGGACATGTTAGGATAAAAGGAAATGAGCTAGCAGACACAGCAGCTAAAATGGCTACATATTCACCACTGCTCTTACACAACGTCAACAACAAAAAAGACATCAATAAAATCATTAACATAACAACCAAGGAAACACTTAAAACAATCTGGAATGACTACACTCACTTCTACAAAACGATAAACCCTGCAAGAGAACCTACACATTTTCCAACTAAAACAGATAGGAAACACGTAATAAAATATACAAGATTCAGACTAGGACACACAAAACTGACTCACGAATACATATTTAATAAAACACCTGCTCCTACCTGCCCATTTTGCAATAGCGACACCTTAACAACAAAACACCTACAACTCCAATGCCGATACGTAATGAATATCTGCAAATCCTTTAATTCTCCCACTCTCAATACCCTTATCTTAGAACCTAATAAAACAAATATAGAAAATTTTATAAAAATTATAAATAAACTCAAAATAGAGCTATAATGTATATAATGTAAATATATATGTATATATATATAAATAAGTATCGAATGTAAATAATGTACATAATATAAATAATTTATGGAATGTAAATAATGCCTGAAGGCCTTTGTCGCTCTGGCTTAACACATTGTTATTTAGAATTAATTCTTGATAACAATAAATAAATAAATAAATAAATAAATAAATAATTTGCCTTCATTCCTCCTCGAGCGCCATATTTCGGCGTTCTTTGGGAAGCGGCAGTGAAATCTGCCAAGGGATTACTGCTGAAGACAATGGGCAGCGCAATCTTGCGTCAGGCCGATGTAGCCGCAGTGCTGGTCGAGGTCGAGGCCATGCTCAATTCGCGGCCAATGGTCGCTCCCAGCAGCAACCCCAACGACGGCGAAGTGCTCACGCCAGGGCACTTCCTCACAGGATCAACGCTCGCGCCGCTCAGCCTCCAGCAGAAGTCAAAGTGGACGAAGGAGAGGCAGAACATAGAGGTCGGAAGAGTCGTGCTCGTGGGAGAGGACAACGCTACTCCACAACAGTGGAGATGATAGGGTGCGCGTAGTTGTCATAAGGACAAAATCTGGCACCTACAAAAGGTCAATGCATCGCGTTGTCTCGCTGCCAGTGAACTAACTTATGTATATTGAATTATTTTATTGAAGCCGTGCGGCCTCTCAACGCGACCGATGTTAAGGCATTTTCTAGGTTTTTTTTTTTTATTGAAATAAAACAAAACAAACTTGGACAAAATTAGAGTCGCCGAAGGTAAGATTCTGAGGCGAATCTGTGATGCTCCATGGTACATGAGGACTCCAGAGGATCTAAAGATCCCAACGGCGGTAGATGTCCTACAATTACGTTCGGCTAACTGCCAAGCCGATGAAAAGACGCCTCAAAAAGTGCCACCCAACAGACCTACCCAAAGGGATAATAATGTAAATAAATATAAAAATAAAATATTACAATAAACAAAAATATACTAATATAATAATAATGGTAATAATAAAGTAATATTAAATATACAAATTTTTACTAAAAAAAAAAATAAAATAAATTCAGATCAAATTGAAACACTAGTGCCAACACTCGCGTTCTAATTCTGAAGAGACCGCATGTTGCAGTCTATATTATTATACTCTGGCCTGTCGAAGGACCAGACTCCTTTTGGAAGCACAACAAGTGAAATTTCGGCTATTTTAAATGTGTACAGGAGGAGGATAATGGGCTGTTAATCTACTTGTAGGTTTTCGGCCAAGTCGACTCATAGGACTCATGTGACCTCCTCGTGGTCTCCTCCGGGTTTCTGGACCAGTGTGTCAGCTGGGCAGTAAGCTAATTTGAGCGGCGAAAGGATTTTCATGGGTTACCGGCCCAGAGGATCGACAACTGATGGTACGCATATGAACAATGAGCCTCGGATAGCTGAAATTAACTCAGTGATTATTACCTCTACGGCTCAACGCCTAGGGGACCATCAGGAACGGAACGTAGATGCTGTGTTAGAAACTTTGTTTCAATGCACAGAATGTGAACGATCATTTAAAACAAAGATCGGCTTGGGTGTTCACATGAGACATTGTCGCAGAGATGCACTTGATGGTTTACGCATCCGTGTCGATGTCAAAGCAAGGTGGGGTGATGAAGAATTTTCGATGATGGCGAGGAAGGAACTTGAGCTCACAGCAAATGGTGAGAGGTTCATTAATAAAAAGCTAGCGGAGATCCTTTCAACCCGCAGCGTCGATGCTATTAAAAAGTGTCGACAGAAAGATATTTATAAGGCAAAAATAGAGCAGCTAAAAGGCAAGCAGCCTGAAGAGAGTTCTCAGTGAGAGTGTACAGACGTTTTTGTTTTTCTTCTCTGCAAATCTGTCAGTTTTTTATAAATAATCCCTTTTATTAAACTGTCACACAACTGAGGTCGGTTGTTTTTTGCCAGTGTTAAATATTCCTGTGCAAGGTTTGATCCGTGGATTGCTGTGTCTCTTTTTAATTGGTTTTTAATTTAATCGTATTTGCATTATTTTGCACTTTGCTGTAGTGTTTTTATTTTCAGGCGCTCTCCCCGTTTTACTCTTTACACGTTGGTTAGTGTTAGCATACTTGCTCTCTCGATTTCCCTCAACATCATCTCAACTCCCTCAACATCATCTGCAATTCCAGTCGCTTCACCACTGATTCATTCGGTCGATATCCTCTTGCAGGAGCTTCAGGATATGTCTCCTGTCGCATGCAGAAGATCGTGGAGAGCTGAGAGAGCGCATATTCTTGGAAAAGAGGGAACTCTACAGTGTTTGTCCAACTATCTCCTGGAAATTTTTCCGCAACGAAACGCCCGCCCGTTCCTTCGAGGCCGAACCGCCCTCAGCCTCGTAATAGGAGAGTTTATAGATGGCAGCAGTACACTAGGGTTCAGCGTAACTTGGACAAACACAAAGGTCGATGCATAAAATCCTTGCTAGCAGGAACCGACAAGTCAATGCCAAGCCAGAGAATCATGGAGCCATACTGGAAGCGAGTCATGACACAGCCGAGCCCATCCTCTTGCAGTAACACCGTGGCCAACATAGGGTGCATTCGGGAGGGGGTGTGGGGTCTTACGTGGGGATTACGTCTCAGGACCTCCAAAGGCATAAAATGTCATTGACTTCGCCTCCAGGGCCCGATGGTTTAACTCCAAAAACTGCCCGGAGTGTTCCCATCGGCATAATGCTTAGAATCATGAACTTGATTCTTTGGTGCGGAGATTTGCCCGTACTCTTCCGAATGGCTCGATCTATTTTCATTCCGAAAACAGTGACGAGAACGCAAGACTTTCGTCCAATATCGGTGCCTTCGATCGTGGTGAGTCAGTTGAACAGTATATTGGAGTCACGGATAACACATAGCGTTGACTGGGACCCAAGACAGCGAGGCTTTCAACCCACGGATGGATGTGCCGATAACGCGACCATAGTTGACTTCGTTTTGAGAGACCATCATAAGCGGTATGCATCGTGCTACATCGCCAAATAGTTGTGAGTAAGGCGTTTGACTCGGTAGCTCACGATGCGGTATTCAACGCAGTATCCGCTTATGGTGCACCGAAAGGTTATTAACGAATCGACTATTAAAGTAGATATTACAGCGGAGAAGGCACCTACTTCAATGGTGGAGATTGGAGGTCAGAGGAATTCGTCCCTGCTCGAGGTGTTAAGCAGGGTGACCCTCTGTTCCCCGTACTGTTCAATCTGATCATGGACCGGTTGCTCAGGTCTCTATCCGGGGACATCGGTGTCCATGTCGGAAATGCAATAATAAATGCTGCAGCCTTCGCCGATGATTTGAAGTTGTTTGCTTCCACTCCAAAGGGTCTTCAGGAACTTCTGGACACCACGGTGTGCTTCACTATCAGTATTAAGGGGCAACCGAAGCAGAAGTGTGCCGTGGTCGAACAACGGAGCTTCCATGTAGGTACTAGCTAGTTCCCAAGCCGGAACCGCTCTGAAGAGTGGAAGTATCTCGGCATCAAATTTTCTGCCGATGGGAGGGCTCAATACAATCCTTCGGAGGACTTAATTCCAAAGATGGAGAGATCGATGCGAGCCCCCCTCAAACCACAACAGAAATTGTTCGCCCTCAGAACGGTACTTATTCATCAGCTTTATCATAAGCTTACACTTGGTGGTGTTGCAATGGGCGTTTTGAGAAAGTGTGACAACCTGGTACGGTCTTTCGTCAGGAAGGTAGTAGATCTTCCGTTGGACATGTCAGTTGCTTTCTTCCATGCCCCTCACAGTACGCTGGTTAGCTCCTATGCTACGCACTAAGAGATTGCCCATTGACAAATGGCCTACCCTCGAACAATCATGGGCGGCCTCTAGCTTTCTCAGTGACGAGCTCCGTAGGGGCCGAGATAGATCAAAGACAGACAAGAAGAGCTGTTATCACGTTCAAATATCGATTCGTACTGGGCGACTAGATTGTACATGTCTGTTGATGGTAATGGTCTCCTTGAAGCTAACATTACGTTCCGCAACACGGATGGGTATGTCAACCCACAAAGCTGATGAGCGGTAAAGCTTTTCGGTCTGGGATCAAATTGCGCATAAAATATATAATAAATCTACGAGGTCTCGGATAACGCGGGGTAGGAACGAAATGAATAGACAGTGCCGAGCAGGATGTGATTCTCCCGAATCAATAAATCGCGTCCTGCAGAAATGTCATAGAACACACGGTGCCCGTGTGTATAGGCACAATGGAGTGGCTTCCTATCTCAAGAAGGGGCTTGAGAAAAGAAGTAACTTCGTCTATTTAGAACAGAGCCTGCACGGCCAAGACAGGGTATATAGACCCGATCTGTTAGCATTCCGACATGATGGCACAATTGTGCTCGACGCTCAGGTTGTGACCGACGGACTTGATCTTGACAAAGCTCATTAGGGTAAAGTTGAGATCTACGACAGACAGGACTTACGGACTACTTTGCGGTCTGTCTATCAGGCGAGAGGTGACATTCAAGTTGTATCCGCTACTTTAAACTGGCGGGGCATCTGGAGTTAGCTAAGATATCCACAAAAAGTATGTTGTGTTGATGGGATGATTATTACAATCTCACCTGTCATTGCTTTAGCAGAATATATATTTGGAATGACAGCAGTGATAGACCCAAGACCCTTTAGAAAATTTAATTTATTTAATTAGAAGTCGGGGAGCTACTAATACAAACCCAACAGTCTTTGAATTTAATACTATTATATTTAAAATGCTTTCAATGAAAATGTTGACATCCGCTTCTATTTCTGCATGTTAATGCCAGATCCCATTAACAGGATTGCTCCTCCCCCAAATGGCCCGATTATGCTATTAACTTGCTCTCGGTGCTTGGCCCTCCGCCAAGTACTCGGACACTACTTTTACTTTTACTTCCCGCTTGTGAATATACAACATCGCCATCTTGCGCGACCCATCGTGAATTTAATAAATAATTTAAAAAACCACACAATAACGTGTCTTCACTCATCTGACGACTCCACCCTACACATTTTGGTCCTTCGAGCCGGAGATCATCCACCAGCGATTCATGGGAGTATTCAGATAAGTAATTGCTTGCTTTTCATCTCACTGCAACTTGCTTATATTGGTGCATACATATACTGGCATTTGCTATCCCACATTTCCGCCACATATGTTTGTACATTGTTGTGCAAGTTGCCTCCCACTAATATATATATCCTTATGTATTAGACACGAATCTGAATATATAAATTCTTGCATATCCAGATATGTACGTGCAGTCCATAACCATACATACATACATATATGTATGTATACAAGATACTTTAAACGTCTTGACAGCCACAAAAATGTATTAGCCAGACGGCTAACTGCCGTCAAAAAGTGCCACCCAACAGACCTACCCAAAGGGATAATAATGTAAATAAATATAAAAATAAAATATTACAATAAACAAAAATATACTAATATAATAATAATGGTAATAATAAAGTAATATTAAATATACAAATTTTTACTAAAAAAAAAAATAAAATAAATTCAGATCAAATTGAAACACTAGTGCCAACACTCGCGTTCTAATTCTGAAGAGACCGCATGTTGCAGTCTATATTATTATACTCTGGCCTGTCGAAGGACCAGACTCCTTTTGGAAGCACAACAAGTGAAATTTCGGCTATTTTAAATGTGTACAGGAGGAGGATAATGGGCTGTTAATCTACTTGTAGGTTTTCGGCCAAGTCGACTCATAGGACTCATGTGACCTCCTCGTGGTCTCCTCCGGGTTTCTGGACCAGTGTGTCAGCTGGGCAGTAAGCTAATTTGAGCGGCGAAAGGATTTTCATGGGTTACCGGCCCAGAGGATCGACAACTGATGGTACGCATATGAACAATGAGCCTCGGATAGCTGAAATTAACTCAGTGATTATTACCTCTACGGCTCAACGCCTAGGGGACCATCAGGAACGGAACGTAGATGCTGTGTTAGAAACTTTGTTTCAATGCACAGAATGTGAACGATCATTTAAAACAAAGATCGGCTTGTTAGAAACTTTGTTTCAATGCACAGAATGTGAACGATCATTTAAAACAAAGATCGGCTTGGGTGTTCACATGAGACATTGTCGCAGAGATGCACTTGATGGTTTACGCATCCGTGTCGATGTCAAAGCAAGGTGGGGTGATGAAGAATTTTCGATGATGGCGAGGAAGGAACTTGAGCTCACAGCAAATGGTGAGAGGTTCATTAATAAAAAGCTAGCGGAGATCCTTTCAACCCGCAGCGTCGATGCTATTAAAAAGTGTCGACAGAGAGATATTTATAAGGCAAAAATAGAGCAGCTAAAAGGCAAGCAGCCTGAAGAGAGTTCTCAGTGAGAGTGTACAGACGTTTTTGTTTTTCTTCTCTGCAAATCTGTCAGTTTTTTATAAATAATCCCTTTTATTAAACTGTCACACAACTGAGGTCGGTTGTTTTTTGCCAGTGTTAAATATTCCTGTGCAAGGTTTGATCCGTGGATTGCTGTGTCTCTTTTTAATTGGTTTTTAATTTAATCGTATTTGCATTATTTTGCACTTTGCTGTAGTGTTTTTATTTTCTGGCGCTCTCTCCGTTTTACTCTTTACACGTTGGTTAGTGTTAGCATACTTGCTCTCTCGATTTCCCTCAACATCATCTCAACTCCCTCAACATCATCTGCAATTCCAGTCGCTTCACCACTGATTCATTCGGTCGATATCCTCTTGCAGGAGCTTCAGGATATGTCTCCTGTCGCATGCAGAAGATCGTGGAGAGCTGAGAGAGCGCATATTCTTGGAAAAGAGGGAACTCTACAGTGTTTGTCCAACTATCTCCTGGAAATTTTTCCGCAACGAAACGCCCGCCCGTTCCTTCGAGGCCGAACCGCCCTCAGCCTCGTAATAGGAGAGTTTATAGATGGCAGCAGTACACTAGGGTTCAGCGTAACTTGGACAAACACAAAGGTCGATGCATAAAATCCTTGCTAGCAGGAACCGACAAGTCAGCAATGCCAAGCCAGAGAATCATGGAGCCATACTGGAAGCGAGTCATGACACAGCCGAGCCCATCCTCTTGCAGTAACACTGTGGCCAACATAGGGTGCATTCGGGAGGGGGTGTGGGGTCTTACGTGGGGATTACGTCTCAGGACCTCCAAAGGCATAAAATGTCATTGACTTCGCCTCCAGGGCCCGATGGTTTAACTCCAAAAACTGCCCGGAGTGTTCCCATCGGCATAATGCTTAGAATCATGAACTTGATTCTTTGGTGCGGAGATTTGCCCGTACTCTTCCGAATGGCTCGATCTATTTTCATTCCGAAAACAGTGACGAGAACGCAAGACTTTCGTCCAATATCGGTGCCTTCGATCGTGGTGAGTCAGTTGAACAGTATATTGGAGTCACGGATAACACATAGCGTTGACTGGGACCCAAGACAGCGAGGCTTTCAACCCACGGACGGATGTGCCGATAACGCGACCATAGTTGACTTCGTTTTGAGAGACCATCATAAGCGGTATGCATCGTGCTACATCGCCAAATAGTTGTGAGTAAGGCGTTTGACTCGGTAGCTCACGATACGGTATTCAACGCAGTATCCGCTTATGGTGCACCGAAAGGTTATTAACGAATCGACTATTAAAGTAGATATTACAGCGGAGAAGGCACCTACTTCAATGGTGGAGATTGGAGGTCAGAGGAATTCGTCCCTGCTCGAGGTGTTAAGCAGGGTGACCCTCTGTTCCCCGTACTGTTCAATCTGATCATGGACCGGTTGCTCAGGTCTCTATCCGGGGACATCGGTGTCCATGTCGGAAATGCAATAATAAATGCTGCAGCCTTCGCCGATGATTTGAAGTTGTTTGCTTCCACTCCAAAGGGTCTTCAGGAACTTCTGGACACCACGGTGTGCTTCACTATCAGTATTAAGGGGCAACCGAAGCAGAAGTGTGCCGTGGTCGAACAACGGAGCTTCCATGTAGGTACTAGCTAGTTCCCAAGCCGGAACCGCTCTGAAGAGTGGAAGTATCTCGGCATCAAATTTTCTGCCGATGGGAGGGCTCAATACAATCCTTCGGAGGACTTAATTCCAAAGATGGAGAGATCGATGCGAGCCCCCCTCAAACCACAACAGAAATTGTTCGCCCTCAGAACGGTACTTATTCATCAGCTTTATCATAAGCTTACACTTGGTGGTGTTGCAATGGGCGTTTTGAGAAAGTGTGACAACCTGGTACGGTCTTTCGTCAGGAAGGTAGTAGATCTTCCGTTGGACATGTCAGTTGCTTTCTTCCATGCCCCTCACAGTACGCTGGTTAGCTCCTATGCTACGCACTAAGAGATTGCCCATTGACAAATGGCCTACCCTCGAACAATCATGGGCGGCCTCTAGCTTTCTCAGTGACGAGCTCCGTAGGGGCCGAGATAGATCAAAGACAGACAAGAAGAGCTGTTATCACGTTCAAATATCGATTCGTACTGGGCGACTAGATTGTACATGTCTGTTGATGGTAATGGTCTCCTTGAAGCTAACATTACGTTCCGCAACACGGATGGGTATGTCAACCCACAAAGCTGATGAGCGGTAAAGCTTTTCGGTCTGGGATCAAATTGCGCATAAAATATATAATAAATCTACGAGGTCTCGGATAACGCGGGGTAGGAACGAAATGAATAGACAGTGCCGAGCAGGATGTGATTCTCCCGAATCAATAAATCGCGTCCTGCAGAAATGTCATAGAACACACGGTGCCCGTGTGTATAGGCACAATGGAGTGGCTTCCTATCTCAAGAAGGGGCTTGAGAAAAGAAGTAACTTCGTCTATTTAGAACAGAGCCTGCACGGCCAAGACAGGGTATATAGACCCGATCTGTTAGCATTCCGACATGATGGCACAATTGTGCTCGACGCTCAGGTTGTGACCGACGGACTTGATCTTGACAAAGCTCATTAGGGTAAAGTTGAGATCTACGACAGACAGGACTTACGGACTACTTTGCGGTCTGTCTATCAGGCGAGAGGTGACATTCAAGTTGTATCCGCTACTTTAAACTGGCGGGGCATCTGGAGTTAGCTAAGATATCCACAAAAAGTATGTTGTGTTGATGGGATGATTATTACAATCTCACCTGTCATTGCTTTAGCAGAATATATATTTGGAATGACAGCAGTGATAGACCCAAGACCCTTTAGAAAATTTAATTTATTTAATTAGAAGTCGGGGAGCTACTAATACAAACCCAACAGTCTTTGAATTTAATACTATTATATTTAAAATGCTTTCAATGAAAATGTTGACATCCGCTTCTATTTCTGCATGTTAATGCCAGATCCCATTAACAGGATTGCTCCTCCCCCAAATGGCCCGATTATGCTATTAACTTGCTCTCGGTGCTTGGCCCTCCGCCAAGTACTCGGACACTACTTTTACTTTTACTTCCCGCTTGTGAATATACAACATCGCCATCTTGCGCGACCCATCGTGAATTTAATAAATAATTTAAAAAACCACACAATAACGTGTCTTCACTCATCTGACGACTCCACCCTACACATTTTGGTCCTTCGAGCCGGAGATCATCCACCAGCGATTCATGGGAGTATTCAGATAAGTAATTGCTTGCTTTTCATCTCACTGCAACTTGCTTATATTGGTGCATACATATACTGGCATTTGCTATCCCACATTTCCGCCACATATGTTTGTACATTGTTGTGCAAGTTGCCTCCCACTAATATATATCCTTATGTATTAGACACGAATCTGAATATATAAATTCTTGCATATCCAGATATGTACGTGCAGTCCATAACCATACATACATACATATATGTATGTATACAAGATACTTTAAACGTCTTGACAGCCACAAAAATGTATTAGCCAGACGGCTAACTGCCGTCAAAAAGTGCCACCCAACAGACCTACCCAAAGGGATAATAATGTAAATAAATATAAAAATAAAATATTACAATAAACAAAAATATACTAATATAATAATAATGGTAATAATAAAGTAATATTAAATATACAAATTTTTACTAAAAAAAAAAATAAAATAAATTCAGATCAAATTGAAACACTAGTGCCAACACTCGCGTTCTAATTCTGAAGAGACCGCATGTTGCAGTCTATATTATTATACTCTGGCCTGTCGAAGGACCAGACTCCTTTTGGAAGCACAACAAGTGAAATTTCGGCTATTTTAAATGTGTACAGGAGGAGGATAATGGGCTGTTAATCTACTTGTAGGTTTTCGGCCAAGTCGACTCATAGGACTCATGTGACCTCCTCGTGGTCTCCTCCGGGTTTCTGGACCAGTGTGTCAGCTGGGCAGTAAGCTAATTTGAGCGGCGAAAGGATTTTCATGGGTTACCGGCCCAGAGGATCGACAACTGATGGTACGCATATGAACAATGAGCCTCGGATAGCTTAAATTAACTCAGTGATTATTACCTCTACGGCTCAACGCCTAGGGGACCATCAGGAACGGAACGTAGATGCTGTGTTAGAAACTTTGTTTCAATGCACAGAATGTGAACGATCATTTAAAACAAAGATCGGCTTGTTAGAAACTTTGTTTCAATGCACAGAATGTGAACGATCATTTAAAACAAAGATCGGCTTGGGTGTTCACATGAGACATTGTCGCAGAGATGCACTTGATGGTTTACGCATCCGTGTCGATGTCAAAGCAAGGTGGGGTGATGAAGAATTTTCGATGATGGCGAGGAAGGAACTTGAGCTCACAGCAAATGGTGAGAGGTTCATTAATAAAAAGCTAGCGGAGATCCTTTCAACCCGCAGCGTCGATGCTATTAAAAAGTGTCGACAGAGAGATATTTATAAGGCAAAAATAGAGCAGCTAAAAGGCAAGCAGCCTGAAGAGAGTTCTCAGTGAGAGTGTACAGACGTTTTTGTTTTTCTTCTCTGCAAATCTGTCAGTTTTTTATAAATAATCCCTTTTATTAAACTGTCACACAACTGAGGTCGGTTGTTTTTTGCCAGTGTTAAATATTCCTGTGCAAGGTTTGATCCGTGGATTGCTGTGTCTCTTTTTAATTGGTTTTTAATTTAATCGTATTTGCATTATTTTGCACTTTGCTGTAGTGTTTTTATTTTCAGGCGCTCTCCCCGTTTTACTCTTTACACGTTGGTTAGTGTTAGCATACTTGCTCTCTCGATTTCCCTCAACATCATCTCAACTCCCTCAACATCATCTGCAATTCCAGTCGCTTCACCACTGATTCATTCGGTCGATATCCTCTTGCAGGAGCTTCAGGATATGTCTCCTGTCGCATGCAGAAGATCGTGGAGAGCTGAGAGAGCGCATATTCTTGGAAAAGAGGGAACTCTACAGTGTTTGTCCTGGAAATTTTTCCGCAACGAAACGCCCGCCCGTTCCTTCGAGGCCGAACCGCCCTCAGCCTCGTAATAGGAGAGTTTATAGATGGCAGCAGTACACTAGGGTTCAGCGTAACTTGGACAAACACAAAGGTCGATGCATAAAATCCTTGCTAGCAGGAACCGACAAGTCAGCAATGCCAAGCCAGAGAATCATGGAGCCATACTGGAAGCGAGTCATGACACAGCCGAGCCCATCCTCTTGCAGTAACACCGTGGCCAACATAGGGTGCATTCGGGAGGGGGTGTGGGGTCTTACGTGGGGATTACGTCTCAGGACCTCCAAAGGCATAAAATGTCATTGACTTCGCCTCCAGGGCCCGATGGTTTAACTCCAAAAACTGCCCGGAGTGTTCCCATCGGCATAATGCTTAGAATCATGAACTTGATTCTTTGGTGCGGAGATTTGCCCGTACTCTTCCGAATGGCTCGATCTATTTTCATTCCGAAAACAGTGACGAGAACGCAAGACTTTCGTCCAATATCGGTGCCTTCGATCGTGGTGAGTCAGTTGAACAGTATATTGGAGTCACGGATAACACATAGCGTTGACTGGGACCCAAGACAGCGAGGCTTTCAACCCACGGATGGATGTGCCGATAACGCGACCATAGTTGACTTCGTTTTGAGAGACCATCATAAGCGGTATGCATCGTGCTACATCGCCAAATAGTTGTGAGTAAGGCGTTTGACTCGGTAGCTCACGATGCGGTATTCAACGCAGTATCCGCTTATGGTGCACCGAAAGGTTATTAACGAATCGACTATTAAAGTAGATATTACAGCGGAGAAGGCACCTACTTCAATGGTGGAGATTGGAGGTCAGAGGAATTCGTCCCTGCTCGAGGTGTTAAGCAGGGTGACCCTCTGTTCCCCGTACTGTTCAATCTGATCATGGACCGGTTGCTCAGGTCTCTATCCGGGGACATCGGTGTCCATGTCGGAAATGCAATAATAAATGCTGCAGCCTTCGCCGATGATTTGAAGTTGTTTGCTTCCACTCCAAAGGGTCTTCAGGAACTTCTGGACACCACGGTGTGCTTCACTATCAGTATTAAGGGGCAACCGAAGCAGAAGTGTGCCGTGGTCGAACAACGGAGCTTCCATGTAGGTACTAGCTAGTTCCCAAGCCGGAACCGCTCTGAAGAGTGGAAGTATCTCGGCATCAAATTTTCTGCCGATGGGAGGGCTCAATACAATCCTTCGGAGGACTTAATTCCAAAGATGGAGAGATCGATGCGAGCCCCCCTCAAACCACAACAGAAATTGTTCGCCCTCAGAACGGTACTTATTCATCAGCTTTATCATAAGCTTACACTTGGTGGTGTTGCAATGGGCGTTTTGAGAAAGTGTGACAACCTGGTACGGTCTTTCGTCAGGAAGGTAGTAGATCTTCCGTTGGACATGTCAGTTGCTTTCTTCCATGCCCCTCACAGTACGCTGGTTAGCTCCTATGCTACGCACTAAGAGATTGCCCATTGACAAATGGCCTACCCTCGAACAATCATGGGCGGCCTCTAGCTTTCTCAGTGACGAGCTCCGTAGGGGCCGAGATAGATCAAAGACAGACAAGAAGAGCTGTTATCACGTTCAAATATCGATTCGTACTGGGCGACTAGATTGTACATGTCTGTTGATGGTAATGGTCTCCTTGAAGCTAACATTACGTTCCGCAACACGGATGGGTATGTCAACCCACAAAGCTGATGAGCGGTAAAGCTTTTCGGTCTGGGATCAAATTGCGCATAAAATATATAATAAATCTACGAGGTCTCGGATAACGCGGGGTAGGAACGAAATGAATAGACAGTGCCGAGCAGGATGTGATTCTCCCGAATCAATAAATCGCGTCCTGCAGAAATGTCATAGAACACACGGTGCCCGTGTGTATAGGCACAATGGAGTGGCTTCCTATCTCAAGAAGGGGCTTGAGAAAAGAAGTAGCTTCGTCTATTTAGAACAGAGCCTGCACGGCCAAGACAGGGTATATAGACCCGATCTGTTAGCATTCCGACATGATGGCACAATTGTGCTCGACGCTCAGGTTGTGACCGACGGACTTGATCTTGACAAAGCTCATTAGGGTAAAGTTGAGATCTACGACAGACAGGACTTACGGACTACTTTGCGGTCTGTCTATCAGGCGAGAGGTGACATTCAAGTTGTATCCGCTACTTTAAACTGGCGGGGCATCTGGAGTTAGCTAAGATATCCACAAAAAGTATGTTGTGTTGATGGGATGATTATTACAATCTCACCTGTCATTGCTTTAGCAGAATATATATTTGGAATGACAGCAGTGATAGACCCAAGACCCTTTAGAAAATTTAATTTATTTAATTAGAAGTCGGGGAGCTACTAATACAAACCCAACAGTCTTTGAATTTAATACTATTATATTTAAAATGCTTTCAATGAAAATGTTGACATCCGCTTCTATTTCTGCATGTTAATGCCAGATCCCATTAACAGGATTGCTCCTCCCCCAAATGGCCCGATTATGCTATTAACTTGCTCTCGGTGCTTGGCCCTCCGCCAAGTACTCGGACACTACTTTTACTTTTACTTCCCGCTTGTGAATATACAACATCGCCATCTTGCGCGACCCATCGTGAATTTAATAAATAATTTAAAAAACCACACAATAACGTGTCTTCACTCATCTGACGACTCCACCCTACACATTTTGGTCCTTCGAGCCGGAGATCATCCACCAGCGATTCATGGGAGTATTCAGATAAGTAATTGCTTGCTTTTCATCTCACTGCAACTTGCTTATATTGGTGCATACATATACTGGCATTTGCTATCCCACATTTCCGCCACATATGTTTGTACATTGTTGTGCAAGTTGCCTCCCACTAATATATATATCCTTATGTATTAGACACGAATCTGAATATATAAATTCTTGCATATCCAGATATGTACGTGCAGTCCATAACCATACATACATACATATATGTATGTATACAAGATACTTTAAACGTCTTGACAGCCACAAAAATGTATTAGCCAGACGGCTAACTGCCGTCAAAAAGTGCCACCCAACAGACCTACCCAAAGGGATAATAATGTAAATAAATATAAAAATAAAATATTACAATAAACAAAAATATACTAATATAATAATAATGGTAATAATAAAGTAATATTAAATATACAAATTTTTACTAAAAAAAAAAATAAAATAAATTCAGATCAAATTGAAACACTAGTGCCAACACTCGCGTTCTAATTCTGAAGAGACCGCATGTTGCAGTCTATATTATTATACTCTGGCCTGTCGAAGGACCAGACTCCTTTTGGAAGCACAACAAGTGAAATTTCGGCTATTTTAAATGTGTACAGGAGGAGGATAATGGGCTGTTAATCTACTTGTAGGTTTTCGGCCAAGTCGACTCATAGGACTCATGTGACCTCCTCGTGGTCTCCTCCGGGTTTCTGGACCAGTGTGTCAGCTGGGCAGTAAGCTAATTTGAGCGGCGAAAGGATTTTCATGGGTTACCGGCCCAGAGGATCGACAACTGATGGTACGCATATGAACAATGAGCCTCGGATAGCTTAAATTAACTCAGTGATTATTACCTCTACGGCTCAACGCCTAGGGGACCATCAGGAACGGAACGTAGATGCTGTGTTAGAAACTTTGTTTCAATGCACAGAATGTGAACGATCATTTAAAACAAAGATCGGCTTGTTAGAAACTTTGTTTCAATGCACAGAATGTGAACGATCATTTAAAACAAAGATCGGCTTGGGTGTTCACATGAGACATTGTCGCAGAGATGCACTTGATGGTTTACGCATCCGTGTCGATGTCAAAGCAAGGTGGGGTGATGAAGAATTTTCGATGATGGCGAGGAAGGAACTTGAGCTCACAGCAAATGGTGAGAGGTTCATTAATAAAAAGCTAGCGGAGATCCTTTCAACCCGCAGCGTCGATGCTATTAAAAAGTGTCGACAGAGAGATATTTATAAGGCAAAAATAGAGCAGCTAAAAGGCAAGCAGCCTGAAGAGAGTTCTCAGTGAGAGTGTACAGACGTTTTTGTTTTTCTTCTCTGCAAATCTGTCAGTTTTTTATAAATAATCCCTTTTATTAAACTGTCACACAACTGAGGTCGGTTGTTTTTTGCCAGTGTTAAATATTCCTGTGCAAGGTTTGATCCGTGGATTGCTGTGTCTCTTTTTAATTGGTTTTTAATTTAATCGTATTTTCATTATTTTGCACTTTGCTGTAGTGTTTTTATTTTCTGGCGCTCTCTCCGTTTTACTCTTTACACGTTGGTTAGTGTTAGCATACTTGCTCTCTCGATTTCCCTCAACATCATCTCAACTCCCTCAACATCATCTGCAATTCCAGTCGCTTCACCACTGATTCATTCGGTCGATATCCTCTTGCAGGAGCTTCAGGATATGTCTCCTGTCGCATGCAGAAGATCGTGGAGAGCTGAGAGAGCGCATATTCTTGGAAAAGAGGGAACTCTACAGTGTTTGTCCAACTATCTCCTGGAAATTTTTCCGCAACGAAACGCCCGCCCGTTCCTTCGAGGCCGAACCGCCCTCAGCCTCGTAATAGGAGAGTTTATAGATGGCAGCAGTACACTAGGGTTCAGCGTAACTTGGACAAACACAAAGGTCGATGCATAAAATCCTTGCTAGCAGGAACCGACAAGTCAGCAATGCCAAGCCAGAGAATCATGGAGCCATACTGGAAGCGAGTCATGACACAGCCGAGCCCATCCTCTTGCAGTAACACCGTGGCCAACATAGGGTGCATTCGGGAGGGGGTGTGGGGTCTTACGTGGGGATTACGTCTCAGGACCTCCAAAGGCATAAAATGTCATTGACTTCGCCTCCAGGGCCCGATGGTTTAACTCCAAAAACTGCCCGGAGTGTTCCCATCGGCATAATGCTTAGAATCATGAACTTGATTCTTTGGTGCGGAGATTTGCCCGTACTCTTCCGAATGGCTCGATCTATTTTCATTCCGAAAACAGTGACGAGAACGCAAGACTTTCGTCCAATATCGGTGCCTTCGATCGTGGTGAGTCAGTTGAACAGTATATTGGAGTCACGGATAACACATAGCGTTGACTGGGACCCAAGACAGCGAGGCTTTCAACCCACGGACGGATGTGCCGATAACGCGACCATAGTTGACTTCGTTTTGAGAGACCATCATAAGCGGTATGCATCGTGCTACATCGCCAAATAGTTTGTGAGGAGCAATATAGGTATGCACGTATTAATGTATATGAACGTACGTATTTGCTGTGCGTTTATATGCATATACGTGCATATATATGTTGCTCCACACAGCGACGCGAATACTGTAGGAGCGACCCTCGCACTGGAAAGGGGGGTCAAAGTCCTGTTAGAGGCGGTCTCTTTCGCTCCTACAGATTCAGCAATGGGTTCGCGTCGCACGCACGACGATCATCGGGGACCGTTAGCCGAGGTGCCGTTCGTGCCGGGTGATAGTAGTGATCACTTTCATTCGCAGGGCACCAACGGTACTTCGGCCAATGGGAGGCGGTCACGCAATTTGGCGGGCAAGTGGCGTCACCCGAATCACGCCACTTTACCGTTGCTGTGGAGCCGAGGTGCCGTTCGTGCCGGGTGATAGTAGTGATCACTTTCACTCGCAGGGCACCAACGGTACTTCGGCCAATGGGAGGCTGCCACGCAATTTGGCGGGAAAGTGGCGTCACCCGGATCACGCCACTTTACCGTTTGTATGGGCACGAGCGGCTGAAAGGCCCCGCTCCAGAGCCGAACGGGCCCCGTTATCACCCGAAGCAGGGCCTGTGGCTGGGCTATAAAAGTCCACCGGCGGCTCCATACGAGGCTTGAAAGGTTTTGAAAGGCTTGAAATGTTTGAAAGGCTTGAAATGTTTGAGAGGCTGATACGTTTGAGAAAAGTGAGAGGCTTATGAAAAGTGGTGATTAAAGTGATTAGTGAAAGTCAACGCGAGTGGTGAATCAGGACTCCCAGGACTTCAAAGGACAGCAAGGACATCGTGGGAACAGCAAGGACATCGTGGGAGCAGCAAGGACATCCAGTGGGAATCCTTGCGACAACAAAAGAGGCAATCAGCAGCATCAGCGGCACCGATCAGGACATCGGTGCATATCAGCGGCTTAAGCGAGGCCTGCACATCTGAGTAAGTTCGCGTAGCCGTGCGCAAGAGAAGTGTTTGTGAGCGAAAACGAAGCTAGTGTTGTGCTGTGCGAGTGGGATAGTAGGAGAGGCCTGCATATCTGAGCGAACCGCCAGAGTTTTGTTCAGACCGAAGTCCTGGCGTTTCCCGAATCGTCCCGGTAAACTAGCGTGTTTTAGCACAATACTCTCGCAGCCGGAGTGCGTTGAACCAGCGCTCGGTAGGTGTGCTTCGCTAAAGCCAACCAGCGAGCCAGCATAACTTTAAGTGACGTGTACATTTTAAACTTATTCAAGAGAATATATTTACGCTATAAAACCCAAAATCACAAGTGACTAATTATTATCGCAGGGGCTTCAACAAATAAATTTGTTGGCACGAATCCACAGTCAGCTGAAACTAGCCCAGCTTAGACTCGGGATAAACCGAAGGTTCGTTACAACTGGCGCCCAACGTGGGGCCCTGCGATAAGAGTTTAATTAGAAATTTGTGACTATGGTGCGAGCGTGGGTATATAACTTGAAAAAGGATGAAGTGTTGAGTTATGGTGACGAGTTCGGAGTGAGCTTGTCAGGCACACTGGACGCTATGCGGAGGCAGTTTGGCGAGTGGGTTGAGAGGAATGAAGGTAGCATTCCTTACTCACTGAGGATCGCCGAGCTGAGGCGACTGCATGGACGCCGTGCCTCGCTGAGAGATGAGGCAACGACCGCCGTAGTTGACGACGACTCGGAGACAGAGCTGGCGCATGTGGCGCGGCTCTGTGTGCCTTCTACGAGTGCAGCGGCACGGCTGCAGGACACGCGACAGGGTGAGATAAGGGCCACATCCACCCCGCAACCAGAAATCAGGCCACCAGGACTCGGCAGCACAGCCCAAGAATATCCAAAGGTGGCCAAACAAGTGCGAGAGTGGAGCTTCCGCTTTGATGGCACCACAAAGCCTTTGGAGTTCTTGGAGCAGGTGGAGTGGTCGGCGGACACATATGGCCTGGATCTGGATATGATCCCGCGCGCAATGCCAGAGCTGCTGAAGGGCATGGCATTAAAGTGGTATGTGGCCAACAACAGGCACTGGACGGCGTGGGCGACGTTTGTGCGCAGCTTCCAGGAGTTCTTCTTGCCCAGAGGCTATTTGGAGAAGCTGGAGGACGACGTCAAACGCCGGAGGCAAATGGTAGATGAGAGCTTCAAGGTCTACATGGATTGAGATGCAGACTCTCATGCGCCCTCTGCGCTATGGAGCAGACCGCGAGATGAAGCTCATTTACAACAACAGCCTGCCCGATCTGCGTGCCTACGCCCGCCCGTATCAGTTCCATAATCTGGTGGAATTGATGCACCTCGCAGACGAGTTCGAGGAGCTGGAAAGAGACCGCGAGAGGTTGCGGCAGCAGCCACGGCCGGGCCGGACTCGATTTATGGCCATGGACGACGCTGGAGGCGATGTGGAGTATCGCTGCATGGAGGATGAGGCGAAGCCTTCACCTGCGCCAAGGACAGGCGCAACCGGAGCAAGGACTCACATCCCGAATCCAGCCAGGGCATGCCGAGTGTGTGGCCAGGAGGGGCACCGCGCTTTTACATGCCGCAACAAGGCACTGGATTTCTGCTGGCAGTGCGGGCGCATTGGAGTGAGAACGTTTGCCTGTTGCCAGTCGGGAAACGAGCAGCGGCACCCGCCATCCAGGGGCGAGCGGGAGCAGCGGCCAGGAGCCCCCAGGCGCTAGTAGGTCGTCTTCAGAATGAAGGCAGCCAGATGACAGCGATTGTGGCCATTGGAGCCACCCAACAAAAAGCCACAATCGACACTGGAGCCACAAGCAGCTTTATAAGCGAAAAGCTTGCTGACAGGCTCAGAGGAGTGGGCGTGGTGCGTGCAACACGGCGGCGCATACGCTTAGCGGACGGCAGTTGCAGTCATGTGGACTCGCAGCTGGAGACGACGATCAGCCTGGGGAATCAGCAAAGCCAAATCCCGTTGCTGATTCTGCCAGGAGTGATCGACGATCTGGTGCTGGGCTGGGATTTCTTGGCCAGCATGGGCACCACACTGGAGTGCGGTGGCTTGACGCTGAGGATCAAGCCAAGAATTCCACAGTCGAGCGGACAGTCAGAGGAGAAGCTGTCTGTGGCTGTGGCCAGCGTGGAGGCGAGTCCAGAGACGCTAGTGGAGGCGAACATGGAGCAGCCAACGCCTATGCACAAAGACCCAGAGGTGGATGCTTTTCTGAGGCATGAGCTGGAGAAGTTCCAGCATGTGAAAGGCACCACCAGGATCACGGAGCACCGGATCAGGAGGCAGGACAATAAGCCCATAAAGCAGCGCTACAAGAAGGGCAAGCGGAATGTGGTAGCGGATGCGCTCTCACGGCAGCCTCTGGGAGAGGAGGCGTGCCGTTTGGTCAAGAGCAAGGAGATGCCAGCTGGGACAGGATGTCGCTGGCTCACCAAGCTTCGGCAGGACATCAAGAAGGCGCCACATAAGTTTCCAGACTATATGGAAGAGTCTGGAAACTTATATCGGCACATCCCGCATCAAGGCGGCCACGGGCATGTGGCTGCATGGAAGTTGTGCGTGCCGGCGGACCGGCGCAAACAAGTTCTGGAGGAGAACCACGACGCAGCTACCGCTGGCCACCTTGGGAGCCGAAAAACGATTGCTCGGGTGGCAGCGCGGTATTACTGGCCAGGTATGTACCGTGATGCGAGAGCATACCTACAGCGCTGCGAAGTGTGTCAGCGATATAAGCCCAGCCAGCTGCAAGCTGCTGTGTTTGAGATAGTGCGTCGAAACCTGGAGAGAGCTGGACAGGATCAGGCGCGGCATTACAACCTACGGAGGCGGCAGTGGAAGCCGGCCAGTAGGTGACAAGGTGTGGGCAAAGGAACGCCACTTGTCGAATGCCGCAGAGGGTTTTGCAGCAAAACTGGCACCACGCTATGGAGGCCCTTATATCGTGGCCAGTTTTGTGTCGCCTGTAATCTGCCGGATCAGGTCGGAGGCCGATAAGCGGACCAGGACGGCGCATGTGGCGGATCTCAAGCCGTGGAGAGGAGACACGGGTGAGCATTAAAGCTATTTTTTTTTTTTTTTTTCCAAAAAAAAAAAAAAGGGAGTGAATACACAGCGAAGTGTATTGCTTCTAATTTGCGAGCAGAAGAAGAAGAAAAAAAAAACACAGCAAAAATTTTGCTAAAAATGCATAATTTCGGCTGCGAAATGCATCTGTGGCTGGAAAACTACAGTTGCCATCGGGATAATTACGGTAGATTGGGTGCGCAACAACAATTTGTTTGAACTGCGCGCGCACGACAGCAAGCAGTGTACAGTACTGCACTGAAAAACTTAGCTGCCAGTGCGTGTGCAATGCACTATGCACAGATACAACAACAAAGCAGTGCAAGTGCAAGCAGTACCCACCTGCAATGTAGGCGCCCTTAGCAACAGCGCGCGCGCAGCCGAAATTATATGCATTTCTAAGCGAGAGCGGAAAACAAAAACAAACCGCACGCACTCCAGGCGAAAATTGCACACCCACACCCACAGCGAAGCAAGAGCGAGCGAGAGCAAGCTCAGCGAGCGAGAGCAAGCTCAGCGAGCGCTAGCGCACGAAATCGGCAACAACAAAGCGCACAGCGACGACTAAAACCGCCAACAACAAAACGCACAGCGACAACTAAAACCGCCAACAACAAAACACACGGCGGCATATAAAACGATCGCTAGCGAAGAGATGCCAACAACAATGCAACGCGGCAGAAGAGCTTGCATTGGATGTTCGGCTAGGAGGGCTATGTATGCGTGTGCCGATGGGAGTGTGGGAAAAACGGTATCTGGGCAGTACCGTAGCCTGCCTGGAATTCAGCCATAAGGCAGCGAAGCCTAGAGTGGGCTGAGCATAGGATACAGGACCCGTTATGTGCTGTCGCCTAAGCAGCGGCGCGCGGCAGCATAGGGTATAAAATGGGCATGTGGGCATCGGGCCGGGGTTTTTCTTTTGGATGAGTTACCAGAGAGGACCGACGGCGCTCGAGTGCGCCGTCCACATGCCATCAAGTGTCCGAGTGGAGACGAGGAGCACGCAGCCATAAGTTGGGTTGCCAGTTGGGAGTCCTGGCCACCATCGATGCCTGCCACGCGACGAATTCATCCAGTTGTCCGTGCTTGGGCGTAGGCGCGTTTTGCTGGCCGAATCCTCGCGCACTGGCCAGCGATTTTGCTGCGAGCTGTGCGCGAATGAGGAGTGGCCGCAAAATGCCAGCCGGCGTAAAAGTTCGACACCGGGGGTAGTTGCGAACGACATCGATGTGGCCAACTCCCAACAGCAATCCACAATTGGGTCGGCGGCGCCGCAGAGAGACACAGTACGAATTTGGAAAAGCAGCTGCTGTTGTGGACGCCTTCAGTAGCGGAGAGGACGGCGAGGGATGTCGGAAGGCAGGTGGCCGCCGCACGAGTGCCAACGCCACCGGGGACTACAGCTCAACAGGTGAGTTTTGTAGGAGCGCCCGGCGTGGGCAGAGGCAGCGGCGGCGAATCATGGACGCGGGGCATGCAGTCGGGCATGTGGCTGCTTGCTGGGAGAACATGGCGGCAGACGCCTGCCACGCAACTGGCTCCACCGGCTCCGACTTTGGGTGTCGACGAAGCTTGGCAACCGGTCCTCGCGCACTGGCCAGCGACTTCGCTGCGAGCTGTGCGCGAAAGAGGATCGACCAACAAGCGTACCGACACCAAAGACGCGACACCGGTGTCCAATTTGCGAACGACGTCTGTGGCCCGATCTCCTAGCAGCAGCGCATGAAATGACCGCAGTGCCCCACCGGAGCATCCCCAAGGGTCCAAGGAGCAGCAGCAACCAGCAGAGAAGCATCTCCAGCGGCGAGGAACATCATGCGCCAAATGGGTGAAATGGCCATGGCCGCGCGCACATGCGCCAATGCCACCGGGGGCTGCAAAACCGACAGGCGAGTTTTGCAGCAGCGCCCGGCGTGGGCATTGGCAGCGGCAGGCCATCAGGTCAAAGGGGCATAATGGGAAAAGATGCCCGGCCTGAAACATAATATTTTGGTAATTTTATGGAAAATTGGAAAAAATATTGTACTTTTCACTCACCGGCAGAACACAGCATTGCCAGCAGTAAGCGGAAATGCAGCTGATGGCGTTAACAGCGCGTTAACAGCGGCGATCAGCGCAAAATGGAGCAGCGCAAAATGGAGCAGCGCAAAACGGAGCAGCGCAGCGGAGACGGGCGCCAAATTCAAACACGATGGTCTCGTGTTTTCCCGAAGGAAGAGGGGAGTGTGAGGAGCAATATAGGTATGCACGTATTAATGTATATGAACGTACGTATTTGCTGTGCGTTTATATGCATATACGTGCATATATATGTTGCTCCACACAGCGACGCGAATACTGTAGGAGCGACCCTCGCACTGGAAAGGGGGGTCAAAGTCCTGTTAGAGGCGGTCTCTTTCGCTCCTACAGATTCAGCAATGGGTTCGCGTCGCACGCACGACGATCATCGGGGACCGTTAGCCGAGGTGCCGTTCGTGCCGGGTGATAGTAGTGATCACTTTCACTCGCAGGGCACCAACGGTACTTCGGCCAATGGGAGGCGGTCACGCAATTTGGCGGGCAAGTGGCGTCACCCGAATCACGCCACTTTACCGTTGCTGTGGAGCCGAGGTGCCGTTCGTGCCGGGTGATAGTAGTGATCACTTTCACTCGCAGGGCACCAACGGTACTTCGGCCAATGGGAGGCTGCCACGCAATTTGGCGGGAAAGTGGCGTCACCCGGATCACGCCACTTTACCGTTTGTATGGGCACGAGCGGCTGAAAGGCCCCGCTCCAGAGCCGAACGGGCCCCGTTATCACCCGAAGCAGGGCCTGTGGCTGGGCTATAAAAGTCCACCGGCGGCTCCATACGAGGCTTGAAAGGTTTTGAAAGGCTTGAAATGTTTGAAAGGCTTGAAATGTTTGAGAGGCTGATACGTTTGAGAAAAGTGAGAGGCTTATGAAAAGTGGTGATTAAAGTGATTAGTGAAAGTCAACGCGAGTGGTGAATCAGGACTCCCAGGACTTCAAAGGACAGCAAGGACATCGTGGGAACAGCAAGGACATCGTGGGAGCAGCAAGGACATCCAGTGGGAATCCTTGCGACAACAAAAGAGGCAATCAGCAGCATCAGCGGCACCGATCAGGACATCGGTGCATATCAGCGGCTTAAGCGAGGCCTGCACATCTGAGTAAGTTCGCGTAGCCGTGCGCAAGAGAAGTGTTTGTGAGCGAAAACGAAGCTAGTGTTGTGCTGTGCGGGTGGGATAGTAGGAGAGGCCTGCATATCTGAGCGAACCGCCAGAGTTTTGTTCAGACCGAAGTCCTGGCGTTTCCCGAATCGTCCCGGTAAACTAGCGTGTTTTAGCACAATACTCTCGCAGCCGGAGTGCGTTGAACCAGCGCTCGGTAGGTGTGCTTCGCTAAAGCCAACCAGCGAGCCAGCATAACTTTAAGTGACGTGTACATTTTAAACTTATTCAAGAGAATATATTTACGCTATAAAACCCAAAATCACAAGTGACTAATTATTATCGCAGGGGCTTCAACAAATAAATTTGTTGGCACGAATCCACAGTCAGCTGAAACTAGCCCAGCTTAGACTCGGGATAAACCGAAGGTTCGTTACAAGTTGTGAGTAAGGCGTTTGACTCGGTAGCTCACGATGCGGTATTCAACGCAGTATCCGCTTATGGTGCACCGAAAGGTTATTAACGAATCGACTATTAAAGTAGATATTACAGCGGAGAAGGCACCTACTTCAATGGTGGAGATTGGAGGTCAGAGGAATTCGTCCCTGCTCGAGGTGTTAAGCAGGGTGACCCTCTGTTCCCCGTACTGTTCAATCTGATCATGGACCGGTTGCTCAGGTCGCTATCCGGGGACATCGGTGTCCATGTCGGAAATGCAATAATAAATGCTGCAGCCTTCGCCGATGATTTGAAGTTGTTTGCTTCCACTCCAAAGGGTCTTCAGGAACTTCTGGACACCACGGTGTGCTTCACTATCAGTATTAAGGGGCAACCGAAGCAGAAGTGTGCCGTGGTCGAACAACGGAGCTTCCATGTAGGTACTAGCTAGTTCCCAAGCCGGAACCGCTCTGAAGAGTGGAAGTATCTCGGCATCAAATTTTCTGCCGATGGGAGGGCTCAATACAATCCTTCGGAGGACTTAATTCCAAAGATGGAGAGATCGATGCGAGCCCCCCTCAAACCACAACAGAAATTGTTCGCCCTCAGAACGGTACTTATTCATCAGCTTTATCATAAGCTTAAGTTCTGAGAAAGTGTGACAACCTGGTACGGTCTTTCGTCAGGAAGGTAGTAGATCTTCCGTTGGACATGTCAGTTGCTTTCTTCCATGCCCCTCACAGTACGCTGGTTAGCTCCTATGCTACGCACTAAGAGATTGCCCATTGACAAATGGCCTACCCTCGAACAATCATGGGCGGCCTCTAGCTTTCTCAGTGACGAGCTCCGTAGGGGCCGAGATAGATCAAAGACAGACAAGAAGAGCTGTTATCACGTTCAAATATCGATTCGTACTGGGCGACTAGATTGTACATGTCTGTTGATGGTAATGGTCTCCTTGAAGCTAACATTACGTTCCGCAACACGGATGGGTATGTCAACCCACAAAGCTGATGAGCGGTAAAGCTTTTCGGTCTGGGATCAAATTGCGCATAAAATATATAATAAATCTACGAGGTCTCGGATAACGCGGGGTAGGAACGAAATGAATAGACAGTGCCGAGCAGGATGTGATTCTCCCGAATCAATAAATCGCGTCCTGCAGAAATGTCATAGAACACACGGTGCCCGTGTGTATAGGCACAATGGAGTGGCTTCCTATCTCAAGAAGGGGCTTGAGAAAAGAAGTAACTTCGTCTATTTAGAACAGAGCCTGCACGGCCAAGACAGGGTATATAGACCCGATCTGTTAGCATTCCGACATGATGGCACAATTGTGCTCGACGCTCAGGTTGTGACCGACGGACTTGATCTTGACAAAGCTCATTAGGGTAAAGTTGAGATCTACGACAGACAGGACTTACGGACTACTTTGCGGTCTGTCTATCAGGCGAGAGGTGACATTCAAGTTGTATCCGCTACTTTAAACTGGCGGGGCATCTGGAGTTAGCTAAGATATCCACAAAAAGTATGTTGTGTTGATGGGATGATTATTACAATCTCACCTGTCATTGCTTTAGCAGAATATATATTTGGAATGACAGCAGTGATAGACCCAAGACCCTTTAGAAAATTTAATTTATTTAATTAGAAGTCGGGGAGCTACTAATACAAACCCAACAGTCTTTGAATTTAATACTATTATATTTAAAATGCTTTCAATGAAAATGTTGACATCCGCTTCTATTTCTGCATGTTAATGCCAGATCCCATTAACAGGATTGCTCCTCCCCCAAATGGCCCGATTATGCTATTAACTTGCTCTCGGTGCTTGGCCCTCCGCCAAGTACTCGGACACTACTTTTACTTTTACTTCCCGCTTGTGAATATACAACATCGCCATCTTGCGCGACCCATCGTGAATTTAATAAATAATTTAAAAAACCACACAATAACGTGTCTTCACTCATCTGACGACTCCACCCTACACATTTTGGTCCTTCGAGCCGGAGATCATCCACCAGCGATTCATGGGAGTATTCAGATAAGTAATTGCTTGCTTTTCATCTCACTGCAACTTGCTTATATTGGTGCATACATATACTGGCATTTGCTATCCCACATTTCCGCCACATATGTTTGTACATTGTTGTGCAAGTTGCCTCCCACTAATATATATATCCTTATGTATTAGACACGAATCTGAATATATAAATTCTTGCATATCCAGATATGTACGTGCAGTCCATAACCATACATACATACATATATGTATGTATACAAGATACTTTAAACGTCTTGACAGCCACAAAAATGTATTAGCCAGACGGCTAACTACCGTCAAAAAGTGCCACCCAACAGACCTACCCAAAGGGATAATAATGTAAATAAATATAAAAATAAAATATTACAATAAACAAAAATATACTAATATAATAATAATGGTAATAATAAAGTAATATTAAATATACAAATTTTTACTAAAAAAAAAAAATAAAATAAATTCAGATCAAATTGAAACACTAGTGCCAACACTCGCGTTCTAATTCTGAAGAGACCGCATGTTGCAGTCTATATTATTATACTCTGGCCTGTCGAAGGACCAGACTCCTTTTGGAAGCACAACAAGTGAAATTTCGGCTATTTTAAATGTGTACAGGAGGAGGATAATGGGCTGTTAATCTACTTGTAGGTTTTCGGCCAAGTCGACTCATAGGACTCATGTGACCTCCTCGTGGTCTCCTCCGGGTTTCTGGACCAGTGTGTCAGCTGGGCAGTAAGCTAATTTGAGCGGCGAAAGGATTTTCATGGGTTACCGGCCCAGAGGATCGACAACTGATGGTACTCATATGAACAATGAGCCTCGGATAGCTGAAATTAACTCAGTGATTATTACCTCTACGGCTCAACGCCTAGGGGACCATCAGGAACGGAACGTAGATGCTGTGTTAGAAACTTTGTTTCAATGCACAGAATGTGAACGATCATTTAAAACAAAGATCGGCTTGTTAGAAACTTTGTTTCAATGCACAGAATGTGAACGATCATTTAAAACAAAGATCGGCTTGGGTGTTCACATGAGACATTGTCGCAGAGATGCACTTGATGGTTTACGCATCCGTGTCGATGTCAAAGCAAGGTGGGGTGATGAAGAATTTTCGATGATGGCGAGGAAGGAACTTGAGCTCACAGCAAATGGTGAGAGGTTCATTAATAAAAAGCTAGCGGAGATCCTTTCAACCCGCAGCGTCGATGCTATTAAAAAGTGTCGACAGAGAGATATTTATAAGGCAAAAATAGAGCAGCTAAAAGGCAAGCAGCCTGAAGAGAGTTCTCAGTGAGAGTGTACAGACGTTTTTGTTTTTCTTCTCTGCAAATCTGTCAGTTTTTTATAAATAATCCCTTTTATTAAACTGTCACACAACTGAGGTCGGTTGTTTTTTGCCAGTGTTAAATATTCCTGTGCAAGGTTTGATCCGTGGATTGCTGTGTCTCTTTTTAATTGGTTTTTAATTTAATCGTATTTGCATTATTTTGCACTTTGCTGTAGTGTTTTTATTTTCTGGCGCTATCTCCGTTTTACTCTTTACACGTTGGTTAGTGTTAGCATACTTGCTCTCTCGATTTCCCTCAACATCATCTCAACTCCCTCAACATCATCTGCAATTCCAGTCGCTTCACCACTGATTCATTCGGTCGATATCCTCTTGCAGGAGCTTCAGGATATGTCTCCTGTCGCATGCAGAAGATCGTGGAGAGCTGAGAGAGCGCATATTCTTGGAAAAGAGGGAACTCTACAGTGTTTGTCCAACTATCTCCTGGACATTTTTCCGCAACGAAACGCCCGCCCGTTCCTTCGAGGCCGAACCGCCCTCAGCCTCGTAATAGGAGAGTTAGTAGAAGGCAGCAGTACACCAGGGTTCAGCGTAACTTGGACAAACACAAAGGTCGATGCATAAAATCCTTGCTAGCAGGAACCGACGAGTCAGCAATGCCAAGCCAGAGAATCATGGAGCCATACTGGAAGCGAGTCATGACACAGCCGAGCCCATCCTCTTGCAGTAACACCGTGGCCAACATAGGGTGCATTCGGGAGGGGGTGTGGGGTCTTACGTGGGGATTACGTCACAGGACCTCCAAAGGCATAAAATGTCATTGACTTCGCCTCCAGGGCCCGATGGTTTAACTCCAAAAACTGCCCGGAGTGTTCCCATCGGCATAATGCTTAGAATCATGAACTTGATTCTTTGGTGCGGAGATTTGCCCGTACTCTTCTGAATGGCTCGATCTATTTTCATTCCGAAAACAGTGACGAGAACGCAAGACTTTCGTCCAATATCGGTGCCTTCGATCGTGGTGAGTCAGTTGAACAGTATATTGGAGTCACGGATAACACATAGCGTTGACTGGGACCCAAGACAGCGAGGCTTTCAACCCACGGACGGACGTGCCGATAACGCGACCATAGTTGACTTCGTTTTGAGAGACCATCATAAGCGGTATGCATCGTGCTACATCGCCAAATAGTTGTGAGTAAGGCCCCACCCAGCATTTTTGAGTTTAACAGAGCATAAGTGAGTCTTAAAAGACTCGCGCGACGATTGAAAATAGTCATATTGGCGCTCATTTTCTGATCATAAAAGACTGTTCTGTCGGGAGAAAATGGTACCCTAGCCGCGACTCTTCTTGATAAGTCGCTTATGACTCTTTTTTTTAATCATAAAAGAGTCTTCTACGAGTCATCTTTTAATCATAAAAGTGTCTTCCACGAGTCATCTTTTAATCAAAAAAGAGCCTTAATTTTATAATTTCTAACTCATATTCGAATGAAAATTTCAATAATTTGCAACGAAAATAATTTTTTTATTAATATAATTTTCATTTACTATATATACATATGTATGTTATCTTAAAAAATAACAACTAACTCTAAACTAACTAAATCTAAACTAACTCTAAACGCCTACGCTTCGCCAGCCTGTCATTGGCATGGACAAAATGCTTTTGTAGCAATATCTAAAAGGGAAAATATTAATTAATACAAAATTTCCTTTTCAGGAAATAATAGTTTATGGGCCCCTCTTTTGGCCACGCGATGCAATTGTTTGACTGACATAATCACCTTATTTATTTGATAATGTTTATGTATTATGTTTGCACTTCGCACTTGCACTTCACTTGCACTTTCACGATCGAATGACAAAATTTGCACATTTCGGCATGTGCTTAAGAAAAAGTGCCGTTTAACTTAGATAAGAATCGCTTTTGGATCAGCCAAGCAACCAGAATATGAGTGCATAGAAACAAAGCAAAAGCAAGCAACGATCATATTTTAATCACCTGCACGATCATTTGGCGATTGTTTTGCATTTCGCTTTTGTATTTCATAGCAATCATACTTTGAGCATATAAAAGGGTCATTTATGAGTCTTCTTTCGATCGCCCAGGAGATTAGATCGTTTTTTAATCGTCAAGGGGACTCAAAAAAGACTCATCAAGACGATTTCTGTTAAAACAGTCTTCCAATTGCTTGCTGGGGCGTTTGACTCGGTAGCTCACGATGCGGTATTCAACGCAGTATCCGCTTATGGTGCACCGAAAGGTTATTAACGAATCGACTATTAAAGTAGATATTACAGCGGAGAAGGCACCTACTTCAATGGTGGAGATTGGAGGTCAGAGGAATTCGTCCCTGCTCGAGGTGTTAAGCAGGGTGACCCTCTGTTCCCCGTACTTTCAATCTGATCATGGACCGGTTGCTCAGGTCTCTATCCGGGGACATCGGTGTCCATGTCGGAAATGCAATAATAAATGCTGCAGCCTTCGCCGATGATTTGAAGTTCTTTGCTTCCACTCCAAAGGGTCTTCAGGAACTTCTGGACACCACGGTGTGCTTCACTATCAGTATTAAGGGGCAACCGAAGCAGAAGTGTGCCGTGGTCGAACAACGGAGCTTCCATGTAGGTACTAGCTAGTTCCCAAGCCGGAACCGCTCTGAAGAGTGGAAGTATCTCGGCATCAAATTTTCTGCCGATGGGAGGGCCCGGTACAATCCTTCGGAGGACTTAATTCCAAAGATGGAGAGATCGATGCGAGCCCCCCTCAAACCACAACAGAAATTGTTCGCCCTCAGAACGGTACTTATTCATCAGCTTTATCATAAGCTTAAGTTCTGAGAAAGTGTGACAACCTGGTACGGTCTTTCGTCAGGAAGGTAGTAGATCTTCCGTTGGACATGTCAGTTGCTTTCTTCCATGCCCCTCACAGTACGCTGGTTAGCTCCTATGCTACGCACTAAGAGATTGCCCATTGACAAATGGCCTACCCTCGAACAATCATGGGCGGCCTCTAGCTTTCTCAGTGACGAGCTCCGTAGGGGCCGAGATAGATCAAAGACAGACAAGAAGAGCTGTTATCACGTTCAAATATCGATTCGTACTGGGCGACTAGATTGTACATGTCTGTTGATGGTAATGGTCTCCTTGAAGCTAACATTACGTTCCGCAACACGGATGGGTATGTCAACCCACAAAGCTGATGAGCGGTAAAGCTTTTCGGTCTGGGATCAAATTGCGCATAAAATATATAATAAATCTACGAGGTCTCGGATAACGCGGGGTAGGAACGAAATGAATAGACAGTGCCGAGCAGGATGTGATTCTCCCGAATCAATAAATCGCGTCCTGCAGAAATGTCATAGAACACACGGTGCCCGTGTGTATAGGCACAATGGAGTGGCTTCCTATCTCAAGAAGGGGCTTGAGAAAAGAAGTAACTTCGTCTATTTAGAACAGAGCCTGCACGGCCAAGACAGGGTATATAAACCCGATCTGTTAGCATTCCGACATGATGGCACAATTGTGCTCGACGCTCAGTTTGTGACCGACAGACTTAATCTTGACAAAGCTCATAAGAGAAAAGTTGATATATACGACAGACAGGAGACATCTGGAGTTAGCTAAGGTATCAACAAAAAGTATGTTGTGTTAATGAGATGATTATTACAATCTCATCTGTCATTGCTTTAGCAGAATATATATTTGGAATGACAGCAGTGATAGACCCAAGACCCTTTAGAAAATTTAATTTATTTAATTAGAAGTCGGGGAGCTACTAATACAAACCCAACAGTCTTTGAATTTAATACTATTATATTTAAAATGCTTTCAATGAAAATGTTGACATCCGCTTCTATTTCTGCATGTTAATGCCAGATCCCATTAACAGGATTGCTCCTCCCCCAAATGGCCCGATTATGCTATTAACTTGCTCTCGGTGCTTGGCCCTCCGCCAAGTACTCGGACACTACTTTTACTTTTACTTCCCGCTTGTGAATATACAACATCGCCATCTTGCGCGACCCATCGTGAATTTAATAAATAATTTAAAAAACCACACAATAACGTGTCTTCACTCATCTGACGACTCCACCCTACACATTTTGGCCCTTCGAGCCGGAGATCATCCACCAGCGATTCATGGGAGTATTCAGATAAGTAATTGCTTGCTTTTCATCTCACTGCAACTTGCATATATTGGTGCATACATATACTGGCATTTGCTATCCCACATTTCCGCCACATATGTTTGTACATTGTTGTGCAAGTTGCCTCCCACTAATATATATATCCTTATGTATTAGACACGAATCTGAATATATAAATTCTTGCATATCCAGATATGTACGTGCAGTCCATAACCATACATACATACATATATGTATGTATACAAGATACTTTAAACGTCTTGACAGCCACAAAAATGTATTAGCCAGACGGCTAACTGCCGTCAAAAAGTGCCACCCAACAGACCTACCCAAAGGGATAATAATGTAAATAAATATAAAAATAAAATATTACAATAAATAAAAATATACTAATATAATAATATTGGTAATAATAAAGTAATATTAAATATACAAATTTTTACTAAAAAAAAATTTAAAAAAAATGCAGATCAAATTGAAACACTAGTGCCAACACTCGCGTTCTAATTCTGAAGAGACCGCATGTTGCAGTCTATATTATTATACTCTGGCCTGTCGAAGGACCAGACTCCTTTTGGAAGCACAACAAGTGAAATTTCGGCTATTTTAAATGTGTACAGGAGGAGGATAATGGGCTGTTAATCTACTTGTAGGTTTTCGGCCAAGTCGACTCATAGGCACAAGTTGCCCCACCAGTTGGAATGTGACCTCCTCGTGGTCTCCTCCGGGTTTCTGGACCAGTGTGTCAGCTGGGCAGTAAGCTAATTTGAGCGGCGAAAGGATTCTCATGGGTTACCGGCCCAGAGGATCGACAACTGATGGTACGCATATGAACAATGAGCCTCGGATAGCTGAAATTAACTCAGTGATTATTACCTCTACGGCTCAACGCCTAGGGGGCCATCTGGAACGGAACGTAGATGCTGTGTTAGAAACAGTCGACAGAGAGATATTTATAAGGCAAAAATAGAGCAGCTAAAAGGCAAGCAGCTCAGAGAGAGTTCTCAGTGAGAGTGTACAGACGTTTTTGTTTTTCTGCTCTGCAAATCTGCCAGTTTTTTATAAATAATCCCTTTTATTAAACTGTTGTGGCGGTTCAAACCACAGCCTATGTTATAGTTAGTTTAACGATAGTCTTTATCGATAGTAACAATCGAGAGTTTTCCCTTCTCTATAAAAAGATGTACATATAAATTACCCACGCCAAAGCGACAATAAAATATATACTTATTTTGAATACATTTAAATACAATAGTGTTTTGAATGTGGCGTAGCCACATATGGTGACCCCGATTTATAAAGAACTTTAATTTTCACAAAATGGTTGTAACTCGTGACGAAAAAGCCTCAACATCGGCTGCTGCCGCCACCAAAACAGACACAGCCGCCCAAGAAGCCTTAGCAAACGGTGTCATGCACGATCAAGCTGAAAACGACAGCGGAGAAACGCATGTAACAACTACTTCACATGCTGTGAACGCCATTCACACAATTCGCTTCCCAAAATTCATGGCCACAGATCCAGAATTGTGGTTCACACAGATTGATGCATTGCTGCATATACATAACATCAAATCGGATCAAGCCAAGTTTTTCACTATAATAACTTCATTGGATGCAGATACTCTACGCCAGATTTCCGACATCGCAAAGAAACTACCAGAATCTGGAAAGTACGACAAACTCAAAAAAGAACTCATCTCAAGATTTGGTGTGTCCCGTGAAAAGAAGCTAGTCAAACTCTTAACAGAAATTGAATTGTCTGACAAAAAACCGAGTCAACTACTTCGGGAAATGTGCGACTTGGCTGACGATTCGTTATCGTGCGAGGGAATTGTGACACTGTGGATGCAACGCCTTCCAAGCAGCATTCGAACCATCCTGTGCGCACGCAATGCTGAGGATATAGAAAGTTTGGCCGAAATTGCAGATCGTATATTTGACAATATGCCCACAACAAACTATTGTGAAGCTATCCAAAGCACGAAGCCAAATTCTATCGAAACCAGGATGAGTGCCTTAGAGACGTCTATTAAAACAATAGCCCAACAGTTAAACCAAGCTCTATCATCACCCTCAAGCAACAAACACAGACGGAATAACAATAACTCGTAGAAATTACCAACAAAATGTCCTCACGATCGACCCTTCGTCTAAATTTTACCATATTATCAATAAATATGTAAATTTAACGAACATCAGCACCTACAAACGATCAGAGTCAGGTGAAATTTCTCATCACATTATCACCACTGGGCAACCTGTAGCTGAACCTAAACGTCGATACACTGGAGAAAAATTATAGGTCATCAAATCAGAATTTAAGGAACTTCTACAACATGGCATTATTCGTCCATCAAGCAGCCCATGGTCCAGCCCTATCCATCTCGTCAAAAAAAAGACCGGTGGGTGGCGGGCCTGCGGTGATTACAGAAAATTAAATGCTCGTACTCAACCAGATCGTTATCCGATTCCATTCATCGACGATATCAGCGACAGGCTACACGGTAAGACAATTTTCTCAAAAATTGATCTTAACAAAGCATACTACAACATCCCAATGAATCCATCAGATATTCAAAAAACTGCTGTAAACACACCCATTGGATTGTTCGAGTTTACGGTAATGCCTTTCGGCCTAAAAAACGCAACTCAAACCTTCCAACGACATATGGATTCCATTTTCCGAGATGATGACCACGTTTTTAGTTATATCGACGATATCCTTGTATTCTCATCCAGTCTCAAGGAACACGAAATTCATCTTCAATCAGTACTTGAAAAACTTATAAAAATTGTCGATTAACGCATCTAAATGTGAATTTGGCAAAGAAGAACTCACATTTTTGGGCTACAACATCACTGTTAATGGCATGACACCACCTAAAGACAGAGTAGAAGCCATACAAAATTACCCGAAACCCAACAACATAATGGAGTTACGCCAATTTCTTGGCGCACTGAACTATTTTCGGAAATTCATACCATCTGCCTCAGATTCACAAGCACTTCTTACAGGGCAATGCAAAGAATCAAAGAAGAATTATCGTGCACCCGTTAAATGGACACCAGACCTAGAAAAAGCTTTTTCAACTTGCAAGTCAACTCTTGTCTCCAGCACGCTTTTGAACTTCATTGCGCCAGGTTGTCCCTTTGTATTATCTACAGATGCATCAGACATTGCCGTAGGAGCACATCTTCAACAGATTGTAAACAATCAAATGAATTCAATTGGTTTTTTTTCAACCAAACTAAAAAATGCTCAACAAAAATACAGTGCGTATGACAAAGAACTTCTGGCAATTTATTTATCCATTAAACATTTCAAACACATACTAGAGGGTCGGGATTTCGTAATACAAACTGATCACAAACCCTTAATTTACGCTTTCCAGCAAAAGTTAGACAAAGCATCTCTAATGCAAATACGTCATCTTAATTATATTGCACAATTTACCACCAACATTGTACACGTATCTGGCTCGAACAATATTGTGGCAGATACTTTGTCACGCATCAATCAAATAAATATGCCAGAAAGAGGTACAGTTTCTGGCATATTTATTTGATTGATGCGTGACAAAGTATCTGCCACAATCCAAGAACTGCAACAAAATGACAATGAATTAGAACAGCTACTCCAAGGGAGTACATCACTAAAATTACAAAAAGTAAAATTCCCAACAGACTTAGAAGTTTACTGCGATATTCAAACATCGGAAACTCGACCGTACATACCAAAGTCACTCCGCAAACAAATTTTTTCATCTATTCATCTCCTTTCGCATCCTGGTAAAAGAGCAAGCATTAAACAAATTTCAAAAAAAATATGTCTGGCCATCAATGCGGCATGATATCAATCAATGGGTAAATGAATGTAATGACTGCCAACGATCAAAAATCCAACGACACAATCAACTCGTACCGGAACACTTTCGGCAGGTGGACAAACGATTTGAGCACGTTCACATCGACATCATCGTAGTTCCGGAATATAAAGGGTACAAATACTGCCTCACCATGATCGACAGATTCACTCGTTGGCCAGAAATACCTCCAATCAAAGACATGACTGCTGACACAGTCGCAACAGCATTTTTCTGATCATGGATTGCCCGGTTCGGGGCCCCAAAAACAATATCAACGGACCAAGGAACACAGTTCGAATCATCTCTATTTCTATCGCTGACAAACATGATAGGAGCACAACGAATTCGCACATCTCCATAGGGAGGTGAGTAGCTGTGGCGGTTCAAACCACAGCCTATGTTATAGTTAGTTTAACGATAGTCTTTATCGATAGTAACAATCGAGAGTTTTCCCTTCTCTATAAAAAGACGTACATATAAATTACCCACGCCAAAGCGACAATAAAATATATACTTATTTTGAATACATTTACATACAATAGTGTTTTAAATGTGGCGTAGCCACACTGTCACACAACTGAGGTCGGTTGTTTTTTGCCAGTGTTAAATATTCCTGTGCAAGGTTTGATCCGTGGATTGCTGTGTCTCTTTTTAATTGGTTTTTAATTTAATCGTATTTGCATTATTTTGCACTTTGCTGTAGTGTTTTTATTTTCTGGCGCTATCTCCGTTTTACTCTTTACACGTTGGTTAGTGTTAGCATACTTGCTCTCTCGATTTCCCTCAACATCATCTCAACTCCCTCAACATCATCTGCAATTCCAGTCGCTTCACCACTGATTCATTCTGACGATATCCTCTTGCAGGAGCTTCAGGACATGTCTCCTGTCGCATGCAGAAGATCGTGGAGAGCTGAGAGAGCGCATATTCTAGGAAAAGAGGGAACTCTACAGTGTTTGTCCAACTATCTCCTGGACATTTTTCCGCAACGAAACGCCCGCCCGTTCCTTCGAGGCCGAACCGCCCTCAGCCTCGTAATAGGAGAGTTAGTAGAAGGCAGCAGTACACCAGGGTTCAGCGTAACTTGGACAAACACAAAGGTCGATGCATAAAATCCTTGCTAGCAGGAACCGACGAGTCAGCAATGCCAAGCCAGAGAATCATGGAGCCATACTGGAAGCGAGTCATGACACAGCCGAGCCCATCCTCTTGCAGTAACACCGTGGCCAACATAGGGTGCATTCGGGAGGGGGTGTGGGGTCTTACGTGGGGATTACGTCACAGGACCTCCAAAGGCATAAAATGTCATTGACTTCGTCTCCAGGGCCCGATGGTTTAACTCCAAAAACTGCCCGGAGTGTTCCCATCGGCATAATGCTTAGAATCATGAACTTGATTCTTTGGTGCGGAGATTTGCCCGTACTCTTCCGAATGGCTCGATCTATTTTCATTCCGAAAACAGTGACGAGAACGCAAGACTTTCGTCCAATATCGGTGCCTTCGATCGTGGTGAGTCAGTTGAACAGTATATTGGAGTCACGGATAACACATAGCGTTGACTGGGACCCAAGACAGCGAGGCTTTCAACCCACGGACGGACGTGCCGATAACGCGACCATAGTTGACTTCGTTTTGAGAGACCATCATAAGCGGTATGCATCGTGCTACATCGCCAAATAGTTGTGAGTAAGGCGTTTGACTCGGTAGCACACGATGCGGTATTCAACGCAGTATCCGCTTATGGTGCACCGAAAGGTTATTAACGAATCGACTATTAACGTAGATATTACAGCGGAGAAGGCACCTACTTCAATGGTGGAGATTGGAGGTCGGAGGAATTCGTCCCTGCTCGAGGTGTTAAGCAGGGTGACCCTCTGTTCCCCGTACTGTTCAATCTGATCCGTTCAATCAATCCGGGGACATCGGTGTCCATGTCGGAAATGCAATAATAAATGCTGCAGCCTTCGCAGATGATTTGAAGTTGTTTGCTTCTACTCCAAAGGGTCTTCAGGAACTTCTGGACACCACGGCAGTGTGCCGTGGTTGAACCACGGAGCTTCCGTGTAGGTACTAGCTAGTGCCCAAGCCGGAACCGCTCTGAAGAGTGGAAGTATCTCGGCATCAAATTTTCTGCCGATGGGAGGGCCCGGTACAATCCTTCGGAGGACTTAATTCCAAAGATGGAGAGATCGATGCGAGCCCCCCTCAAACCACAACAGAAGTTGTTCGCCCTCAGAACGGTCCTTATTCATCAGCTTTATCATAAGCTTACACTTGGTGGTGTTGCAATGGGCGTTCTGAGAAAGTGTGACAACCTGGTACGGTCTTTCGTCAGGAAGGTAGTAGATCTTCCGTTGGACATGTCAGTTGCTTTCTTCCATGCCCCTCACAGTACGCTGGTTAGCTCCTATGCTACGCACTAAGAGATTGTCCATTGACAAATGGCCTACCCTCGAACAATCATGGGCGGCCTCTAGCTTTCTTAGTGACGAGCTCCGTAGGGGCCGAGATAGATCAAAGACAGACAAATTGAAGAGCTGTTATCACGTTCAAATATCGATTCGTACTGGGCGACTAGATTGTACATGTCTGTTGATGGTAATGGTCTCCTTGAAGCTAACATTACGTTCCGCAACACGGATGGGTATGTCAACCCACAAAGCTGATGAGCGGTAAAGCTTTTCGGTCTGGGATCAAATTGCGCATAAAATATATAATAAATCTACGAGGTCTCGGATAACGCGGGGAAGGAACGAAATGAATAGACAGTGCAGAGCAGGATGTGATTCTCCCGAATCAATAAATCGCGTCCTGCCATAGAACACACGGTGCCCGTGGACACAATGGAGTGGCTTCCTATCTCAAGAAGGGGCTTGAGAAAAGAGGTAACTTCGTCTATTTAGAACAGAGCCTGCACGGCCAAGACAGGGTATATAGACCCGATCTGTTAGCATTCCGACATGATGGCACAATTGTGCTCGACGCTCAGTTTGTGACCGACGGACTTGATCTTGACAAAGCTCATTAGGGTAAAGTTGAGATCTACGACAGACAGGACTTACGGACTACTTTGCGGTCTGTCTATCAGGCGAGAGGTGACATTCAAGTTGTATCCGCTACTTTAAACTGGCGGGGCATCTGGAGTTAGCTAAGATATCCAAAAAAAAGTATGTTGTGTTAATGAGATGATTATTACAATCTCACCTGTCATTGCTTTAGCAGAAAATATTTGGAATGGCAGCAGTGATAGACCCAAGACCCTTTAGAAAATTTAATTTATTTAATTAGAAGTCGGGGAGCTACTAATACAAACCCAACAGTCTTTGAATTTAATACTATTTTATCTAAAATGCTTTCAATCAGCATTTTAGGATCTGCTTTTATTTCTGCAAAAGTGTATGTTATGGTCGCAAGCCAAAATTAGAGGTCAAATAAAAATAACAAAAAAAATATTATTCAAATGGTATGCGCGCTTTTGAGAGCTTTTAAACGTGAAAAATTTTCATATTGTAATCGTAGACTAATCCTAAATGTTGAGTTATGGAAATTAAAATGTATAATTTCGGAATGGAGAAATGAATTATAAGATGAGGTATTAATTATTGAAGACGGGTTGCTTTAATGGGGTAGGCTACCTAGCATTGCACTTTTCTTTGGGTTTTTTTCTTTTTTCCTTATTTAAGAAAAACCTCGGCTGGGTGGGTAAAGAACGCGTATGCCGAATGCTATCTATGGCCACGTTTCGTTGTGTTCTTGTTATAAAAATGTGCCAATCCTCCCCCTACTTCCCCAGCATTATTTTGTGGAGTATAGCTCCACCTCAAGTCCAATTAAGGAATCTTAAAAATAAAATTTATGAACTCAGGTCATAAGGTAGACAAGAAACCCCCCACCCTCCCGATGAGCGACGGTACCATAAGATCCCGCTTATCTGCTTGCGACCGAAGAACAAAGAACAACAAAGAACACAATCAGAGGCTCACAATTCGTAGAGCCAAGTCAGTGCTTTGTTCATTCTCAATCGAGAGTCCCTATGTTCATATGTATTCCAGATGAAGATCTCATATTAGGTAATATAATAAAGGATAGCGGATCCAACCTATCAGTATTTCATGAACAGTGTGCCACAAATTCATCTGTAGAACAAGAAGCCTTAGATCCAGAGGTTAGGTTGAATTGTCATTAGATGCAACCATTGCAAATTTTCAAAATGTTTTCAATGAAAGTGCATTACGGTATTTTGCGGGGTATCTTCTCTACAAATTATTACAAAAAACAGATGACATGCAATGTTCATCAAAGTAGTTTAAAGAAGGACAATTTGCCAATACAGGCGATAGAGGAAGAACAAAATACTCAACAGCATTCGATTCGTCGAAGTGATCCTTTAGTTAGAGGCCAGGAACAAATTGCCAATATATCACGTCGATCAAGATGTAGGTAAGATCCTGATTATAGGGCGATAGAGCAAGAGCCCAATATTCAACAACCTTCAAGTCGTCAAAGTTGCATTGTGATGCAATCAGACGACGGCGATCAGGGTGTTCCACACATTACGGAACTCCCAATGGAAACGCCAAAATTCAAAACATTCTTTCGGGCACACTAAAATCTACTGCCAACGCTCATACAGATGCATGAAATGCGCTGGCTCCCATGCATCTACAGAGTGCACCAAAGCAAGGGATGCACTCGCCAAGTACATCAATTCTGGAGGTGCACATGTATGCTGCTTCAAATGTTGCCCAAAATACAAAAGGCCGTAAGGCACTTACCTGCATTTAAATGCAACAACAACAGCGCCAAGAACGACAGCAATCTCTGCGACAAGCAACAAGACAACAACACCTAAAACAAAAGCGACAGCCAAAGCAACAGCAACAATGTCTGACAAAAGAGATGCCACTAAACCCAAGCTGACATACAGCAGCGTACGACGTGGATCACACAAGACAACAAAGCCACCACCACAACAAATAAAGCAACTGCATCAAACGGACGTAATCCAGCAGCACGGCACTTGGCCAGACTACAACAACAGTTAAAGAACGAACAAACTATGTCAATTTGCTTGGAAAAGATGCTGGATCACAATAAGGCCATGTTCGAGTGTCTGGAAAAACAAATTGAGCAAATTATGACGGTTGTTACAACTTTATTAATGGCAAATAAACAAATGAGGCAATACAGCAAATACAGCGGACGACTCCAATTATAAATTATATTTTAATTTGCATTTGTATGTGTATATGAGCACATATAAAATGGCCGCTTTTTAACTTGTGAACATTTTTGTAAATTTTATTTAATATATGTATATTTTGCATTTTACATGTCACAACTGTCGTTCGCGTTTAAACTGTGCATTTTTGAATAAAGACACTCGAGTTATTTAATTTTAAAGTGCTTTTTATACCCTGAACCCATTGAAAATGGGAAATCAGGGTATAATGGTTTTGTTAAAATGTATGTAACAGGCAGAAGGAGGCGTGGCAGACCCCATAAAGTATATATATTCTTGATCAGGGCGACGAGCTGAGTCGATTTGGCCCTGTCCGTCTGTCTGTCTGTCCGTCCGTCCGTCCGTCCGTCCGTCCGTATGTATGAATGCGTCGATCTCAGAAGATATAAGAGCTAGAGACTTGAAATTTTTTTTTACCCGCATATCGAGAGATATAAGAGCTAGAGACTTGAAATTTTTTTTCACGCGCATATCGAGTTTATCAGTAAAAATCGATAGCAGCTCCCGTTCGATTAAAAACCTTATCGAAAGCTAGTTTTTAAATTATATCTTCTACACCTTTCGAGCTAGAGCTTCCAAATTTCAAATGTAGACTTATGTATATTTTATATAATTTAGATTTTTGTTAAAATTTATTCCCCACCCCTAAATTCACCCCCTTACCCTCACTTTTATAAAAGGCGTATTTCAAGTACTAGAGACTTCTGCTTTGGAATGAACATACATCTGAACATAATAATTAAGTTCTGAAAGTTTCATAAAGATCGTACGTCTAGAAATTAAATTATTCAACAAAAAATTCGTATTATATTGCCCGCACTGAGACTGCCTCAATTCGAGACCGATAGCACCCATGTCCGAGGATTCCACCGACCTACAAGCCCTTACTCCAGGACACTTCCTAGTCGGTGGGCCTCTTCTAACCATTACTGAGCCCAGAATTACGCAAGATGCGATGTCTATCCTGAATCTCTGGCAGCGACTTAAGGCTCTTCATCAACAATTTTGTTTCCGTTGGAAGGATCTTAAGGAGCTGCACAAACGTAATAAATGGCAGTTCGCCCAACGTGACTTGAAGGTCGGCGACATGGTCATCGTGAAAGACGACAACGTCGCCATCAACGAGTGGCGGCTTGGCCGTGTCCACCAGGAAATGATGGGAAGGTCCGAGTGGCGGACGTTCTCACCTCCCGGGGCATCGTCCGTAGACCCGTTGGTCATCCAACTAACTCCAGTGTTCATCTCACAAGACAATCATTCATCACCCCACACACTTTCCTTTATCTATTTCAGTTATGACATCAGCCACTCATCCTGTGCAGACACCCGGCATCAACTCCTTCCGATGCCGAGTGTGCAGAGGAATCCACGCTCTGCGGAAGTGCAGGCGTTTCCTGGGCCTTCCGGCCGAAAAACGTCTTCGCGCAGTACTCATAAACAAGTATTGCGCGAATTGTCTGGCTCATCAGCACTCCGGGAAATCCTGCCGTAACAAGGCTAAATGCAAAACTTGTGGCCAGAGCCATCACACTCTGCTACACCTGCCCGGAGCTCGTCGCCGACAGCGACGTCGTCCCGCTGCAGCCCCTGTCAGCGGGTCCACCTCCTCCGCCCTCGCCGGGACATCTACGCCACAAAAAGGATCCTGCAAGGGACGACTCCTCCAGGCAGTATCCAGGTCCACGAGGGAAGATACGCCGCCGCTGAGCACGCTGATGCAGCACAAGGCCGTTAGCATCCTGCCCACGGCAATCATCATTCTGCAAACGGATGTTAAGGAGTTCGATGTGAGAGCGTTGATCGATCCGTGGCAAGGGCCATGGGTCTTTCCGCCACTACCGTGGGTCCGGGAAAGGTTTGCGCAACGACCATCCGTTCGGAAACATCGAATTTCAATATTGATATTATCCTCCAAATGGCCCTCCGCCAAGTACTCCTACTTTACTTCTACTTTAGCACTTCCTTTTTTTTCTCGACCTGTGAATTTACAACATCGCCATATTGCGCGACCCACTTTTAAGTTTAATAAATAATTTGAACAGTAGCCCAGCAACGTGTTTTCATCTGACTGCTCCACCCTACTCATTGGCCTTCGAGCCGGATACACAAGACTACCAAAAGTGGTTACACTCGTATATTATATTCCTTGGCTTACCAATCCACGTTGTGAGTAGCGGCACAGCAAGATCAAGAAGGCGATAAATACAATAACACATCCAACGGGTTTAGCCAAAGAGTAAATCAACAACAAATATACAAAAACTGCAACAGCGGCAACAAAATGCTGTCGGGAAAGGCTATTAATATGCTTGTATGAAGCCATTTTAAAGGCAGCTATGATAAGAATGCGTTAGCAGTCGTAAATAAGTTGGCAGAAGAATTCACTGCTAATCACTCAACACAGACTAAAAGCTGTACCGAAAGAACCAAAGATGAAGGCAGGATCCGAAAATTCTTGGACACAGCAAATGAGAGTATTCACATCGTTAACGATGCTGATGTATTCATTGCTCAGATTTCGCTCCGAAGATTCTCGACAAGCGCTTAAGAGCGACCTGGAGAGAGTAGAGAGTGCAGTGAAAGCACTCAACATAGGCAGCTCTCTCTCCGCAGCATTGATCGGCCATTGCTACAGTGTCTCACACACACACACTCACTCACATGAAATAAAGAAAACCCACCCCGACACTCGCGCACACGCTCTCACTTACTCAACACCCAGACAGTTACACTTGGCATACTTGGAGTTCGAGTTGCGTTTTCGTGGAGTACGGTCGACGTCATCGTGATCCATCGTGGACAATAGCTTGATCTGTGTTTTTCCCTGTGAAAGTGGAAAGAACTTACTTCGCGGCGGTCTCGCGGAGTACCCCAGTGGTACAATCCGGTGATGCAAGAGAGGGGGGCAATAGCGTCACTGTTTTTGGCCTCAGGGATTTCCTCTTTCCCTTTCTTTTTTTAAGCGCGAAAAGATTTGTCACATTAGGCGTCACATTTGTGCATATAATAAAAAATCAGGTGCATTCACTTTAACAGCTGTTAGTAGTGCTGGAAATTGCAGCGGACAATCAGCTGCTCACTAACTTTGGTGAGTTGCTAAGTCTCAGCAAAGACAGCAACCTAGTTGCTGGTGTGAGGTAGCAGGTATTAAAAGAAGTGCATACTTTCGGGCTCTCGCTGTAGTTAGGTTGAGTTTAAGTTACTGCGATCTCTAAACTCAAATTATGTTAGTAGGCAGTGCCCACTACAGGCTTCACGCCGTGGTAGTCGGAGCAATATGGAGGCCATGATGGAGGAGGAGCTGCAAGCTTTCGCGCGCCGTTCCTTGTTGCAGCGATCGCCGCAGCAACAACAGAGGGCGTTGCCGCAGCCGTCGACTTGTAATCAGTCTCCAGTGGCTGAGTGCCAGGCACCCAAGTCTTTAAAAGAAGCGTTAGCTCAAATGGGAGTTACGCTAGAAGGTTTGTCTGCCCTATTTGGGGGCAGCGGCATATAAATGCACTAATGAGAGATGAGCTGGCTAGGCTGGTCAGTCTCCACAAGACGGCCGAAGCGTTCTGCAACCAACCGGTCAAAGACTGCGAGGTGCAGACCACGCTGGTCAAGGTAGTAGCTGAGAAGGCTAAAACAGCGAGTGTTAGTGCTACAGCAGGTAGTAATACGCCCAAGCGGTCGAGGGAAGTTGCCACTAAGCAGAGGAAAACTCCCTCGAAAAAGCCGAGGCACAATAAAGGCGCAGCGAACCCAAAAGAACCAATGGCTCTATGGACTACAGCTGAAAATTCAAATCAGGCAGGTCGACAGACGAGATCGAACAGCTGGACGTTAAGGGACGCAAGCCGCTGCAAAAACGTTCCAGAAGTGACGCCATCGCGGTTTCAGGTGTAGGTTGTTGCAGCTATGCGGACATGCTTCGCGTAGTCAAGAGCGACCCAAATTTAAAACATCTGCGCGGCGTCGTCCAAGGATTAGGAAGACAGCTAAGAGGGACCTTTTGTTGCAACTGAGTAGGAAGCCGGAGCATAGCGCTGAGGCTCTGCACGAAGCTGTAGGCAAAGCCTTGGGTGTCCGAGCGGTAGTTAAAGCACCGAATCGGCTCAAATTGAGATTCGCGACCTAGATGAGTTAGCAAGCAAAGAGGAGATCTTGGAGGTAATTAGGGTGGAGTTGAAGGATAGCTCACTCCCCATTGAGGCTATCAAATCACTTCGACCAGCTTTTGCTGGACAGCAAAGAGCTACGGTTGCTCGTCCGATTGGGAAAGCTAAAACTCTGCTCGAGGTGTTCAAGATCAGAATAGGATGGGTAGTATGCCGTATCCGCGCCGTGGATCAGCCTAAACGCTGTTTCAAGTGCCTTGATTACGGTCATATGGCAGCAAACTGCGGCAGCGACTGTGACCTAAAAGGCGCCTGTTTCAGGTGTGGAGAGATGGGTCGCAGTGCAAAAGCATGCACCAAGCCACCAAAATGTAGCTTCTGCATCCGAAAAGGTGAAAAACAGGCGGACCATTCAGCAGGCAACTTCAAGTGCCCATCCTACCGTGAAGCTGCTCGTAAAATGAAATGTTAAGGTTCTTGCAGCTTAACTTAAATCATTGTATTGCTGCCCAAGACCTTCTAGAGCAGACCATTAGGGAAAAATGTATAGACGTAGCATTTCTCAGTGAGCCTCACCACTGTATAACCAGCTGCCCTAGGACATGGGCAACAGGTGTGGCAACACAACGAATGTTCTTTCGAATGTTAAGTCATTTAATGGATTCGTACGTGGCCAATGCGGTAGCCTATGGCTCTACAGCTGCTACCTGGCCCCCAGCATGCAGCTCAGTGATTTCACAACGGTGTTCGACGAGTTTGCCGAGGATGTTCCTGGGGGTCGGAAAGCCATTATAGCTGGAGATTTTAACTCCTGGGCGTTGGAATGGGGTAGCCTCACAACAAATACCAGAGGCCGTATCCTACTGGAGGTCTTCGCGACACTAGATGTTGCAGTGCTCAACACTGGCCACGAGTACAGTCGGGCGGGATACGGATCTGTTATCGACATTACTTTTGTCACTTCATCCCTTTTTCGGGGAGCAACATGGAGCCATTGCGATAGCTATACCGGCAGTGATCATACGACACTTCTATTCACAATAGGTGAGCCACCTGCCAGGGCGTCAACCTTGTGGAGGGAATCGTATCGGCTGGATACTTTTGATCCCGCGGCTGTTTTCAGAGGCTATTTAGTCTCTAGGCACAATCGGTAATGCTGAGGCCAGAGCATGCCAAATGGTGGCCCAAATACAGAGTGCCTGCAATAGCAGTATGCTACGCCGCAAGCAGTTCACGCGACAGCAAGAGCCTACGTATTGGTGGAATGCACAAATAGGTGACATTCGACGCAAATGCATCCAGGCGAGAAGAAGCTACCAACGGGTTCGAGGTAGGTCTACGTCTTTTGAGAAACTATTAGCTTACCAGGCAGCTAGGAAGACAGCTGAAGAGAGCCATTCGGGCAAGCAAAAAAGAATGCTTTTTAGAGTTGTGCGACTCAGCCGAATATGACCCTTGGGGCAGGGCATATAAGACAGTAGTTAAAAGACTATAGGCAGGTAGACAGGTGCAGCCGACGGATCGTCTAGAGCTTAAATCGATTGTGGAAACGCTCTTTCCAGAAAGATTAAGCTCCATTCATGCCCCTGAGTCGAAGTCTGCTGATCAGAGCTCAACGAGCACTCAAATTGTTTTAGTTACAGACGAAGAAATCTTAGTAGCTCTCAGAGGTCTTAGAACCAACACAGCTCCAGGGCCGGACGGGATCCCAAACCAAGCGCTAAAGCTAGCCCTCGCCTTGCAGCCTAGTACGTTTGCCGAATTATTCAACGAATGTCTAATACAAGAGACATTCCTTAAACACCATGGGAAAGGTGTTTGTTAATGCTCTAGACTGGAGACTGCGATTACTAGCGCCGGAGGCCTGTCACCAAATCAATTTGGTTCCGGAAGGCCCGGTCAACAACAGATGCTCTAGAAAAAGTTGTTGGCCTGGCAACTTCCGCCATCCAAGGCACCAGATAGAGGCAAGGGACGAAGCAATACTGCATCATCGCGACCCTGGACGTAAAGAATGCTTTCAATACAGCTAGTTGGGATATGATACTGAATGCGCTGTCACAATATAATATCCCTAAATATCTTAAAGAAACAATAAAGAGTTACTTCAGAGGAAGAACACTGGTATACAATACGAGTGAGGGTCCCCAAACTCATACAGTGTCAGCTGGAGTACCCCAAGGCTCAGTGCTGGGACCTCTCCTATGGAATTTCATGTACGACGGCGTACTGCGCTTGGAACTACCAACAGGTTCGCACACCATTGGCTTTGCTGATGATGTAGCTGTCGTAGCCATAGGAAAGGAGCTCAAAGATACAGAGGATATGTGCAGCGAAAGTATCAATCGCATACGAAGCTGGCTGACAGGAGCTGGGCTCGAGCTTGCGGTGCACAAGACGGAAGTCGTCCTAGTAAGCAGTCGTAAGAAAGTAGAGACTGTCATTATAAGGATAGGCAGCGTCAGCATCGCGTCAAAGAGGGTGATTAAGTATCTTGGCGTCATGTTAAACACAAGATTAACTTCCCGCGAGCACTTAGAGTATGTGCAAAATAAAGGCAGCTGATTCTTGTAGAGCTCTCTCGAGAATTATGCTTAACACGCGGGGAGCTAAACAGCAACGACGCCTCCTTCTAATGAGCGTCATTAGGTCCGTCATCCTCTATGCTGTGCCCATATGGGCAAGAGCGATGGCAACGCCGAGCTACAGCCGGGGCATTTGCGCGATCTACAGACTGAGCGCAATCAGAGTCAACTGCGCTTTCAGGACTATTTCCGATGACGCGGCGCTCGTCATAGCTGGTATGGTACCACTGGAGTACTTGGTCGCCGAAGCCGTGGAGCGGAATTCGCACGCGCCTGCGCGACTCAACGCTATCAGGGCGAACAGCATTGCACGATGGCAAAGAAAGTGGAATAGCTTAGCTATGCTAGGCGGTGGACGCTCAAGCTCATCCACCGCAAACACGGCGAGGTAAACTTCTACCTTACGCAGATCCTCTCGGGACATGGATGCTTTCGGAGCTATTTGAAGCGCTTTGGCCACGAGGAATCTGACGAGTGCCCCTGGTGCGAACGAGGGCATGTGGAAGACGCCAACCACATTCTTTTCGAATGTGGACGGTTCCTGGAGGAGAGGCGTCGTCTGGAAGAGGCAGTGGGCCGCTCCATCAGAGCGGACAACATTGTCAACGCCATGCTGGAATCGGGGGAAGCTTGGGAACTAACAAGCACCTTCGCGGCCACAGTGATGATGGAGCTCCGCAGAGTCGAGCGAATGAGAAGTCGAGCGAATGAGAAGTCGAGCTGTCCCAGGCTAAGGTAGCGCACAGTGCTTGCGAAGCAATGGTTTACGGCCGTCCCGCAAGCATCGCGCACTATCCTAGCCACCACGCAACTTGCATCTTGTATTATAAAAATTGTCAATAAACGAATATAAAAAAAAAAAAAAACTCAACACCCACTCAAACCAATTACGCTCAAACAATGACGTCACTAATATACAAACGAATGCAAACGTCTACAGCTACGGCTACGAACATGACTACGGCTACGGCTACGACAAGAACAAGACATGCAACTACAACAAATACAACGAGTGCAGCTACAACTTCACATGCAACTAAAACAAATGCTACATCAACACATGCAACTACATCTCGCGCGAGTTCAGTGGCAAGATGACTGAGCCATGTGCCGCCGTTCTTGCCACACGAGCTGCCGCAGCCATTCGCTAATGCTGCCACCACACAATAACAACAACTACTGCCGCCAATTTCGATCAACTATTAATGCAATCACCACATAAAAGACGATACACTCTACTTGACGATAGTGACGAAGCAAACAAGCTGACTATGGACACGCCGAAGTTCACAGACGGCAGCAAAAACGACAACAGCTACTACAGCGACAAGACACACACAGTCACAAAAAAACAAAAAGCTACACAACAACAAGCAACTACAAATACACAAATGGGGCCGCCACCAACACCATCACCATCACCACAACCAGCACCTGTGCTACTGCGCACGCACGCACAAGTGCACAACGAAGACGACGCAGATACAGCCCCCGTCTCTGCCCCTACTTCTAAAACTCCACCCCAGCACCAACAACACCAACAACAGCCAATTAATACAGTCACTAAACAAAAGATACCAGCTCTCTTTTTGCCTCTGGTGACTGATGTAGTGCAACTGCTGGACAAGCTGAAAAAGCATACAGCACTAAAGCTACTGGTGGTGCTGGGCGAGGACAACGTATTCACTGCCATGACCTCGATACATATAATGCGGTGCTGAGTGTGCTGCACCAAGAAAAGCTGCAACTGCACACTCGCCAGCGACGCCAGTTAAAAGGCTATCGAGTGGTGCTAAAACACTTGGAGCGTATCCGGCCCAGTGCCATCGATGCCAGGCTCTAGTACTTGAATTAGCGACGATCGTATTCATGCATCCGACGCACTCAACGACTAGCAGGTCATGCGCTGGGAAAAGATGAGCGTTGAAAATTATGCATGAATATGCACACTGAACACCATCAAAGTCAAGTGTATTCGTTCATGGTCCTTCGAGCTGGATTTTTAATACTTCGATGCAGTCCACAAGTAAAAGTTTTTGTGATTAGTTATAAATTTGTGCATTGGCTTACCAACCCAAGCGGTGAGTCGAGGCACAGCAAGATCAGCCTGGTGATCAAAACAAAAAAACCTCCAACGGGATAAGCCAATGGATCTACAATAACAAACAACTGGGTGTCGTCAACCATCAATATAATCAGGACCAATAAAAAGTTGATTAAAGTCAAAGTTGCCGACCCCGCCATAGACACAGGCCACCTTTTTAGCTGGGAAATCAGACAGGAAACATCAAAGGCAGAAATATTTTCGTTTGGTTCGAGCCCAATGGCTAGTGAATAAAAAAACTCTAAGATTAAGGATGGAAATAGCAGAAGAGTCTGCCAGCTTAGAACACAACATCCCGGAAGATATTCTTTTCTATAACACCATGTTATCTTTCCTATGGAAAAAAGTCCAGTCAGCGCTCGCAGATTTAAAAGGAAATATGGAGAGCATTCCTCCTGCAGCAATGAAATAGATGAACTGGAAAATTACATCACTTGCATATTAGAATCGAAGACGTTCCAGAGCTACCGAAATCGGATGTTCCTCAATTTAATAGAAGTCCCAAAAAGAAGCCTATTTGTTCTCCGACATGATTCACAAATGCAAGGATATCAGCGAGACAAGGAAGCTGAAACACCTAAAATCATGCCTCAAAGGAGATACCCAAATTGTAGTGAGCCATTTATTAATTGGATCAGCTGCTAGCTACAAGTCGGTATAGAAACTTACATATATGCAGCTCAACGAAAATAATTCGTAATCACAGCCTACTTATGATGCCATAACTGCAGAGAGCAATGATTGAGTATATTTCAAGAAGCAACCAAAAAGGTTGTTGGAGGCCGGCTAGTGGTGTACATACCATTTATAAAAGAATTCGAGTTAGGAAACTCGCGCGAGCAGGCTATGACGTGATTAATGCAAATGGAGAAAAAGTTCCAGAAGCATCCACAAATATTCACGGAATATAAAGACTTCATGGAGCTAAAGCTAGGCCATATGGAACCAAAGGCACTATCGACCAAGGCAAATACTATATGCCACATCAAGCAGTAATCTGACCAAGCATCCTTACTGCTAAATTGAGAGCAGTGTTTGACGCTTCAGCAAAGACTTCTAATGAATGAAGTCTAACTGATGATCACGTCATCATCTTTATTGGCTAATTATAAACAACGCACATAAGGAAACCCTACATGGCGGACTGAAACTAATGAGATACTTCATTCAAAGGGGGTTCTGGATTGTCGAGTTACGGAGCACGTTAAAGAAATATCTACGCGAATGCGTTACCTGCATCAGGTACAAACAGGAAATGAACAGTCAGTTAATGGGAAACTTACCAGTGTATCTAGTAACTGGCGATTACCCGTTCCAAAACATTGGTATTGACTATGCTGGACCATTCCAATCTAGATGTTTCAAAGGAAAAGGCCAAAAGTCATACAATGGGTACATGTCTATTTTATTGTTGGACGACCACTAATTGGAGCTCCAGAACACTTTGACCAACATCGAAAGAACGAATCTCTGAATAGATGGAGACACATACAACGAATCAGAGCAGAGTTCTGGAGAAAATGGAAAGAGGAATACCTGGCATCACTGCAACCTCACAGAAGGCCAACTTGTCTCATTAAAACAAGAAAACACGCATCCCGCTAGATGGCCTATGGGAAAAAATACAAGGACCAGACTCCTTTTGGAAGGACATTTTAGGCGCCCCCGGGTGGACACCCTCTGGAATTGAAGGAAGCTGGATTATGAGCTTTGTGGATAATCAGGGAAGTACATAAATACATAGAGCACATAGATGAGCAAGTAATGCAAGCGATAAACAAATAAATGCATTACTTGAGACATACAAAATATTAATGTATGTACAATCTACGCCTATGTACACTGTGTTGAGCTTAATTAAAATTAAAATTTAATAAAAAATAAAAAATAAGGTGCATATTATAATTGACCTTTGATCTGCAAAAAATTCATTCTCTGTTGCCTCGCATAATCCAAGTTTTCTTTGGCGCCGTTAGTGTGTTACAGTTTTTTGCTCATTTTCGTCTCGCGCTTTCGATTTGCGCTTGTGCTCACAGCTCGCTCTCGCTCGCACATCAATGTTCGTTCTCGCTTGCACAGATAATTGCGCTCTTAATTTACGCTCTTCATTTGCATGCGCGCTTGCAATATCGTTTGCACTCGCGCTTACATAGTGAATTTCGCTTTAATTTACGCTCATCGTTTGCATGCTCGCTTGCAATATCGTTTGCACCCTCGCTTACACACAGTAGAGCTCTCGCTTTGCGCTCAAAACTTGCGCTTGTCACTTGGATTTATTGCCGCTCAAAACTTACACTCTCACTTTGCGCTCATCGTATGAGCTCGATCTACATTTTTATTTCTAGCTTGCAATATCGTTGCGTTCTCACTTGCACATACAAAAGCGCTCGCTTGTGCATGTGTGTGTGTGTGAATGCATTGCACTCAATCGCTCTACAGTCAAATATAAAAATAACTCAACATACCCATACTAATAGTCACTCAACATTCTGGTTGTTGTCTTCGCTATATCGTTAGCAGCTGTCTGTAACAGTCACAGTCACAGTCAAGTATAGTTTAACACTGCCAGTGCACTATAGGAAAAAAGCCCGAAATTTTGGCATCAATTCTAAAAATAGAGCTAGGAGGTTGAAATTTTACATACACCTAAGATAGACTAAGTTAGAATTTCGATTTTTTTTTTACTATTTGACCACGCCTTCTCCCCGCCTCCCTGTTACCTATTAATGAAATCATATGTACTCTACACATACATTTTTTAAATATATTATATATATATATTACATTACATATTTATTATACAGCTTATTATATAATGAAAAAATTAAAATGTGTATTATCATTCCGTTTATACCCCGTAAAATTAAGAAAAATATAAAAAAAAAAATTTTGTATTTTTATTTTACAATAATTACCACATACTCAAAGAATTAACATCAATAATCATAATTTTCTTCATCCAATTCGATATTCGGGTCGAAATTGTTTGCATCATCCTCATTCTCATCTTCAGCTTGTAAACTTTCAGTTTCATTTGTATCATCTTGATGTGCGATTTGCGGAGGCTCAATCAAAGCAACCAGATCAATCACTTCGCTTGAAAATTTTAATTTTTTGTGAAGCTTCTGTCTTTTTTTAAGACAAAGACTTGACAAAAGCTGATCAGATGAATCTAATGCCCTGTGAAAAACATCAGTGATGTTGTTTAACCTACTGCTCTTTCTGGCATGCGACCTTCTGCCATTTTTATAAATTTTGTTTTGAGCTTCTGATGCGTTTTCTCCGAGAACACCAACAGGAACTATGCAGCTATACATTATTTGGTATCCATGGATCAAAACTTTGTGCACAGTTGGGGACATGGGATACCAAGAATAGGTCTATAGAAGTTGGTAAATTACCTTCTATTTTCTTTCCTATCTCACTCGCATTCTCACTGTGCATTGTTTTTCGTAGAACGAATGCCATATCATTTTCTTTGCATTTTCTTGCTGAAACCGAGGCAGCATGTATAAGCAGTTGGGTTGTGTGTTCTTCTTGACTTGCAAGATCAGAAGCTAATTTTCTCTTCAGCCGACTGCCTGCTTCTTTATAAGTAAGTTCTTTACGACCAGCTTTATCTTGCGAGGACTTAACTTCTTTTAAGTTGATAAATATTTTGCCCTCGACCCACCGTGAATGTGTTGCTTTGAATTTGAAAATTTGAATTGACAATTTATAGTACATACCATCAGTAATGTTTTCCAATTTTAAAGTTATAAATTTTATTTTTATTTACCGCAGTACTAAACTTGAAAGTTGCACAATTTTTCCCGCGCTATTTTTGCATACAAAGCAACTCTTGTAGCCAACATTATATAGTAGGGGCAGTCCATAAAATTTTTTTTTAAATTCGTTTTATATTAGTTAAGATATTAATTATTGGAAAATAAAAAAAAAAGTTCAAAAATTGATAAAAAAAAAAATTGTATTTTTGCCAAAATTTCGGGTTTTTTTTTTCCAATAGTGCACTGCAGTGTAATATATTGAGATTTATTACGATCGCGCGCATTTGTTAATATTCTTGAGTTGCTCTTCGCTTGTTGTCATACATTAAGTGAATTTTTATTTGTTTCCATTGAAATTGGTTTCAACTGAGCATCACTTATTGTTCAGGAACATGCATAGAAATATGATAAGTATGGAAACATACGCGCTATGCACTCGACAACTGGCATAAAATAGATAACATATGTTTCAAGTGTGAGCTGTCATATATGTCAAATATGACCCTGACCCTGAGCGATGAGAATACGTAAGAGACGAGCGCTGAGCCTTACAACCTCAGCGATAGGATAAGAATAGCTAATAGACCAACGCGGAGTCTTACACACTCAGCGATAAGATAAAAAATATGTAATAGACCAATGCTGAGCCTTACACACTCCGTAATAGACACACTAGATTTAAGGGATGAAAATATACATGAGTCTGGGTATATAAACCCAGGCTCAGAATAATAAAGATCAATACGAAACTAAACACCATCATAGTCAAGTGTATTCATTCATGGTCCTTCGATCCGAACCACAAGACTACGAAATATCAAAGTTGTAACAAGTATATCAAAGTGATTTATTCCTTTTGGCTTACCAATCCACGCTGTGAGTAGAGGCACAGCAAGATCAACAAGGCGATCAAAACAAAAACACCTCCAACGGGTCAAGCAAATGAATAAATCAACAACAAATACACAAAAACTACAATAACCGCAACAAGATGCCATCAGACAAGGTTATTGAAATGCTAAAGAAGCAATCAAACTTGTTTGACACCATTTTAAAGACCATAGCTGATAAGGATGCGTTAGCAGTCGTGAATAAGTTGGCAGAAGAGTTCACTGTCAATCACTCGGCGCTAATGCGAATCGGTATCCCAAGCAATCATCCGTATTTTATCCAGAATATATACGATGTATTGATGGAAAATATCAGGACCTACAAAGAGGCCCTTATGAACGTCGAGACTACCGACCCTGATATGGACGCCGACACACCATCTACTAGCAAGAATTGGCATATACAAACCGAGGCACCCAGGGAACAGCAAACTCAACAGGAAGTACTGTTTTCAAAAAGCGGTTCAGCCCCAATGGGTTATCTAGTGGAACTTGTGGACAAAAAGGCTGTAAAAGTATGGAAAGAAATGGCAGAAGGGACTGCTATCCTGGAGACCAACAACAGCGAAGAAATTTTTGCCTATAAACGCAAGTTAACTTTCCGATGGAAAAAGTCCAGTCAGCGTTCGGCGACAGCGACGAAATAGAAGAACTGGAATACAACGTCGGTGATCTGTTATATAGGCTTGACAGAAAATTACACGACTTGCGTATTACAAAGTTAGACGTTCCAGAGCCACCGAAATCGGATCTTCCCCAATTTAATGGAAGTCCCAAAGACTGGCCAACGTTCTTCGATATTTTCTCCGACACGGTTCACAAAAGGAAGGATTTCAGCGACACAAGAAAGCTGAACTACCTGAAATCATGCCTCAAAGGAGATGCCCAAACGGTAGTGAGCCATTTGTTAAGTGGATCAGCTGCTAGCTACAATTCGGCGTGGGAACTTATATGTAAGCGCTATGCAAATAAGCGTAAGATAATCGCAAACGCCGTTAACCAGTTAGTGGATATTCGCAAACGCCGTTAAACAATGATGAAAGCAGGATCCGCCGATTCTTGGATACAGCAAATGAGAATATTTACATCGCAAAACAAACAGCCCAAATGGGTAACGATGCTGATACACTTATCGCTCAAATTTTGCTACGAAGATTCTCGACTGAAGTCCTACAACTTTACAAGCTAGAAAAATTCAATCCTTACAAAATGTACTGGAATTTGTTGAGCAGCTATACAAACAAGTAAGAAGGCTCTAGTCGAGACTGCTCGACTAGGAGATACCCTGAACCCTCCATTCTGCACTTCTTTTATGTACACACACATACACATGCATCAACACGCATGCATAAGCCCGCGCTCTGCTAACTGCGCAGTAAGCAGCGACTGCGCTTGGGCTGCGCTGCAGTGTGGGCAATAGTTAGAGAATTTAGTTGATGAATAACTTTTTTTGTAGACATGCAATCTTAGTGAAATTTTCTGGGCATAATCATATGGTCGAAATGTGTGTGCACAAAGCACAAGTCTCTAGTATTTGAAATACAAATTGGTGGCGAAGGGGGCGTGGTATCCAAAATCTGTTGATTACAAAATGTTTGTATTCATCATATGTACATACACAATAAATCTGAAGTCTTCACGTCTAATAGTACTCCGATGAGGCGCAAAAAACAAAATCAATTTTTCGATTAAAAAAATAAAGCAAACTCGTACTGCGTATGGTATACACGAGCATGCACACAAAATTTCAGCTCTCTAGCTCTTCTATCTTCTGAGATCTCGGCGTTCATACGGACGGACGGACGGACGGACAGGGCTATATCGACTCAGCTCGTCGTGCTGATCAAGAATATATATACTTTATGGGGTCTGCGATGATTCCTTCTGCCTGTTACATACTTTTACACAAAACCATTATACCCTGATTTCCCATTTTCAATGGGTTCAGGGTATAAAAACAAAAAACACTAACGCGACAGCCAAAACAACAAAAAAAGATCGAAGAAAAACACGATCAGCAAAGTTTCCTACTGGAAAAGCGACAATTTTAAGCCTGCTAATGATGTTGCAGGTAGCAAGTACTACAATTATACCTGCTATAAACACAACCACCAAACTCAAAGTTCAAGATATGGATCCACAAACGGCAATGCTAATGGATAAACTCGGAAAAGTGGAAGTCATCTCTTCAAGCTGGCAGATGCTGTTCGACTATGACATGCAAGCTTATTTCGAAGTACTGAAACAAGCAGATGATCTCATGAGTAAAACAAACAAAATTGGCTAAAAATTGGGTGATTTCAACGAATACTGCATAATAGAATAGTGAGTGTTAATGCCAGATCCCATTAACAGGATTGCTCCTCCCCCACACAGCCCGATTATGCTATTAACAGGTTGCTGTTAATAGCATAACCGATTCTCTCAGCACTTGGCTCTCCGCCAAGTACTCCCTTTTTTAGGACTCCTAATGGCTGTCATCTTTTTCTTGCTTGCTACGTGTGAACACTACATCATCGCCATCTTTAAATAGAAATATTTTAGAATACACTTTTTACATTGAATAAAGATTTGAAAACTATCTAACTACTACTTGCGACTTAGTCTGACGACTCCACCCTCCAACATTTGGTCCTCCGAGCCGGAGACCCTTCCACCATCATCACCAGCGATTCTCGGGAGTCTCAGATAAGTAATTTCTTCTTTTCTTATTGCAACTTGCATAGTGCACACCCATACCGGCATTTGTCATACGAAATTTCCGCCACATACGTTTGTGCATTGTTGTGCAAGTTGCTTTGCACTAGTATATATATTCTTATATATTAGACACGGTACTGAATATATATATTCTTATATATTCAGGTACGTGAAATCCATAGTCATACATACATACATATATGTCTGTATGCACTAACCTTCAAGTCCGTTGTATATTCACACGCCTACATATATTTCCGATTCTTTCCGTTTTGCTAAGACATAATACACAATATCCTTTGTGTCTTGTCGCAATTCAACCCCAATACTCATTCCGATCAGAAAATCCGATTGCGCACTTTTCACTTGCGATTTCACTGCATTATATGTACATATGTACATACAAGATTCCCATTGCATATACATACACATATACATATGCACCTTTGTATGTACAATCCGCACTGAACATATATATATATATATATTAAAATAAATAAAGTTAAAACAAAAATCATATCCTTGTCGTTTTATTACAATTTATTTTAAATTTTTATATTTATATATTTACACATTCACACATATATATATTTATATTTGCATTTAATTTTTATAGGTGTGTGTGCTAATTGTGTCTCCGCTTTGCTCTGCCATCTATATACAAAAATAAACATATGTACATTCATATATCCATATGAATGTACAACTAGAGCAGCAACACAATTAACACGAAATTAATAAACTTATTAATTAAACACACATATATAATAAATAATAATATTCCACTTGTTGTTCTGTGTGCAAATGCTAGTGATCGCATCTTGCCGATACCTAGATTAATCGACAACCGCCACAATTCCGTGGCGATACTTTGTGTCTTTAGAGATCACAGCGCGCAACTATCGTTTCGATACCGATAGTTAAAATAATAAGAAATAATAAGAAAACATATAAAGAGACAACAATTAACATTACTGATTACAATTAAAAAAAAAAAGAAAATAAAAATAAAATAAAATTATTTAAAAACAAATAATACAAAAAAAAAAAAAACAAATAATTGATTAAACAATATGTACAACAAAATCGTATATTTTAATAAGCTTATTTATTTATTTATTTATTTTTTTTTCAAATAATATTCTTACATATACTCTTTCATTTTTTTAAATTTTTATTATTATTTTTTATTTTTTTTTTTATTTTTTTCTTTTTTCTTCGTATAATCGATTCGCATTTTTCTTTTTTTATTCTTTTTGCGGACTCAACTAATATTCTTCCCGTTTGTTTTTTGTTATTTTTTCTCTCTTTTTTTTTGTGTTTTTATTTATTATTTGTTTAACCTCCATGTCCGATCGTGCTAGCCGAGCGCAGCTAAGTGTACCCGCCTCCCGTTTGATCAAGCGCAGTGCTTCCGCATCTCCCATTCCGTCCGGGAAACTACCAACCACTAGCACTTTTAAGCGCAGTCCAGTCGTTACCAGGTCCAGTCCGAAGCCCGCTAGTTCAACCAATATGTCTTTGTCCGATTTCATCGCGGCTGCGGATAGGCTCATTAAATTCGAATCCCGCATCGACGGTCCCGGAGATTCTAACGCCACCCATGCGGCTCAGCTCCGGGCCTTCTTGCGCTGGCCGACATTCCGTGATCTTTTCATTGCAATATACATCCAAAATCCGCGCCTGACTCCGGTGGAAAAGTTATTCCACCTCAACTCCAAGACAGCAGGTGATGCAAACGCCTTAGTCGCCGAGTGCCCGCTCACGAACGATGGCTTTGCATCGGCCTGGGACGCCTTGTGTGACCGGTACGAGAACAAGCGGCTGTTAGTGAACAGCCAGCTTAAGATCCTTCTCAATCTCCCCAAGGTCACCAAAGAATCAGGCGCGGCTCTCAGAGAGTTGCATGGCACCATTCATCGGTGTGTCACTGCTATCGAGCAAGCTCAGATCTCTACGGAGAACTGGGATTGTATCCTTGTGTCCTTGTGCACTTCCAAGTTACCTGAACACACTCGATCTCTTTGGGAGCATTCGCTCATTAGGAAATCAGACATCCCAGCCTGGAGAGACGTGAGTCTCTTCATTAGCGAACATGCTCGCGCGCTTGAAGCTATGGAGGGTGATAAGCCTATCCCAAAGGTCCCAGGTGCAGATCCAAGATCTACGATCACCACCTCTCAGAGAAAGATTCATACCTTCGAGACACAAGTCCAGTCTAAGCCCAAAAGGTGCGATTTGTGCAGTAAAGAGAACCATCCGGTTCGACTGTGTCCTCGTTTTGTCCAAATGTCCCTTGCAGCGCGCGAATCCTACATAAAGCGCAAGCAACTCTGTCTGAACTGCTTTGCGCAAGGTCATCAGCTGCGTGACTGCACCAGCATTCATAATTGCGCCAAGTGCAAGGGGAGGCACAACACATTGCTTCACCGTGACGGCTCCACGGCAATCAGCTCCTCGGCCGTAGCCGCTTCGGCTCCAGGTACGTCCGAAGTATCGCGTAATGTCCAGTCGTATTTCGCGGCCAATACGCAAGGGGTCCTGCTCGGTACGGCCGTAATTGACGTGTGCCACTTGGGGGCCACATATCCGGCCAGGGCTTTAATCGATTCGGGGTCTGAGGCGACGTTTATTTCCGAACGTCTGTTCCGCCTAATGAAGCTACCTTTTCGACCCGTGCAAACACAAGTGTCCGGTTTAGGTTACTCTGTGGCAACACAGTCGAAAAGGCTTTGTGACTTCCATATCGGCACTCCGATGAAACCAAGACTCCGCATTGAGGCCTCAGCATTAGTCATCCCACGACTCTCCGGCAATCTGCCATCGTACCCCATTCCGCAACAACTCCTTAACGATCTGCCCGACATCCCATTAGCTGATCCACTCTTCTTCAAGAGCGCTCAAATTGACGTTCTTTTAGGCGCGGATATCCTTCCGTCGATCGTGCAGGGGGGCTTCCGCCCTAACCTCTGCGGATCACTTATGGGCCAAGAGACAATCTTTGGCTGGATTCTTACGGGTCCAGTCAGTAAGAAGCCTCAAGAGTCGATTTCCGCTTTCACGACAAGAGTTACTATCCTCCACGAGGAGAAACTCGATCACCTCATCACCAAATTTTGGGAGGTGGAGAATCTCCCCAAGGTAGCCAGTGAACCAGACTCTGCGTGTGAGGATAACTTTGTCCGAACCACACGGAGAGACAAGTCTGGCTCCTACGTCGTGACTCTTCCGTTCAAAAATCCGGACCATCCTGACTTAGGTCATTCGCGATCCATCGCGCTTGGGCAGTTTCTCAAGAATGAGAGTAGATTGTTTAAGAACCCGACACTCAAGGCCGAATACGAAGCAATCCTGCAAGAGTATCTCGACTTGGGTCATATGAACCCAGTGTCTACACATTGCAATCCTGCAATAAGCAATTTCTATTTGCCTCACCATGCTGTCTTCAAGCCCGACAGCACCACCACCAAAGTGAGGGTGGTGTTCAATGCTTCGTGCCCATCTTCCAATGGTAAAAGCCTAAATGATATCCTTCATCCCGGCCCGGTCCTTCAGTCCGACCTCACGATGCAAATCCTCCAATGGCGATACTATAGATATGTGTTCAATGCCGATATCACAAAGATGTATCGTATGTATCACCCATCGCATATCCTTGCATGGTGGAAACCAGCTAACTATGCGACTCATCCGTTCACAATTCTGGATCCCCAAACTGAAGGTCCTCATCAAACCTGTCATAAACTCATGCAAGTCCTGCGTAGTTTATCGCAAGCGTCTCCAAACGCAAATGATGGGCGACCTGCCAACTGAACGGACAACCTTCTCCAGGCCCTTCACATTCGTAGGCGTCGACTTTGCAGGCCCCTTCGATGTGAAGAACTACACCGGACGCGCCTGCCTCATTACAAAGGGGTACGTCTGCGTGTTTGTGTGTTTCAGCACCAAGGCTATCCACCTCGAGGCCACCTCCGACCTAACGACTGAAAAATTCTTGGCGGCATTCTCCCGCTTGGTGGCTCGGCGTGGATGCCCGCAAAAGCTCTACTCCGACAACGGAAAGACGTTTGTCGGAGCTGCAAAAATCTTATCGCAACACTTCTTGGAATCTCTCAGATCCGAGGTGCTTGCAAAGCATACTGTCCATCGCCTATCCTGGCATTTTAATCCACCGAGTGCCCCCCATATGGGTGGCTTGTGGGAAGCAGGGGTGAAGAGTTTCAAGGCCCTATTCTACAAATCCACCGCCACGACAAAATATACTTTCGAAGAGCTTTCAACCCTCTTGGCGAGAATAGAAGCCTGTCTCAACTCAAGGCCTCTAGCACCCATGTCCGAGGATTCCACCGACCTACTAGCCCTCACTCCGGGTCACTTCCTAGTCGGTGGGCCTCTTCTCTCAATTACGGAGCCCAGAATCACGGAAGACGCGATGTCTATTCTGAATCGCTGGCAGCGACTTAAGGCTCTTCACCAACAATTTTGTTTCCGTTGGAAAGAAGAGTACCTTAAGGAGCTGCATAAACGTAATAAATGGCAGTGCGCCGAGCGCGACTTGAAGGTTGGTGACATGGTCGTTGTCAAGGACGACAACGTTGCCATCAACGAATGGCGACTTGGCCGTGTCCACCTCACTCACCCAGGAGATGATGGGAAGGTCCGAGTGGCGGACGTTCTCACTTCCCGGGGCATCATCCGTAGACCCGTCCACAAGTTGGTTATCCTACCAACGGAAGACAATAACCATGTGTTGTCCAACTAACTCTGTATGTGCATCGATTTCCATCACTCATGCCTTACACATCTCTCCTTTCCAGCTATGCCACCAGCCACTCATCCTGTGCAGATACCCGGCATCAACTCATTCCGATGCCGAGTGTGCAGAGGAATCCACGCTCTGCGGAAGTGCAGGCGGTTCCTGGGCCTTCCGGCCGAAAAACGTCTTCGCGCAGTACTTATAAATAAGTACTGCGCGAATTGTCTGGCGCATCAGCACTCCGGGCAGTCCTGCCGGAGCAAGGCTAAGTGCAAGACGTGTGGCCAGAGCCATCACACTCTGCTGCACCTGCCCGGAGCTCGTCGCCGACAGCGACGTCGCCCCGCTGCAACCCCTGCCAGCGGACCCACCTCTTCCACCCTCGCCGGGACATCCACCCGACAAAAAGGATCCCGCAAAGGACGACGCCTCCAGGCACTGCCCAAGTCTACGAGGGAAGATACGCCGCCACTGAGCACGCTGATGCAGAACAAGGCCGTCAGCATCTTACCCACGGCACTCATCAGTCTGCAGACGGATGTGAAGGAGTTCGACGTGAGAGCGTTGATCGATCCGTGTAGTCCTACTACTCGGATCCAGGCTTCATTGGCAAAGACCATGGGTCTTTCCGCCACTAGCGTGGGTCCGGGAGAGGTCTGCACGGCGACCATCAGTTCGAAAACATCGAACTTCTATCTCGATACCATCTTCCAAATGGACCCGCAGCTCATTTGCCGGACGCCAATTCGGCAGGTCGAGCACGCAGCCAATCCGGCTGGGATCACGCTCGCCGACAGCGATTGGGCTCGACCCAGTACGGTGTCTGTTGTGTTGGGGGCTGACGTGTATCCTCACGTCATCCTTCCGGGAATCGTCCCCAGCATTGCCGGTCGTCCCATGGCCCAGAACACCGTCTTCGGGTGGGTCCTTTCGGGTTCCTGCGTGTAGTCCTACACGGTCCTATATTGCAATCCTTGCAAGGGGGGGAGTATGTTAATGCCAGATCCCATTAACAGGATTGCTCCTCCCCCACACAGCCCGATTATGCTATTAACAGGTTGCTGTTAATAGCATAACCGATTCTCTCAGCACTTGGCTCTCCGCCAAGTACTCCCTTTTTTAGGACTCCTAATGTCTGTCATCTTTTTCTTGCTTGCTACGTGTGAACACTACATCATCGCCATCTTTAAATAGAAATATTTTAGAATACACTTTTTACATTGAATCAAGATTTGAAAACTATCTAACTACTACCTGCGACTTAGTCTGACGACTCCACCCTCCAACAGTGAGCAACAAAATAATGTTAAAAATGAAAAATATTAGAGAGAAAAATATTAAATTATCACCCAAACAACCAACTAGATCAAAACGGTTCATAATGTTTTTCATTATTGGCACTGAAAAAAGGCTGGAAAAGCGGCTAAATGATTATGTCAGTAACCAAACACATATAATCAGTGCAACATCAAACCTTGTGCAAGCCAACGCAAAGGAAGTTAATAACAAGTAAGAACGTTGCAGTCGGGCGCTACCGACTGCGGAATACTCATTCACAGTCCGTATACATGATGCTATGTTTACAAAGGGGCATTTATTCTTATTGCAAATTTAATTTGGCTTTAAAAGTACAAAAAAATTATGCTTTTTGATTATATTGTAGCTTTTGGTAATTTTTATCGAGTAATCGATAATTATTATATTGATCGTGCACTTTTTGAGTACAAATGTATGGTAATTTTCGTTAATAGCTTTCGGTCACACCTATTGCAGATTCTTAAGCGTTTGCTTACATTACAAAAGCGCGCTTTTTAGCATTCTAAGAATTGCGATTGATTTCTGGATTTTCTAGCTGTTATTGTAGTTTTGTCAGATGACGCTCTGTTATTACTTTATTGTATTTTAGCTACCAGATTGTCAAGCAAAACGATGGCGTGGGTGATAGAGACGTCGCAAGTTATGTTACAGCGGCGGAGGTTCAAAGCCCCTTCAATGTTGTGTGTTTTTTTCATACATATTTCGTTTTTTATTTTAATTATGTATGTTTGTTGACAGTGGTCGGTAGCGCTGTCGGCAAAAAATAAAAATGTTTCCTTCCGTGTAATCAATGCCTATTAAGCTTATTTGTATATACATGTACATACATAGATAGCTCAAGCATATAAATGTCGCAATTTGATACTATAAATGCCGATTGCCACGCCCCTAGTGGCCGTAGACACCTCATTTTTGGCCAGTTCTTAGAAAGAGCTAACGGTAAATGCGAAATTTGAATGCTTACGCTCAAAAAATGTGAAAATTACAGGGTATTTTTCGATATGCCACGCCCCCAAAGTGGCGTGACAATTATTTTTGGGGCATCGATAGAGGAGGTTACCAGTAACTCAACTATCCAAATTTGAAGCTTCTAGCTCTTAAACTGTAGGAGATATAAAGTTTTGCGGTTTGCCACGCCCCCTTTGGGCGGACATGTATCCACTATAGCTTGTTGGACTTGGGAGGTCAACTCGCGTATATGTACCAAATTTCAAGTCTCTAGCATCAATAGTGCCTAAAATATAGCCAAATTTGAAAAAATCACTATATCTTCAGGTTTGATTTGCCACGCCCCTAGTAGGCGTGGACATTTTCATCAGTCATTATATAAATGAACTGCGTTCATACGGACAGACGGACGGACAGCAAGACGGACATTGCACAAAACCAATATACTAATTCACTTCGTGAATGAGTATAAAAACTTTGAAAAAGTCACAAGGGACATAAACAAAATATGTAGACAGTTTAATAATATCAGAAGGGCAAGCAGTTAATTTATGCTTTGACGATAAAGCTCGTCTCAATAGATCTGACCCGGTTACTTGCTCAAGGTATTTGGATTTTCGCTATAGGTAGTTTTTGAAATTAATGAAAATGGAGGGTGGTATTTTCGGTCGTGGTTAGGTTTTACTGGCGAGATGAGTTAAGGCCCTCCCCATATTCATGGAATGTTTTTGCTGAAAGCTGCCTCATAATTTGAATTGACTGATCGGTTAAGCACTCCTCAAGTAAAGAATTTTGTTGATCAGTTTATTACAACAGTAGAGAATAACCCAGATGTGGCTCCATTTTTGGAATACCAAATCCACAATCAGGGGCAATCGGAATACTATACCCACCTATCTAATATTCCATTAGATAAAATATTCCAAATTTAGATGTAGATCGGAAAAATTTTGAAAAAATCTAATGCATATTAGAATATCCATTTGATCGTGCCACTTTTGATTAACTTTGCAATTTCAACAATTTTTTGGCTCATGGCCAGCCCAACCACTTCTGTGAATGCTATATAAATGCTGAATGAATACACTTTACTATGATGTTGTTTAGTTTCGTATTGATCTTTATTATTCTGAGCCTGGGTTTATATACCCAGACTCATGTATAATTTCAACCCTATATATATATATATATATATATATATTTTTTTTTTTTTTTGTAAAAATTTTTATATTTTATTAACGAGCTTACTGCTACCATAATGGCAACTTAATCTAGTTCTACATTAAAAATAATAACAAACAGATCTAGACTTAGATTACATATTTATGTGTTAAATTTTAATATTACTTTAACATTACTATTAATATTATATTAATATAGTTTTGTTTTGTGAAATATTTTTCTTTTATATTTAATTACGTTATTACTCTTTTGGGCAAGTCCGTTGGGTGGCACTTCTTGAGGCGTCTCTTCCTCGGCTTGGCAGTTAGCCGTCTGGCTAGTAATTTGCTGTGGCTGTCAAGATGTTCTATATATCTTGCGGAACGTGACTGTAGGACATATCCCACCTTTGGAACCTTTAGATCCTTTTCGATGTCTCGAGTCGTCATGTACCATGGGGCATCACAGATTCGCCTCAGGATCTTTGCTTGGGCGACTCTAATTTTTTCCAAGTTTGATTTGGATGCAATGCCGTATACTTCTAGGGCGTATTTCCAGATCGGGATTAGGATGCTTTTATATATCATAGTTTTACTATAAAGTGACAGCTTGTTTTTTGGTGCAAGAAGCCATGCCATTTTTCTGGATTTTGCCATTATTGACTGCCGTACCATGGTAGTATGGGCCTTAAAATTTAGCTTCCTGTCCAGTAAAACTCCAAGGTACTTGTATGAGCTCTTTTGTGGGATTCTGGAGCCAAGCATGGTGATGCCGCTACAAGACAAAGTTCGTGTGGTAAACGTGACATTTACGCACTTGCTGGTGTTGATGCCTATATTCCATTTTCTGGTCCATCCTTCAAAGCTATTTACGTACTGCTGCAAGGATTCCGTGGCTATGTTGATGCTAGGACTTCTGGTCAAAACTGCAGTGTCATCTGCGTAGGTTGCTAAAAAATATTTTTAAAGCGATTATTTGCAGCTATAAAGCTAAACTCTTATAATAAAACTTCTATAACAACGAGCAAATATTGACATTCTATTTTGTATCAGACCCCTACGCCTGCTGCAGCTATGTTGTAAATTATATTGAAGAGTCGCAGAGGGGTATCTGCAAATTGTTGCGTGATGCGGTCAGTGAGATTAGCAGAGGAAATGTTCCTATTAAAAAAAGTTGAAGCACATAGGTAATAGGTTTATTTCGGGAACTGAAATATCGGCCCAAGAAGTTGTTTACTGCTGTTTGGGTATTTATTCGAAAGCAGTAACGCTGAGGTACATATATATTAATATTTCGCTACCGGAACATCGGGTTAGGTTTTTTAAGTCTAGGCGACAGTTGCAAAATATGCTCGAGCAACGACCTGATGCTATTGAAAATGTATACTTAGTTGATTTTGTGGCTCGACAAAATAGGTATGATTTGGATAATCTTGATATACCCAGCATTTCAGAAACACCAAATCTCATGCTACGCGATGGCAGTGACAAAGACAAAATTCAAGCATAATTACATATCGAAGATTTAGTATAAATATTGATAGATGAAATTATTTGATGTATATTTGTATATATGAGCGGAGAAGTTCCAATAAAATAATCATTAAAGAACGAAATGCGCTGTGATATTTTATTGCTGATTAACAAATTAACCTCGTAGCTAACCGTCTCCTTCTTCCCCTCTTGATTAACCCGCCGCGGCACAGCCCGTCTCAATAATAGGTAGAAATAAAGAACGCGCATGGGAGTAGCGCCCGTTCGCTGGGAGGACAAACCCGCAGCTCTTGCGTTAATGTGTCGAATGACGTCCCCCGCATTACCTAGCATCACTCGATACCCGTTCTGTTGGCGCGGTTGGTGAATATTCAGCTGCAACTGCTCACGATGCAGTACACTCAGTACTGCATTATATGTACCAATATCGTGGCATTGGATACGCAGCCCTCGCCCAGCACCACCAGTAGCTTTAGTGCTAGATCTTTTCACTGCTGGATGCTGGTTAAGCTTATCCAGCAGTGTCACTTTATCAGTCACCAGAGGCAAAGAGATTGAAGGTAACTTTTGCTTGGTGCTGTTACTATTACAATCAACTTATTAACTTTATAGCGTAGGGCATTTTTCAATGGCGACTGCCAGTTTGAATGACTTCGCTTATGCAGTAGTGGTGGCAGCAGCTGAGAATGGCTGCGGCCATAGCTCGCAAATGAGAGTTGATCGTTTTTTCTTACGTACATATATGGTATATACACTGCTTCGTAACATAACCGAAAAGATCGTGCAGACACGATCTCGCTCTGAGCGGCTCTCTTCGTTTTGTTTTGATTCGGTTTCTGTCAAGCGCTTTGCATTGACTCATTCGTGCGACGCTCTCAATGAGTGTCGCGCAAAGAGCAATACGATTATCGCTCACACAAAGGCACTCAGCAAAATACAGTTTGACTAAAAACTCAACAGAAATGATCTTTGCCTTCGTGTGCACGTAAATACATGCATACATACATATAAATGTTAAAAGAGCGTAGCAGCCGCGAGAGATTACCCATACATACGCAAAACACGATTCGCTTCATTTAACTCAAGCAAACGATCAGTGTTTGAGTTGAGCGAAACGTAAACAGCAACAAACGAGCTAACCCAGACACGATAGAACAGTTTCTGTTTGAGTCTTTTTTATTGTGTCAACAGTTATTTGCGCGCAATGATTCTTAATGTTTTCTCAGCTAGATTTACGATTAAAGCAGTTTTTCAAAAATACTTCTCCTTTTGGTGGCATTTCTGTAATGGTTTTCGGTGATTTACGACAACTTTCACCAGTTGGTGATCGTTGGATTTTTGAGTCCAATTCTAATGATCGCTACAGTTTAATTTATGCTTCATCTCTATGGGACCTTTTCAAATATTTTGAACTTACAGAAATTATGAGGCAACGGGAAGACCAATCTTAATATAATATGGCATCGGGAATCATGACAACCGATGATGTTAGTTTAATTCGCTCTCGTATATGTGAGGCAGCTGAGGTGCCCGATGATGCAATTCATTTATTTAACACTAATGCAGCGACTGCTAACTTTGATATTACAAAGCTAAATATGATTCCGAATGATCCGCTACTGCTGTTGATTTTGTAAAAGCATCCCACTTAACAAATGCTAGTGGGCAAAGAATTCCAGACGCCGTTAGTAGTTTTAGGTGCTCTCTTCATTTAAAAGCTACTGCAAAATATATGATTACAGTTAATACAGATACTGCAGATGAAATGCTAATTCATTTGGAAATCATTCATTGTCATATTCAAGCCATTCGGTTTGACATGCTTAAGTCGTCAATTGTATGTCTTGTTGAGGCGTGCACATATCCAAATGAAAATGTGCACATTCCAGGATTTAGTATTATAATTTGGCTTGATTGCGAAGTATGAACGAATTCTGCTCGAACCAAGAATGAAATTTTAAACAATATTTCAAACTGCCTATGCAGTATTCTGATATAAGTCGTTAAATTTTATTATAGCTTGCAAAAGTACTTCTTGTTCATTACCGCATCTTAGAACTGAGTTTGAGGAACTGTTTCATCAACATTTATTTCTGACTGAATATTGTGTAATTATCGCAGATTTTAACTTATGTTTTAGCAGGCTTGAAATGTCTAGAGCCAATCAATCAAATTATAAGATTAGAAAACGCTTTAGAAGCCTTCTAGATTTGAAGACGTCTACAACCAATTCGGAATCACATTTTGATTGGGCGTTTTCAAATCTATCCAGTGATCTTATTTCCGCCAGGACATTTGAAACTATTTATAGTTACCACAGTGGAATGATGTTTGTTAATAATTGTTTTCATAAAGGAATAATTTTTTTAAACATAAATAAATATTAAGTTTTTAGGATTTGCTTATAACAGTCAATAATATTAAGATATATTTAATAATCTGTAGTAGCAATAGTATTAAAATATATGAATAATATATCCTAAAGGAATATATATAATAAATGAATAATTAAAAAAAACGCAACAATGTTTGATTACCTAGGGTTCAGGGTATTTTTTAGTCGAACACTGTCAACTTCTTCAATCTAAGCTCCACAGATTGAAGAAGTTGACAGTGTTCGACTAAAAAATACCCTGAACCCTAGGTAATCAAACATTGCAGCGTCGGTTTAATATTTACTTTATTTGCATTTTGCTTTAGTGTTTCTATTTTTTGGCGCTATTCCCATCTCATTCTTTATACGTTCGTTAGTGTGAGTGTTAGCATGCTTGCACTCACTTACTATTGTTCTTGTATTTGCTTCTCTCGAATTTGATCTTCGTGCTGCGCAAATATACTCTCGCTGTGTACCTTCGTTACGCTCTGTAACGACTGTTTGTCGGTTTACTCGCTCTCTCAACATATTTTAAACTCTCGTTGTTTTTACACTCATTCATTGCTTTTACTCGGATAAAACTCTAGAGTTTTTAAACTAGACCGTTCAAGTTTTGCACCTGAGCTAATGTTATGATCCTATAAAGATTAATGTAAAAATTATATGTCTACGCCTTTTAGGGACGTGGCAAATCGAGAAAACCTGAATTTTCAACAGCATAAGAAAACAAGTAAGAAAACTCTAGTCGAGAGTGCTCGACTAGAAAATATCCTGAACCCTAGGTAATAAAATATTGTTACTTTTTCATTTAATATTCATTTATTGTTACATGCAATATTATAATTACTACCATAAATTATTAAATATATCTTAATATTACTCTATTATACACTACTTAATAACTACTTCTACGTTACACTTAAAAAAAAAAAAATTTTTTTTAGGTGGATAAAATACATCGGCTTAGATTTGAAAACGCACAATCGATATGTGAATCGGAATTGGTTGTAGACGTCTTCAAATCTAGCAGGCTTCCAAAGCTTTTTCTAGTCAAATGTTTCGAAGCTGCTTAAACATAAGTTTAAATCTCCCACAATTAAACAATTTTCAGTCAGAAATGAATGTTGAAGAAACAGTTCCTCAAACTCAATTCTAAACTGTGGTAATGAATATGACGGACTTTTGTAAGCTACAATAAAGCTTAGCGACTTATATCGAAATACTGCATACTCAAAAACTGCTGCTCCGCATATTTTTCTACCGCTTACGCAGCTTGAAATTAGTATATCGGACCGAATGTCTTGAATATGACAATGAATGACTATTGACTAAGTGATCATAATGTGATTGAAGCTGCTTCACACTCCGCAATTGCATAATTTGATTTTGAACCTTATCATCATTTCTAGGAGCTCTTGGAGGCACAAAATCTCCTATAATAAATAGCCCCGATGCAGTTGTTGCTCTACTACATGCTACGTATATTGAAGCGCGCTGCATACGAGGGCAAGTGTAGACCACCACTTTGCTCCTTGACTTTTATGAATTGTTATTCCTTCTGCAGGTACAACAGGAAACTGCTTGCGGTCAATGGGAACTTGCTCGTTTCGTCGATACTGAAAGCTTTTAACTACCTTTTGAATAGGAGTCCATAAGTTTTCAGTACGATGTGTAAACTTTGATCGAGCAAGCATCCCTATATTATCGTCCGCAAATTTCATCCATAACGTATTTGGAGTGTTGGAGGAATCCAAATCGATTTGCATTAACATGCCTGTTGCTCCGTTAACTAAACCATCTGCAGTATCTATATTAACCGTAATCATATACTTTGCAGTGGTTTTAAGTGAAGAGACATACACAATCCCTGTGTTTCCAAGCACCTAAAACTACTAACGGCGTCTAGAATTCTTTGCCTATTAGCATTTGTTAAGTGGGATGCTTTTACAAAATCAACAGCGGTAGAAAAAAACGAATCAATCGGAATCATATTTAGCTTTGTAATATCAAAATTAGCAGTCGCTGCATTAGTGTTAAATAAATGAATTGCATCATCGGGCACCTCAGCTGCCTGACATATACGAGAGCGAATTAAACTAACATCATCGGTTGTCATGATTCCCGATGCCATATTATTTAACGCAGTAGCGAAAGATTGGTCTTCCCGTTGCCTCATAATTTCTGTAAGTTCAAAATATTTGAAAAGGTCCCATAGGGATGAAGCAGAAATGCCACCAAAAGGAGAAGTATTTTTGAAAAACTGCTTTAATCGTAAATCTAGCTGAGAAAACATTTTGGACCCCACCGTTGAAATTTAATCAATAATAATAATTTTGAGGTCTATCAACCTTGAATGTAATGTGTTCACTAGATCGTGACTTAAGGGTCTTAAACTTGAACCAGATTGATTAACTGGAAGTGAAAACATAGAGTGCAAGGTTGATCCGCCTATGCAAAACGCAGCTTTTCCTGTGGCGGCACACAGTAAAATCTTAATTGTTGGATTATTTCCTGGCTTGCTATTGTACATTACTGATAATGACTGATAAATAGCTAATATAAGCCGACTTTTTCCGTCGTTATTATCGCCTCCGTACATTATTATCTCCTAATTGTGTACTTTCATCGCTTTCATTAATATTAAGAACATTTAATTGTTGATTAATTTCAGGCAATCCCAATACTCTAAATCTATCGTCTACGACTTGATTTTCAATAGCTTCCTCACTTTCGTCCTGAACTACATTTTCAAGTGCATTTTGTAATTCGTTATCATCTAATGAATTATACTTGCTACGACTAATATTTATAATTTCAAGGTTTTCACTACAAATGCGCTCTATGCGCTCATTCCTCCAAGGGAAGTATAGCATAACAACCTCTCTAAAATAATTACACCTATCAGTATTTATATTGAATCTTCTATATCTAATTATGCTTGGACTTTGTCTTTTTCTAACAAAGCCACTGCCATCGCGCAGCATGAAATTTCGTGTTTGTGAAATACTGGGCATATCTAGATTATCGAAATCATGTCTATTCTGTCGAGTTCCAGTTAGTTGTTTGCTAAATGTATAAAAAGCCGCAAAATCGGCTAAGCATACATTTTCTACAGCATCAGGTCGTTGAACATAATGCTCTATAAGACCCAATAAAAATATATCACTTGAATCATCGGGCAACTGTTGCCTAGACTTAAGTATTCTAACCCGATGTTCTGGTAGAGAAGTATTAATATATATACAGCTAATATATACAGTAAACAGCTTCTTGGGCTGATATTTCAGTACCCGAAATAAATTTATGACCTATGTGCTGCAACTTTTGTTTGATGGTAGCATTTCCCCTGCTAATCTCACAGACTGCTTCACGCAATAATTTGGAAATACCCCTCTGGGACTTGTCAATATAATTTACAACATAGCTGCAGCAGGCGTAGGGGTCTGATACAAAATAGAATGCCAATATTTGCTCGCTGTAATAGAAGCAAGGTACTATTATATGCGTTTAGCTTTATAGCTGCAAATGATCGCTTTAAAAATATTTTTGGTTTTTTTTTTTTAAAGTCTACCGAAGTGCATTTATATAACATTCATAAGAGAAGCTAAGCTGATCATGCGCCAAAAAACTTTTGAAATCGCAAAGTAAATCAATAGTTTCACGATCAAATGGACATTCTAATACGGACTGGATCTTTTCAAAATTTTTGCGATGTACATCTAAATTGGCATTATTTTCCTCTAATGGAAAAAGAATTTCAGTTTGGGGCATAGGAAAATCTACATATTCTTTGCTGTCTAACTTCTCGCCTACATGAATGTCCGTGATTGTGGATTTGGTATTCCAAAAATGGAGTTACATCTGGGTTATTCATTTCAGTTGTAATAAACTGATCAACAAATCTTTTTGCTGGAGGAACGCTTAGCTCATCAGCCAACTCAAACTTTGGGGCATCTTTCAGCAAAAACATTCCATGAATGTGGGGAGAGCCTCTCTGCTCAACCCGCCAGTAAAACCTAATGACGTAGTGGCGACCGAAAATACCGCCCTCCATTTTCATTAATTTTTAAACCTGCCCATAGCGAAAATCAAAATTTCTTGCGCAAGCAGATCTAATGAGATGGCTATATTCATGGCTATATTCCATTCTTCGCTTAAGGTGTATGTGAACAACCTCAGCTTCATTAAATGCCCTTGGAAGGGATGTCACTATATTGCCTACAGGTATGGGTACATTAACCACAGTTCCTTTAATTGCAGCTTGCCAACCATACCCTAATGACTTGATTATCATAAAAGGAAAAAGAGTATTTATTCTTTGAAGCAGGGAAAATTGAAGATAAACTTAAAATATCTTCACTGTCTTTCAACAAAATCTTTACTAATTTTGACGACTTGGTGTGGAAACCACAAGCCTTTGCAGCAAATGCAAACCTGATCTGGACCCTGCTTAACAAGTATATTATAACTGTTAATACATTCAGATAAACTAAAATTTATTCTTCGAGGTTCCCTATTCTCTGGAAGAATTTCTGCGCGTGCTTGGCTATTACGCATAGCTAGGGACACGATATCGAATGCAAAGTATCGATCATGTACTCATAGGAAGCATCAAAAGAAAAGCATCGTACTTATAAAAATATCAAATCAAAAGCATCGATGTTGCAAGGTATCGGATGAAATGTTTATTAAATCTAGGATATCTTTCATGTTTTTTTTAAATAAAAAGTTACAAGTAAATTTTCAATATTAGATAGTACAATGAAGTTATTTTAAGTTATATATTCCATTCCTCCTCTGCACAATCGCCTAAAAAAAGAAGTTTGTCAAGCCTTTTGGGTGACAATCGGCTGCGAGTTTTGGTTATGGTACTTCCAGCTTTGGAGAAAAGGCGCTCAGAGGGCACGGACGTCGCGGAAATTCCCAAATATTTTTGAGCTAAGTTGTATAGTTTGGGATAAACTACTTTCATATCAGCCCATTGTTTTAAAGGGTCGATGGAAAGTGGTAAAACATGGGTAGATAGGTAGCGACCTACTTCGTCATCGTTTATTGTAGATCTTGTTTTTTTGGTCTGCTTCCCTGCATGCGTCCACTTCTTATAATCACTCCAAAGATTGTTTGCTGAATCTATGGAAGTATCACTCTCATTCTCACTGGAGAGAGAATTAGAAATTATGCATGTTTGAGGTGTTTCCTGATGATTTAAGAGTTTTGAAGCAAATTTTGCACTTCACCTCGTCGTTGCGTATTCTGGTGAAATACTGCCAAACACTGCTGTGGCTTGGTGGCATTCTTTTAAAGAAATATATTTCAATAAACTGCATAGAGTAATTGCTTTATTACTTACTTTAACTATAAATCCAATTGACTTCGATAATAATTCACTGTTTTAACCTTTTTTAATGATTCAACTCAAACTCAGTCTCAAATTTTGCGCAAATTGGCTGGCGAGCTTGACTTGATCCCGCGTATTTTTCTTTACTCGATATGGCTCTAGAGATACTCGATAAGTAAAAATATCGAAACCAAAACATCGAGTAAAAAGTATCGGTATCATCGCCCCAATGTATCCGATACCGAAAATATCGATACTTTTTTCGTGTCCCTACGCATAGCATTTCTTCGATTTTCTTCAATTATATTTTTTATTACATTCCTAAACTGTCTTACACGTTGGGACACACTTCTATTAGCGTCGAATGCCGCTTGACGGGCTTGCAATCACGCACTTCGCCTTGCACTTGTATTACGAGCGTCTATACGTCGATCTATACGTCGCCGAGTAGCGTTATTTCTGACGCGAGACCGTAACAACCTATCTCTTTCCTTTCTAAAAGTCGTCGACCAAAATTTGGTCGGCTTTGAGAGTGAAGTGCAGTATTCTGTTCCTGCTCTGTCGCCTGTAATCAGGATCTTGCCTACGTCTCGATCGACGCGAAGTTTTGGCAATTTGCTCCTGTTCCCTAACAACAGGATCACTTCGACGATTTGAATGAAGTTCTGTTCCTGCTCTGTCGCCCTGTAATCAGGATCTTGCCTACGTCTTAATCGACGCGAAGTATTGGCAATTTGCTCCAGTTCCCTAACTTGAACATTTAATCGATGCATAGCGCGATTAGCAGTGTCTTCTGTCTGCTCCAAATGTCTAAGTCTTAAATTATTCCTACGAGTCTGACGACGCTCACTATTGTTAATCTGCTCAGCTTGTCGATATTCTAAATTTTGCCTACGCTCTCTTTGCGAAAGTGTGTTGTATTCCCTCTCTCGATCTAAATTATCTGGATTTGACCTATTCAATTGTTAGTTTTGCTTTAAATAATAGTATATATATACATATATATATACTCACTCACTCAGTCTTATCTCGAATGGACTCTATTTTGCTAGGTTATGAGTGCGGCCATGCAGCCCTCTAATATATATATATATGAGTCCGAGGCAGAATATGGTTGAGTGAGCTGGAGTTCGCATGGACTCTACGACTCATAACCCGCTGCCTTCAGTATAATGAATAAGAATAAATAAGACCTAAAGAGGAATACAACATTTATCCGAAGCATATTGGCGTCGAGTGACTCGAGTCTTTGAGTGCACACATATGTTCGTATCAACACTTCGTATTTGCTCGGCTCTGTCGCTTGAGGCTCGATCAGTGAAAAAATCTCAAACCAAAATCAGTGCGCTGCGAGCCCTCAAACGAAAAGCATGCGTTTCAATATGAAGCTTAACTGCGCCCCTATTTTTTCATGTTTTGTCTCTTTCTATGCCCTTTCCTTTTAGAGAGTATATGTAACTCTTGAAAGGGTTTGCCATGCTCATGTAAAATGTTAGTGTTTTCATGTCATTATCTTATATACCGATCTATACATAATTTTATTAACTTCTATATTAATTATAATTGCTTTATACAATATATCTAATTAAGCAAATAATAATACTCCTAACGAGTTTATTGCACAACAAATATACATTGGATTTCGTTTGCACGTTATTTGTGTGAAGGGTATGAAAGCGTTGGTACGCAGAAAGAATATGTATTCGCTACGAAATTGTAACGGAAAATTTGCCGTTGGTCGGCCGTCTGGCCTGCACACACACGATTACATTGCTCTTCGTTTTTTCGCTAATTGTTTCTCTGCTAGCAGCGACGCCACTCATTAACTCAGTGAAGCAACTCATATACCCGGCCTCATACTTATTCGACCCTTTCTCGTTTAATAGAATATTGTGCCTCTGAGTCATATATGAGCGCACTCACTTACTCATCCATTTCTGAGTTGGCCTCGGTTCCACTCAATTCAATACGAGCATTGTTAACTCGAGTACGTGTTTTCTGGCACTCATGCAGCCCTCTAATATATATATATATATTTGTGTAAATATAAGTTATATATGTCAAAAAAAATTTTTTTTTGTTGTTAGAAAACTACAATATATAAAATAATTGTACTATAAAGCCTTAAAAAAGACTGTTAAAAAAGAGTTATGTGTTATATTAATTCCAAATTTGACTTACATTCAAAGTAGTAATTGTTAAACACGTAAACAAAGTCAACACACAAAATAATAATCGAAAAGAATTTTTCACAATGTACACAGCTGAAAATAACTATCACATACAATTCTTTTCGCGGATTACAATTTACACGTTATTCACTTGTTCACAGTTTAATTATTACTAAAGAGGAAATGAATGGAACTGGTGTTAGGTACCAGAAATCAGTCAACAATTTTAGGTTAAGATTTGTTCCCAAAAAATGTAGTCCCATCATCCGTTTGACAAAACGGTTAACAGGCAATGCATATAAGCATATGAAGTATGTAAATTTTTCATTCATTAACAGTTACTACCAATAAAACTGAGTAAACGTTATAAAAAACGCAACTGAAGGGGCGTTCTTGGTATATATTTTCTCTACTTGCGGACCCTTTTGGAAAGATGCAACAGGTCAAAAAAAAAAAAAAAAAAAAACGTTATACCCTGATTTCCCATTTTCAATGGGTTCGGGGTATAAAAAACTAGCAGCATTTCAGTTTCATGGTGCTAAATAAAGGGTATTTCATAGAGACTCAAATTATTTAGTTTATTGTCAAAAAAAAACGAAAAATTGGACCTGTTACATGCATTCTGCTAAGTGTGCAACCAGCAGCGACTGCGCTTTGACAGGCAATATTATGGTAAATTATTTGTTGAATAACATCTGTTTGAGTAGGACTATCTTAATCAAATTTTCAAGGCGTAATCATATGGTCAACATTGTGTACATTCCAAAGCACAAGTCTCTAGTACTTGAAATACATTTTTTACAAATTGGGGGCGAAGGGGGCGTGTTATCCAGAATCTGTTGATTACAAAATGTTTGTATTCATCACATGTATATACACATATATGTATATGAAGTGTTCACGTCTAAAAGTATTCCGATGATGCTCAAAAAACAATATAAATTTTTCGATTATTCTCGATAAAAAGTTATCGGATGAGTTATCGAAAAATAAAGCGTATGATATACGTTATTGGTTCTTCTGTCGAGGCTGCCATTGAAACTCAAGTCCCTGTTCAAAAATTGGAATCTTTTCCAATTGTTGTTCAAGCCTAAATGTGTCAATAATTCAGCCTTTCCCAGCATTTCCTTATCTGTCGTCTCTCCTCGAAAGAAAGATTTCTTATCTAGGCTTTCATCTGATACCTGTGAGGCAGAATCTGCTTTTATTCGTTTTATATCGAAGTATAGTTTCGCAGCTCCGCGTGAAATAGTTTCTTTCAAGACCAATGTCCCCCACATTATAAATATTTGAAAACTTTGTGATCCTAATTTCTGGCCACCTCTCGAAGTTGATACAGACCTATACATTGTAACGTATCCGACTCCTGTTTCTGTAAATTTACCTTTAATCAATCTTCATCAAACATTGTATCAAAAAACTAAATAATTTTCATACATCTTTGCAGCTGTCTCTGATTTATCAAAATGTACGTGTCTTAAATTCTAAAATGAAAAGTCTATTAATGCACAGTTGCAGTGTACAATATGATATTATCGCATTCACTGAGAAATGGTTAAGTAATAGTATTCATAAAAGTGAAATCCTTTTAAGTAATTTCACTACTTATAGAAGCGATCGTTCGATGCGCAGAGGGGGTGGTGTGTTAATTGCGATTGTAAGGCGGCTCGCTGAACCGCCTCACATAACTTTGTTATTTTTTTAAAATGGGTCAAGGGACGCGCGCAAGTCGCGGCGATCAGCAATGCAACTCTGTCCTTCGCGGCGAAAGTTCGAAGAGCCGACGCCCTGGTGAGTTGCATTGCCGACGCCGAGGCCGATCGCGGCGGAGGCTTAGAGGCGGACGATGAAGAGAAAATTAGATTATTAGTAGAGTAGAGTAGCGGGTGAGCGCAAAGAGACTAGTAGAAATTAAGTGTTGTTTTTTTTAAGTAAAGTAAATGCGGATAGCGAAAAGAGCGCATGTAGCGTATTAAAGTTGTGGGAAATAAATTGAAAACGAAACTCGGCGTATTATTTGTCTAATGAATCTAAATACTAGCAACGGTAGTGACTATTATTAGCTGTTGATAATCATCTCACTTATAACTCCTTGCCTTCTAAGCCAAGTCGCTGTTATCGCAAATGCGGTTTTCTTTTGTTCAACGAATTAATTAATTCAACAGGCTAGTCCCATTTATATGAGTCGGTTGATATTAATTTGACAGTATCGCTTTTTTATACAACCTTAAACTCTATTCTGCATGTGTGCGTCCCTCTCTGCCGTATTTCGCCCGTTTAAACTTGGTTCACTAAGACTCTTTCGAATTTAAGAAATATTAAATCTAAATTTTTTAAGAACTATAAAAAGTCTGGTTCTAGTGTCGACTGGTCTAAGTATTTCATAGCCAAGTCTAATTTCAATCATTCAAATACTCGTTCTTATGAGAATTATCTTATACGTTGCAAACGTCAGTTTGCTCGAGATCCTCAACAATTTTACTCATTTGTAAACTTAAAGCGCAAGTCTTCTAGTTGTCCTTGGTACTGAAAAAACTCGTTATGACCAGGATTCCTCTGATCTATTTGCAGATATAAGCCGTTATAATTTATACAATAGAAAGTATAAATTAATCAACGATATTCCGATTACACATCAAAATTATTTCGTAACTCAGCCAATTTTTGAAACTAACAACAACAACAACAACATCAACAATCTATCCAGAGACAATTCTAAAAAAACAAGAACCTAAGAATTCAAACCCTTACCGACTAGACCATTTAAATGAAGAAGAAAAATGTAATTTAATAAACTTGTTGAAACAATATCAACACATTCAATTCAATGAAGGTAACCAGCTTAGTTTCAGTAATCAAGAAAAACATGTTATTAACACTACTTTGTATACAAAACCATACAGCTATCCAAAAGCGTACGAGCACGAAGTTGAGCTCCAAATTCGAGACATGTTAGATTATATACCTTATTATACGCCCCAGCAATTCCCCTTATTGTAGTCCTATGTGGATCGTACCTAAAAAGCAAGATGCTTCACGTAGGCAGAAATTTGGAATTGTGATTGACTACAGAAAATTAAATAGGTAACCATAAATGACAGGCACCCAATACAAAATAAATAAAGAGACTTTAGTAAAACTAGGTAGATTTCACAACAGTAGGCTTTGTAAGAGGATTTCATTAACTTGAAATGCATCCAGATTCCATAAAAAAAAACATCTTTCTCCACTAAACATGGTTATTAAAGCCACCATTAAAGAATGCACCTGCAACCTTTCAACGTTGCATGAATAACGTCCTGCGACCATTACTAAATAAACACTGTTTAATATATCTTGAAGATATAATTGTTTATTCAACATCCTTAAAAGAATGCCTACTCTCATTACAATTAGTTTTAGAGAAGCTTTCTGAAGCCAATCTAAAATTACAACTTGACAAATGTGAGTTTTTAAAACAAGAAACTACCTTCCTAGGACATGTCATAACTGAGGATGGAATAAAACCCAATCCTGATAAGATCAAAGCAATTCTAAAATATCCAACAATAAAAACCACTTAGTTGACGTTTTATCGCGAGTGAAAATAGAACAAACTTATTTCTGAGAAGAAACACAACATAGCGCTGAAGAAAACAGTAATTTAATTGGCCTCACAGAAAACCCTATAAACACATTTAAAGGACAAATTATATTTTCTAAAGGCATTCCAAATATTAATAAAAACAGAATTATTTCAAAAAATCAATAATTCACATTACATACGATAACATGACTAAAGACAAGCTGAAAAATATTTAATTGAGTTATTTTTTAAAAAAACTTGCGTATTTAATGGACTTCTTTTGTACAAAAACTAGCGTAATTCCATTCAAAACGCACGAAATTATTAACACTAGCCACACCAAAATTCTACTAAGCCTCATCCAATTAAAATATATAGACTCATATGCTGAATTTAAAGAACTTACTTTAAAAACCCATGAAAAACTCTTACACCCTGGTATCCAAAAAACAAACAAACTCTTCTGTGAAACTTACTATTTCCCTAACAGCCAATTACTAATACAAATTATAATAAACGAATGCTACATTTGCAACTTAGCAAAAACCGAACACAGAGAAACAAATATGCCAATGAAAATCACCCCCAAACCCGAACATTGTCGCGATAAGTCTGTAGTAGACATTTATTCCTCTGAAGGCAAGCATTATCTTAGTTGCATAGATACTTATTCAAAATTCGTTACTCTTGGAAATATTAAAACAAAAGATGGGATAGAATGCAAGAATGCATTAATGCGTATATTTAATCAGTTGGGAAAGCCAATATTATTAAAAGCTGACCGAGACGGCGCATTTTCCAGTTTAGCACTAAAAAATGACTCGAAAGTGAAGGAGTAGAATTACAATTAAATACAACAAAAACAGGAATAGCAGACATCCAACGACCACATAAAACAATAAACGAAAAAATTAGAATAATCAATACTTTAAATGACGAAGAAAATAAACTCAGTAAAATAGAATCTATTCTCTACATCTACAATCACAAAAAAAAAAACATGACACAATTGGACAAACTCCTGCACATATATTTCTATATGGTGGGCAACCTAAACTAGACATTCAAGAAAACAAGAGAAAAAGTAATAAACAAAATCGGCAGTAACCGACAAGAATGCGATGTCGATACCAGATATCGAAATGGACCGCTACAAAAGGGCAAACTAGAAAATCCCTCTAAAGCCAATAAAAATGTTGAAAAATTAGGTTCAGATCATTACCAAATTACTAACAAAAATAGAGTTACACGTTGCTATAAATACACAATTGAAACAAGTAAGAAAGCTCTAGTCGAGACTGCTCGACTACGAGATCCCCTGAACCCAACAAGGAACTGATATTTCAATAATAATTAGCACACACACACGTACACACACACACATACAAACAAATACACGCCCACACATACACATACAAACAAACACACGCATACACACACGTATATACAGGCGATTGCGCTTGGGTTGCGCTGCAGTGTTGGCAATATTATGAGAACTTATTTGTTGAATAATTTAATTTCTAGACGTACGATCGTAATGAAACTTACAGAACGTAATGATGATGTTTAAATGTATGTGTATACCGAAGTACAAGTCTCTAGTATTTGATATACGACTTTTACAAAGATGAGGGTGAGGGGGTGGATTTAGGGGTGGGGGGTAAATTTTAACAAAAACCGAAATTGTCTAAAATGTATCTTAATATACGTTTTAAATTTGGAGACTCTAGCTTGAAAGATGTAGGAGATATAATTTTTTAACTGATCTTCGATAAGGTTTTTTATCGATAAAAAAGTATCGGAACGAGTTATCGTTTTTTAGTGATAAACTCGATCTGCGCGTGATATATACGGACATTTAAAAAAAAAGTTGAAGTCTCTAGCTCTTATATCTTCTGAAATCGACGCGTTCATACATACGGACGGACGGACGGACGGACGGACGGACGGACGGACGGACAGACAGACGGACAGGGCTAAATCAACTCAGCTCGTCGCCCTGATCAAGAATATATATACTTTGTGGGGTCTGCCACGCCTCCTTCTGCCTGTTACATACTTTTAACAAAACCATTATACCCTGATTTCCCATTTTCAATGGGTTCAGGGTATAAAAATGAAAGAAAATAAATCAAGTACAAATATATACATAATACTAATGACAATAACATCCTATATCCCAATAGATTTTAATCCACTAATATTATTTAAACTATGTCATACCCTCGATAATTATGGCTACAAACACATAAATAGTTAAGAATGAATTGAACAACATTGTATTAGAAATATTAATATGCGCATATACATATAAAACAACCACAATTAATAAGTATATTAGAAACAAAATCATATCAAAAGCACAAAAACTACCTTAAGGGTCTTTTTGAGTCGCAGGCTTACCTCTTAAGAAGAGGGAAGTGACATATTCATACTGACAAGGTCCACAACACACAGAATATTCAAATACAATAAAGCGATTCAAAAATTAGCCAAATCATAAATAGTGGCGCCGGCCTGACAGAATGCCGTTGCATTTTGCTATTGCATAGCAATAGTGTTGCAAACCGAAAATGTGAGAACGACGCGTCTAGCTGACGCCGACATTCTTTGTCTGCTGCGCAATTTCAGCAGCCTATAATATTGCCTTTAACAAAAATTGTCTTTAGTCTTAAGCTATTATCACTGACCAAACAGTGCTATTATTGAATAAAGCATATATATATATATATATATATATATATATATATATATATGTATGTATACAAGCTCTCAATATTCCCCGCTATCCAAAGGTGTCAAAAATGGCCGAACGCAAGTCGCCCGAGAACGGTTTGGGAGAGAGAGAGACAATAGACGCAAAAAGGCGGCTCTCTCCGCAACGCAAGTCGGCCATTGCCAATAAACGATTATCAGACTCATACTCACTCACATGCAAACTTAAAAACCCACCCCGACGCACGCGCACTCGCTCTCATTCACTCAACTCAAGTCGCCATTACCACAAACGCACTTCACTCGATTAATGACGTCACCACGAGAAACTCACTCAACACACATACACAGCAACTAGAGCAAGCACTGCATTTGCCCGCATCAACACAATAGCATCAATACACACACCAACAAGTAATACAAATGCAACATACACAAACAAATACGAATATGACTACAGCTACGGCTACGGCAGCAACAACTACAGCACACATGTCCACAACACACATGCAAAAACAACACATGCAACAACAACAAGAAAGACAACTCAAGTAATAAAATATTGTTGCTTTTTGTTTCATTATTCATTTATTATAACATAAAAATTATTAGTATATTATATTATTCTATTATACCATACTTAAAAACTTAATATTTGCTTATATATGATTTATTAAAAATATAAAATAACATCAAACATTATCAACACTTATAAAAATAGTATTGTGGTGACCTCACTGCTTAAATTTGAAAACGCCCCATCAATATGTGATTCCGAATTGGTTGTAGTCACTGTTGGCACTTTTTTGTTGTCTGTAAATGAGTGTATTACACTCACACAATAAAATACATTCGCGTCCGGCTCAGCTCGCTCGTGCTCTGAGCGAGACATTTTCGCTCAAGTCCAACACTGATCGTAAACGAAAACAAGCGAATCGTGTTTTGCGTAGGTATTTACGTCTGTATGCATGTATTTACGTGCACACGAAGGCAAAGATCATTTCTGTTGAGTTTTTAGTCAAACTGTATTTTGCTGAGTGGCTTTGTGTGAGCGATAATCGTATTGCTCTTTGCGCGACACTCATTGACACTCATCAGAACCGTCAGTGGCCAACGGGAAGAGGAATATCACCAAGATCATCAGGCGCCCCCTTCAGAGAAGACTGGATCAACAGGAGGACAGCGCGGATAAGATAAAGATAAGTCGTAGTTTAATTTTTTTAATAAATATAAATAAAAATAAAAAGAATGCTGTCAGAAAAAGTGATAAAGCTCTTGAAAATGCAATCGGACTTAGTGTCCAGATTGAAAAAACTAGACTCATCTGAAGAAATTAGGCCACCGAGCGAAATTTTAGGAGAGTTAGAAAAAATAAAAGAAGAATTAGAAAATAATCATACCTTATTGTTAAAAGTAGGGGTAATAGACCATGCATACTTTAACAATAAGGAATTTGATAAAGCGATGAAAAGCATACAAGATTTGAAATTAGAAATTATGAGGGCTGAGAAAGAAGAAGATAAAGATGTGAAGCATGTTAGAGCAGTCACAGTTCACAAAAGCTCTGAAGAAGAAGTAGAGTTTGAAAGCAAAGTCGAACAGTTAAAACTATATTTAGTAGAAGTATATGAGGACATTGCAAAAGGAAACGTAGGAATCTTCGAGATTCGAAAGAATAAAATTAAATATTTATGGAATAAAGTTTCAAAGCTAGTTCAGGAGCTAAGAAATAAATATGTGTCAAACAAAATGTTTGACGAAGAAGTTAATGAATTAGATTTTGATGTGCAAAATGCAATCAGTGCGTTAGAAGCCAAAAAAGGCACCCCAATTCAACCCATAATCCACGAAAAAATGGATAACCTTCCGGGTCTACCAAAAATTCAAGTCCCAATATTTTTTGGAGATGTCAAAGATTGGGATTTATTCGCTGAATTATTTTGCGACCTTATTGATAGAAGAGAAGATTTAACTCCTTCTATCAAATTCAGTTACTTAAAATCCTCATTACGAGGAGAAGCAAAGAGCATGGTTGCTCATTTATTAACGGGGTCCGCAGATAATTATTCTACCGCTTGGGAATTACTTACCAAGCGATATGAAAATAAAAGGAAAATTGTTTCGGAACAATTGAACCGAATAATGGACCTTCCAAATTTAAATATTGACTCATCCAAAAGTATCAATTATTTTATTGATACAATTAATGAGTCAATACATATAATTAAAAGTAAGGCTCAACTTTCAGAAGAAGTTGATAAAATCTTTGCACACATAATACTAAGAAAATTTAGTAAAGAGGCACTTCAATTATACGAAAGCCAAATAAAAAAGACAAAAGAAATACAATTACTGACTGACGTAATAGACTACTTAGATCAGCGACATTGTTCATTATCCACTTCAAATAAGGAGGAAAAGAAAATTCACTCTGGTTACAATTGTCCTATATGCAAAGTAGTAGGTCATAGTACCACGCAATGCACGAAATTTAAGGCAATGGTCCCAAGAGAAAGATTGGATGCTGCAAGAAAGATACAGTTATGTTTGAGGTGTTTAAGACACACGAATACTAATAGGTGTACAAGTAGCATGAATTGTTACTTTTGTAAGAAGCCTCATCATACAATGTTACATATAAATACAGAAAAAGTTAATACAGTAGTAACAAATGAAGAGGCCTTATTAGCCACAGCGATAATTAAAGTTAAAGCAATAAAGGGGAATTATATTAACTTAAGAGCCTTAATAGATAGTGGATCTCAAAAAACAATTATATCTGAGGAGGCCGCACAGTTGCTAAATTTACCCAGAATCAGAAATGAGACAGAAATAAGTGGTGTCTCATCAGAAAATACTTGTAGGTCGAAACACAAAGTTAAGCTAATAATAAAACCTAGAGAACCAAATAAAGAACAGTTTAGGGTTGAGGCCATCATATTATCAAAGTTAATGAAAGCTCTCCCAGTTAGTAAAGCAAATATAGACATGGCTCAATGGCACAATTTCACTTTAGCTGATCCACAATTTTATAAACCAGGTCGTGTAGACATAATAATAGGTGCAGACTTATATCCACACGTACTAAAAGATGGGATAGTAAAGATAGATGGATTACTTGGGCAAAAGACTGAATTTGGTTGGATTGTATCAGGTTGTACAAAATCAAAAGGTAAAACAACGATAGTAGCGACAAGTATTGCAATAGAAGACCTAGATCGGTTCTGGGAATTAGAAAACGAAGAAGAAGAAGATGTCAAAGAGATAGAATTTTGTGAGAAAAATTTTCAGAATACAACAAAAATTGATTCAAGGGGTAGATATGTTGTAACAATTCCGTTCAAAGAAGAAAATGAATTAGGAGAATCAAAGCCACAAGCTATAGCTCGATTTCTTAGCTTAGAGAAAAAGCTGCAAAAAAAATGAAAAATTAAGAACAGACTACACAAAGTTCAGTTAAGATCTTGAATTCGGCAAATGTGGAGTGTTTTTTCATTTTAACGCTCTAACATTTTGGTCCTTCGGCGTTCTCTGTGTTTTCCCCCACCCGTGGTAAGAGACACAGAGAAAGGAACCAGCGTCTTAATGCTGATAGTTTTAAAACTCAGCTTAAGACAAAATATAGTATATTACTCTGTTTTCCCCCGCCAGTGGTAAGAGACAGAGTATATACATATATAAACTAAAAGTGGTGCTCAAATTTAAAAAAAAAAAGAAAATTTGTAGTGCTGGTGGGTCTGCATTCCCAAAAAGGGACTAAAAAAAAAAAAATTTTTTTAAAATCCGAAAAGTTCGGTTCTCTCGTGAAGTGCGGAGAGAGAAAAACAAAAAACAAAAACAAAAATTGAAGTGATTCTGTTCTCTCGCGTGAAGTGCGGAGACAAAAAAAAAATAATAAATAAAAAAAAAAAAAAATAATAAATAAAAATCCGAAAAATTCGGTTCAAAAAAATAAAAAGTCGAAGTAATTCTGTTCTCTCGCGCAAAGTGCGGAGAGGCAGAATACTACCAAAAGGTTTCTGTTCTCCATCCAAAAAGAGAGACAGAGTAAAACTACAGCGAAATTCGACGAAAGAAAGCGACTCATCAGAACCGTCAGTGGCCAACGGGAAGAGGAATATCACCAAGATCATCAGAGAAGACTGGATCAACAGGAGGACAGCGCGGATAAGATAAAGATAAGTCGTAGTTTAATTTTTTTAATAAATATAAATAAAAATAAAAAGAATGCTGTCAGAAAAAGTGATAAAGCTCTTGAAAATGCAATCGGACTTAGTGTCCAGATTGAAAAAACTAGACTCATCTGAAGAAATTAGGCCACCGAGCGAAATTTTAGGAGAGTTAGAAAAAATAAAAGAAGAATTAGAAAATAATCATACCTTATTGTTAAAAGTAGGGGTAATAGACCATGCATACTTTAACAATAAGGAATTTGATAAAGCGATGAAAAGCATACAAGATTTGAAATTAGAAATTATGAGGGCTGAGAAAGAAGAAGATAAAGATGTGAAGCATGTTAGAGCAGTCACAGTTCACAAAAGCTCTGAAGAAGAAGTAGAGTTTGAAAGCAAAGTCGAACAGTTAAAACTATATTTAGTAGAAGTATATGAGGACATTGCAAAAGGAAACGTAGGAATCTTCGAGATTCGAAAGAATAAAATTAAATATTTATGGAATAAAGTTTCAAAGCTAGTTCAGGAGCTAAGAAATAAATATGTGTCAAACAAAATGTTTGACGAAGAAGTTAATGAATTAGATTTTGATGTGCAAAATGCAATCAGTGCGTTAGAAGCCAAAAAAGGCACCCCAATTCAACCCATAATCCACGAAAAAATGGATAACCTTCCGGGTCTACCAAAAATTCAAGTCCCAATATTTTTTGGAGATGTCAAAGATTGGGATTTATTCGCTGAATTATTTTGCGACCTTATTGATAGAAGAGAAGATTTAACTCCTTCTATCAAATTCAGTTACTTAAAATCCTCATTACGAGGAGAAGCAAAGAGCATGGTTGCTCATTTATTAACGGGGTCCGCAGATAATTATTCTACCGCTTGGGAATTACTTACCAAGCGATATGAAAATAAAAGGAAAATTTTTTCGGAACAATTGAACCGAATAATGGACCTTCCAAATTTAAATATTGACTCATCCAAAAGTATCAATTATTTTATTGATACAATTAATGAGTCAATACATATAATTAAAAGTAAGGCTCAACTTTCAGAAGAAGTTGATAAAATCTTTGCACACATAATACTAAGAAAATTTAGTAAAGAGGCACTTCAATTATACGAAAGCCAAATAAAAAAGACAAAAGAAATACAATTACTGACTGACGTAATAGACTACTTAGATCAGCGACATTGTTCATTATCCACTTCAAATAAGGAGGAAAAGAAAATTCACTCTGGTTACAATTGTCCTATATGCAATGCACGAAATTTAAGGCAATGGTCCCAAGAGAAAGATTGGATGCTGCAAGAAAGATACAGTTATGTTTGAGGTGTTTAAGACACACGAATACTAATAGGTGTACAAGTAGCATGAATTGTTACTTTTGTAAGAAGCCTCATCATACAATGTTACATATAAATACAGAAAAAGTTAATACAGTAGTAACAAATGAAGAGGCCTTATTAGCCACAGCGATAATTAAAGTTAAAGCAATAAAGGGGAATTATATTAACTTAAGAGCCTTAATAGATAGTGGATCTCAAAAAACAATTATATCTGAGGAGGCCGCACAGTTGCTAAATTTACCCAGAATCAGAAATGAGACAGAAATAAGTGGTGTCTCATCAGAAAATACTTGTAGGTCGAAACACAAAGTTAAGCTAATAATAAAACCTAGAGAACCAAATAAAGAACAGTTTAGGGTTGAGGCCATCATATTATCAAAGTTAATGAAAGCTCTCCCAGTTAGTAAAGCAAATATAGACATGGCTCAATGGCACAATTTCACTTTAGCTGATCCACAATTTTATAAACCAGGTCGTGTAGACATAATAATAGGTGCAGACTTATATCCACACGTACTAAAAGATGGGATAGTAAAGATAGATGGATTACTTGGGCAAAAGACTGAATTTGGTTGGATTGTATCAGGTTGTACAAAATCAAAAGGTAAAACAACGATAGTAGCGACAAGTATTGCAATAGAAGACCTAGATCGGTTCTGGGAATTAGAAAACGAAGAAGAAGAAGATGTCAAAGAGATAGAATTTTGTGAGAAAAATTTTCAGAATACAACAAAAATTGATTCAAGGGGTAGATATGTTGTAACAATTCCGTTCAAAGAAGAAAATGAATTAGGAGAATCAAAGCCACAAGCTATAGCTCGATTTCTTAGCTTAGAGAAAAAGCTGCAAAAAAAATGAAAAATTAAGAACAGACTACACAAAGTTCAGTTAAGATCTTGAATTCGGCAAATGTGGAGTGTTTTTTCATTTTAACGCTCTAACATTTTGGTCCTTCGGCGTTCTCTGTGTTTTCCCCCACCCGTGGTAAGAGACACAGAGAAAGGAACCAGCGTCTTAATGCTGATAGTTTTAAAACTCAGCTTAAGACAAAATATAGTATATTACTCTGTTTTCCCCCGCCAGTGGTAAGAGACAGAGTATATACATATATAAACTAAAAGTGGTGCTCAAATTTAAAAAAAAAAAAAGAAAATTTGTAGTGCTGGTGGGTCTGCATTCCCAAAAAGGGACTAAAAAAAAAAAAAATTTTTTTAAATCCGAAAAGTTCGGTTCTCTCGTGAAGTGCGGAGAGAGAAAAACAAAAAACAAAAACAAAAATTGAAGTGATTCTGTTCTCTCGCGTGAAGTGCGGAGACAAAAAAAAAAATAATAAATAAAAAAAAAAAAAAATAATAAATAAAAATCCGAAAAATTCGGTTCAAAAAAATAAAAAATCGAAGTAATTCTGTTCTCTCGCGCAAAGTGCGGAGAGGCAGAATACTACCAAAAGGTTTCTGTTCTCCATCCAAAAAGAGAGACAGAGTAAAACTACAGCGAAATTCGACGAAAGAAAGCGACTCATCAGAACCGTCAGTGGCCAACGGGAAGAGGAATATCACCAAGATCATCAGGCGCCCCCTTCAGAGAAGACTGGATCAACAGGAGGACAGCGCGGATAAGATAAAGATAAGTCGTAGTTTAATTTTTTTAATAAATATAAATAAAAATAAAAAGAATGCTGTCAGAAAAAGTGATAAAGCTCTTGAAAATGCAATCGGACTTAGTGTCCAGATTGAAAAAACTAGACTCATCTGAAGAAATTAGGCCACCGAGCGAAATTTTAGGAGAGTTAGAAAAAATAAAAGAAGAATTAGAAAATAATCATACCTTATTGTTAAAAGTAGGGGTAATAGACCATGCATACTTTAACAATAAGGAATTTGATAAAGCGATGAAAAGCATACAAGATTTGAAATTAGAAATTATGAGGGCTGAGAAAGAAGAAGATAAAGATGTGAAGCATGTTAGAGCAGTCACAGTTCACAAAAGCTCTGAAGAAGAAGTAGAGTTTGAAAGCAAAGTCGAACAGTTAAAACTATATTTAGTAGAAGTATATGAGGACATTGCAAAAGGAAACGTAGGAATCTTCGAGATTCGAAAGAATAAAATTAAATATTTATGGAATAAAGTTTCAAAGCTAGTTCAGGAGCTAAGAAATAAATATGTGTCAAACAAAATGTTTGACGAAGAAGTTAATGAATTAGATTTTGATGTGCAAAATGCAATCAGTGCGTTAGAAGCCAAAAAAGGCACCCCAATTCAACCCATAATCCACGAAAAAATGGATAACCTTCCGGGTCTACCAAAAATTCAAGTCCCAATATTTTTTGGAGATGTCAAAGATTGGGATTTATTCGCTGAATTATTTTGCGACCTTATTGATAGAAGAGAAGATTTAACTCCTTCTATCAAATTCAGTTACTTAAAATCCTCATTACGAGGAGAAGCAAAGAGCATGGTTGCTCATTTATTAACGGGGTCCGCAGATAATTATTCTACCGCTTGGGAATTACTTACCAAGCGATATGAAAATAAAAGGAAAATTTTTTCGGAACAATTGAACCGAATAATGGACCTTCCAAATTTAAATATTGACTCATCCAAAAGTATCAATTATTTTATTGATACAATTAATGAGTCAATACATATAATTAAAAGTAAGGCTCAACTTTCAGAAGAAGTTGATAAAATCTTTGCACACATAATACTAAGAAAATTTAGTAAAGAGGCACTTCAATTATACGAAAGCCAAATAAAAAAGACAAAAGAAATACAATTACTGACTGACGTAATAGACTACTTAGATCAGCGACATTGTTCATTATCCACTTCAAATAAGGAGGAAAAGAAAATTCACTCTGGTTACAATTGTCCTATATGCAATGCACGAAATTTAAGGCAATGGTCCCAAGAGAAAGATTGGATGCTGCAAGAAAGATACAGTTATGTTTGAGGTGTTTAAGACACACGAATACTAATAGGTGTACAAGTAGCATGAATTGTTACTTTTGTAAGAAGCCTCATCATACAATGTTACATATAAATACAGAAAAAGTTAATACAGTAGTAACAAATGAAGAGGCCTTATTAGCCACAGCGATAATTAAAGTTAAAGCAATAAAGGGGAATTATATTAACTTAAGAGCCTTAATAGATAGTGGATCTCAAAAAACAATTATATCTGAGGAGGCCGCACAGTTGCTAAATTTACCCAGAATCAGAAATGAGACAGAAATAAGTGGTGTCTCATCAGAAAATACTTGTAGGTCGAAACACAAAGTTAAGCTAATAATAAAACCTAGAGAACCAAATAAAGAACAGTTTAGGGTTGAGGCCATCATATTATCAAAGTTAATGAAAGCTCTCCCAGTTAGTAAAGCAAATATAGACATGGCTCAATGGCACAATTTCACTTTAGCTGATCCACAATTTTATAAACCAGGTCGTGTAGACATAATAATAGGTGCAGACTTATATCCACACGTACTAAAAGATGGGATAGTAAAGATAGATGGATTACTTGGGCAAAAGACTGAATTTGGTTGGATTGTATCAGGTTGTACAAAATCAAAAGGTAAAACAACGATAGTAGCGACAAGTATTGCAATAGAAGACCTAGATCGGTTCTGGGAATTAGAAAACGAAGAAGAAGAAGATGTCAAAGAGATAGAATTTTGTGAGAAAAATTTTCAGAATACAACAAAAATTGATTCAAGGGGTAGATATGTTGTAACAATTCCGTTCAAAGAAGAAAATGAATTAGGAGAATCAAAGCCACAAGCTATAGCTCGATTTCTTAGCTTAGAGAAAAAGCTGCAAAAAAAATGAAAAATTAAGAACAGACTACACAAAGTTCAGTTAAGATCTTGAATTCGGCAAATGTGGAGTGTTTTTTCATTTTAACGCTCTAACATTTTGGTCCTTCGGCGTTCTCTGTGTTTTCCCCCACCCGTGGTAAGAGACACAGAGAAAGGAACCAGCGTCTTAATGCTGATAGTTTTAAAACTCAGCTTAAGACAAAATATAGTATATTACTCTGTTTTCCCCCGCCAGTGGTAAGAGACAGAGTATATACATATATAAACTAAAAGTGGTGCTCAAATTAAAAAAAAAAAAGAAAATTTGTAGTGCTGGTGGGTCTGCATTCCCAAAAAGGGACTAAAAAAAAAAAAATTTTTTTTAAATCCGAAAAGTTCGGTTCTCTCGTGAAGTGCGGAGAGAGAAAAACAAAAAACAAAAACAAAAATTGAAGTGATTCTGTTCTCTCGCGTGAAGTGCGGAGACAAAAAAAAAATAATAAATAAAAAAAAAAAAAAATAATAATAAATAAAAATCCGAAAAATTCGGTTCAAAAAAATAAAAAATCGAAGTAATTCTGTTCTCTCGCGCAAAGTGCGGAGAGGCAGAATACTACCAAAAGGTTTCTGTTCTCCATCCAAAAAGAGAGACAGAGTAAAACTACAGCGAAATTCGACGAAAGAAAGCGACTCATCAGAACCGTCAGTGGCCAACGGGAAGAGGAATATCACCAAGATCATCAGGCGCCCCCTTCAGAGAAGACTGGATCAACAGGAGGACAGCGCGGATAAGATAAAGATAAGTCGTAGTTTAATTTTTTTAATAAATATAAATAAAAATAAAAAGAATGCTGTCAGAAAAAGTGATAAAGCTCTTGAAAATGCAATCGGACTTAGTGTCCAGATTGAAAAAACTAGACTCATCTGAAGAAATTAGGCCACCGAGCGAAATTTTAGGAGAGTTAGAAAAAATAAAAGAAGAATTAGAAAATAATCATACCTTATTGTTAAAAGTAGGGGTAATAGACCATGCATACTTTAACAATAAGGAATTTGATAAAGCGATGAAAGGCATACAAGATTTGAAATTAGAAATTATGAGGGCTGAGAAAGAAGAAGATAAAGATGTGAAGCATGTTAGAGCAGTCACAGTTCACAAAAGCTCTGAAGAAGAAGTAGAGTTTGAAAGCAAAGTCGAACAGTTAAAACTATATTTAGTAGAAGTATATGAGGACATTGCAAAAGGAAACGTAGGAATCTTCGAGATTCGAAAGAATAAAATTAAATATTTATGGAATAAAGTTTCAAAGCTAGTTCAGGAGCTAAGAAATAAATATGTGTCAAACAAAATGTTTGACGAAGAAGTTAATGAATTAGATTTTGATGTGCAAAATGCAATCAGTGCGTTAGAAGCCAAAAAAGGCACCCCAATTCAACCCATAATCCACGAAAAAATGGATAACCTTCCGGGTCTACCAAAAATTCAAGTCCCAATATTTTTTGGAGATGTCAAAGATTGGGATTTATTCGCTGAATTATTTTGCGACCTTATTGATAGAAGAGAAGATTTAACTCCTTCTATCAAATTCAGTTACTTAAAATCCTCATTACGAGGAGAAGCAAAGAGCATGGTTGCTCATTTATTAACGGGGTCCGCAGATAATTATTCTACCGCTTGGGAATTACTTACCAAGCGATATGAAAATAAAAGGAAAATTTTTTCGGAACAATTGAACCGAATAATGGACCTTCCAAATTTAAATATTGACTCATCCAAAAGTATCAATTATTTTATTGATACAATTAATGAGTCAATACATATAATTAAAAGTAAGGCTCAACTTTCAGAATAAGTTGATAAAATCTTTGCACACATAATACTAAGAAAATTTAGTAAAGATGCACTTCAATTATACGAAAGCCAAATAAAAAAGACAAAAGAAATACAATTACTGACTGACGTAATAGACTACTTAGATCAGCGACATTGTTCATTATCCACTTCAAATAAGGAGGAAAAGAAAATTCACTCTGGTTACAATTGTCCTATATGCAAAGTAGTAGGTCATAGTACCACGCAATGCACGAAATTTAAGGCAATGGTCCCAAGAGAAAGATTGGATGCTGCAAGAAAGATACAGTTATGTTTGAGGTGTTTAAGACACACGAATACTAATAGGTGTACAAGTAGCATGAATTGTTACTTTTGTAAGAAGCCTCATCATACAATGTTACATATAAATACAGAAAAAGTTAATACAGTAGTAACAAATGAAGAGGCCTTATTAGCCACAGCGATAATTAAAGTTAAAGCAATAAAGGGGAATTATATTAACTTAAGAGCCTTAATAGATAGTGGATCTCAAAAAACAATTATATCTGAGGAGGCCGCACAGTTGCTAAATTTACCCAGAATCAGAAATGAGACAGAAATAAGTGGTGTCTCATCAGAAAATACTTGTAGGTCGAAACACAAAGTTAAGCTAATAATAAAACCTAGAGTACCAAATAAAGAACAGTTTAGGGTTGAGGCCATCATATTATCAAAGTTAATGAAAGCTCTCCCAGTTAGTAAAGCAAATATAGACATGGCTCAATGGCACAATTTCACTTTAGCTGATCCACAATTTTATAAACCAGGTCGTGTAGACATAATAATAGGTGCAGACTTATATCCACACGTACTAAAAGATGGGATAGTAAAGATAGATGGATTACTTGGGCAAAAGACTGAATTTGGTTGGATTGTATCAGGTTGTACAAAATCAAAAGGTAAAACAACGATAGTAGCGACAAGTATTGCAATAGAAGACCTAGATCGGTTCTGGGAATTAGAAAACGAAGAAGAAGAAGATGTCAAAGAGATAGAATTTTGTGAGAAAAATTTTCAGAATACAACAAAAGGTGATTCAAGGGGTAGATATGTTGTAACAATTCCGTTCAAAGAAGAAAATGAATTAGGAGAATCAAAGCCACAAGCTATAGCTCGATTTCTTAGCTTAGAGAAAAAGCTGCAAAAAAAATGAAAAATTAAGAACAGACTACACAAAGTTCAGTTAAGATCTTGAATTCGGCAAATGTGGAGTGTTTTTTCATTTTAACGCTCTAACATTTTGGTCCTTCGGCGTTCTCTGTGTTTTCCCCCACCCGTGGTAAGAGACACAGAGAAAGGAACCAGCGTCTTAATGCTGATAGTTTTAAAACTCAGCTTAAGACAAAATATAGTATATTACTCTGTTTTCCCCCGCCAGTGGTAAGAGACAGAGTATATACATATATAAACTAAAAGTGGTGCTCAAATTTAAAAAAAAAAAAAAAATTTGTAGTGCTGGTGGGTCTGCATTCCCAAAAAGGGACTAAAAAAAAAAAAATTTTTTAAATCCGAAAAGTTCGGTTCTCTCGTGAAGTGCGGAGAGAGAAAAACAAAAAACAAAAACAAAAATTGAAGTGATTCTGTTCTCTCGCGTGAAGTGCGGAGACAAAAAAAAAATAATAAATAAAAAAAAAAAAAAATAATAAATAAAAATCCGAAAAATTCGGTTCAAAAAAATAAAAAATCGAAGTAATTCTGTTCTCTCGCGCAAAGTGCGGAGAGGCAGAATACTACCAAAAGGTTTCTGTTCTCCATCCAAAAAGAGAGACAGAGTAAAACTACAGCGAAATTCGACGAAAGAAAGCGACTCATCAGAACCGTCAGTGGCCAACGGGAAGAGGAATATCACCAAGATCATCAGGCGCCCCCTTCAGAGAAGACTGGATCAACAGGAGGACAGCGCGGATAAGATAAAGATAAGTCGTAGTTTAATTTTTTTAATAAATATAAATAAAAATAAAAAGAATGCTGTCAGAAAAAGTGATAAAGCTCTTGAAAATGCAATCAGATTGAAAAAACTAGACTCATCTGAAGAAATTAGGCCACCGAGCGAAATTTTAGGAGAGTTAGAAAAAATAAAAGAAGAATTAGAAAATAATCATACCTTATTGTTAAAAGTAGGGGTAATAGACCATGCATACTTTAACAATAAGGAATTTGATAAAGCGATGAAAAGCATACAAGATTTGAAATTAGAAATTATGAGGGCTGAGAAAGAAGAAGATAAAGATGTGAAGCATGTTAGAGCAGTCACAGTTCACAAAAGCTCTGAAGAAGAAGTAGAGTTTGAAAGCAAAGTCGAACAGTTAAAACTATATTTAGTAGAAGTATATGAGGACATTGCAAAAGGAAACGTAGGAATCTTCGAGATTCGAAAGAATAAAATTAAATATTTATGGAATAAAGTTTCAAAGCTAGTTCAGGAGCTAAGAAATAAATATGTGTCAAACAAAATGTTTGACGAAGAAGTTAATGAATTAGATTTTGATGTGCAAAATGCAATCAGTGCGTTAGAAGCCAAAAAAGGCACCCCAATTCAACCCATAATCCACGAAAAAATGGATAACCTTCCGGGTCTACCAAAAATTCAAGTCCCAATATTTTTTGGAGATGTCAAAGATTGGGATTTATTCGCTGAATTATTTTGCGACCTTATTGATAGAAGAGAAGATTTAACTCCTTCTATCAAATTCAGTTACTTAAAATCCTCATTACGAGGAGAAGCAAAGAGCATGGTTGCTCATTTATTAACGGGGTCCGCAGATAATTATTCTACCGCTTGGGAATTACTTACCAAGCGATATGAAAATAAAAGGAAAATTTTTTCGGAACAATTGAACCGAATAATGGACCTTCCAAATTTAAATATTGACTCATCCAAAAGTATCAATTATTTTATTGATACAATTAATGAGTCAATACATATAATTAAAAGTAAGGCTCAACTTTCAGAAGAAGTTGATAAAATCTTTGCACACATAATACTAAGAAAATTTAGTAAAGAGGCACTTCAATTATACGAAAGCCAAATAAAAAAGACAAAAGAAATACAATTACTGACTGACGTAATAGACTACTTAGATCAGCGACATTGTTCATTATCCACTTCAAATAAGGAGGAAAAGAAAATTCACTCTGGTTACAATTGTCCTATATGCAATGCACGAAATTTAAGGCAATGGTCCCAAGAGAAAGATTGGATGCTGCAAGAAAGATACAGTTATGTTTGAGGTGTTTAAGACACACGAATACTAATAGGTGTACAAGTAGCATGAATTGTTACTTTTGTAAGAAGCCTCATCATACAATGTTACATATAAATACAGAAAAAGTTAATACAGTAGTAACAAATGAAGAGGCCTTATTAGCCACAGCGATAATTAAAGTTAAAGCAATAAAGGGGAATTATATTAACTTAAGAGCCTTAATAGATAGTGGATCTCAAAAAACAATTATATCTGAGGAGGCCGCACAGTTGCTAAATTTACCCAGAATCAGAAATGAGACAGAAATAAGTGGTGTCTCATCAGAAAATACTTGTAGGTCGAAACACAAAGTTAAGCTAATAATAAAACCTAGAGAACCAAATAAAGAACAGTTTAGGGTTGAGGCCATCATATTATCAAAGTTAATGAAAGCTCTCCCAGTTAGTAAAGCAAATATAGACATGGCTCAATGGCACAATTTCACTTTAGCTGATCCACAATTTTATAAACCAGGTCGTGTAGACATAATAATAGGTGCAGACTTATATCCACACGTACTAAAAGATGGGATAGTAAAGATAGATGGATTACTTGGGCAAAAGACTGAATTTGGTTGGATTGTATCAGGTTGTACAAAATCAAAAGGTAAAACAACGATAGTAGCGACAAGTATTGCAATAGAAGACCTAGATCGGTTCTGGGAATTAGAAAACGAAGAAGAAGAAGATGTCAAAGAGATAGAATTTTGTGAGAAAAATTTTCAGAATACAACAAAAATTGATTCAAGGGGTAGATATGTTGTAACAATTCCGTTCAAAGAAGAAAATGAATTAGGAGAATCAAAGCCACAAGCTATAGCTCGATTTCTTAGCTTAGAGAAAAAGCTGCAAAAAAAATGAAAAATTAAGAACAGACTACACAAAGTTCAGTTAAGATCTTGAATTCGGCAAATGTGGAGTGTTTTTTCATTTTAACGCTCTAACATTTTGGTCCTTCGGCGTTCTCTGTGTTTTCCCCCACCCGTGGTAAGAGACACAGAGAAAGGAACCAGCGTCTTAATGCTGATAGTTTTAAAACTCAGCTTAAGACAAAATATAGTATATTACTCTGTTTTCCCCCGCCAGTGGTAAGAGACAGAGTATATACATATATAAACTAAAAGTGGTGCTCAAATTTAAAAAAAAAAAAGAAAATTTGTAGTGCTGGTGGGTCTGCATTCCCAAAAAGGGACTAAAAAAAAAAAAAATTTTTTTAAATCCGAAAAGTTCGGTTCTCTCGTGAAGTGCGGAGAGAGAAAAACAAAAAACAAAAACAAAAATTGAAGTGATTCTGTTCTCTCGCGTGAAGTGCGGAGACAAAAAAAAAATAATAAATAAAAAAAAAAAAAAATAATAAATAAAAATCCGAAAAATTCGGTTCAAAAAAATAAAAATCGAAGTAATTCTGTTCTCTCGCGCAAAGTGCGGAGAGGCAGAATACTACCAAAAGGTTTCTGTTCTCCATCCAAAAAGAGAGACAGAGTAAAACTACAGCGAAATTCGACGAAAGAAAGCGACTCATCAGAACCGTCAGTGGCCAACGGGAAGAGGAATATCACCAAGATCATCAGGCGCCCCCTTCAGAGAAGACTGGATCAACAGGAGGACAGCGCGGATAAGATAAAGATAAGTCGTAGTTTAATTTTATTAATAAATATAAATAAAAATAAAAAGAATGCTGTCAGAAAAAGTGATAAAGCTCTTGAAAATGCAATCAGATTGAAAAAACTAGACTCATCTGAAGAAATTAGGCCACCGAGCGAAATTTTAGGAGAGTTAGAAAAAATAAAAGAAGAATTAGAAAATAATCATACCTTATTGTTAAAAGTAGGGGTAATAGACCATGCATACTTTAACAATAAGGAATTTGATAAAGCGATGAAAAGCATACAAGATTTGAAATTAGAAATTATGAGGGCTGAGAAAGAAGAAGATAAAGATGTGAAGCATGTTAGAGCAGTCACAGTTCACAAAAGCTCTGAAGAAGAAGTAGAGTTTGAAAGCAAAGTCGAACAGTTAAAACTATATTTAGTAGAAGTATATGAGGACATTGCAAAAGGAAACGTAGGAATCTTCGAGATTCGAAAGAATAAAATTAAATATTTATGGAATAAAGTTTCAAAGCTAGTTCAGGAGCTAAGAAATAAATATGTGTCAAACAAAATGTTTGACGAAGAAGTTAATGAATTAGATTTTGATGTGCAAAATGCAATCAGTGCGTTAGAAGCCAAAAAAGGCACCCCAATTCAACCCATAATCCACGAAAAAATGGATAACCTTCCGGGTCTACCAAAAATTCAAGTCCCAATATTTTTTGGAGATGTCAAAGATTGGGATTTATTCGCTGAATTATTTTGCGACCTTATTGATAGAAGAGAAGATTTAACTCCTTCTATCAAATTCAGTTACTTAAAATCCTCATTACGAGGAGAAGCAAAGAGCATGGTTGCTCATTTATTAACGGGGTCCGCAGATAATTATTCTACCGCTTGGGAATTACTTACCAAGCGATATGAAAATAAAAGGAAAATTTTTTCGGAACAATTGAACCGAATAATGGACCTTCCAAATTTAAATATTGACTCATCCAAAAGTATCAATTATTTTATTGATACAATTAATGAGTCAATACATATAATTAAAAGTAAGGCTCAACTTTCAGAAGAAGTTGATAAAATCTTTGCACACATAATACTAAGAAAATTTAGTAAAGAGGCACTTCAATTATACGAAAGCCAAATAAAAAAGACAAAAGAAATACAATTACTGACTGACGTAATAGACTACTTAGATCAGCGACATTGTTCATTATCCACTTCAAATAAGGAGGAAAAGAAAATTCACTCTGGTTACAATTGTCCTATATGCAAAGTAGTAGGTCATAGTACCACGCAATGCACGAAATTTAAGGCAATGGTCCCAAGAGAAAGATTGGATGCTGCAAGAAAGATACAGTTATGTTTGAGGTGTTTAAGACACACGAATACTAATAGGTGTACAAGTAGCATGAATTGTTACTTTTGTAAGAAGCCTCATCATACAATGTTACATATAAATACAGAAAAAGTTAATACAGTAGTAACAAATGAAGAGGCCTTATTAGCCACAGCGATAATTAAAGTTAAAGCAATAAAGGGGAATTATATTAACTTAAGAGCCTTAATAGATAGTGGATCTCAAAAAACAATTATATCTGAGGAGGCCGCACAGTTGCTAAATTTACCCAGAATCAGAAATGAGACAGAAATAAGTGGTGTCTCATCAGAAAATACTTGTAGGTCGAAACACAAAGTTAAGCTAATAATAAAACCTAGAGAACCAAATAAAGAACAGTTTAGGGTTGAGGCCATCATATTATCAAAGTTAATGAAAGCTCTCCCAGTTAGTAAAGCAAATATAGACATGGCTCAATGGCACAATTTCACTTTAGCTGATCCACAATTTTATAAACCAGGTCGTGTAGACATAATAATAGGTGCAGACTTATATCCACACGTACTAAAAGATGGGATAGTAAAGATAGATGGATTACTTGGGCAAAAGACTGAATTTGGTTGGATTGTATCAGGTTGTACAAAATCAAAAGGTAAAACAACGATAGTAGCGACAAGTATTGCAATAGAAGACCTAGATCGGTTCTGGGAATTAGAAAACGAAGAAGAAGAAGATGTCAAAGAGATAGAATTTTGTGAGAAAAATTTTCAGAATACAACAAAAATTGATTCAAGGGGTAGATATGTTGTAACAATTCCGTTCAAAGAAGAAAATGAATTAGGAGAATCAAAGCCACAAGCTATAGCTCGATTTCTTAGCTTAGAGAAAAAGCTGCAAAAAAAATGAAAAATTAAGAACAGACTACACAAAGTTCAGTTAAGATCTTGAATTCGGCAAATGTGGAGTGTTTTTTCATTTTAACGCTCTAACATTTTGGTCCTTCGGCGTTCTCTGTGTTTTCCCCCACCCGTGGTAAGAGACACAGAGAAAGGAACCAGCGTCTTAATGCTGATAGTTTTAAAACTCAGCTTAAGACAAAATATAGTATATTACTCTGTTTTCCCCCGCCAGTGGTAAGAGACAGAGTATATACATATATAAACTAAAAGTGGTGCTCAAATTTAAAAAAAAAAAAGAAAATTTGTAGTGCTGGTGGGTCTGCATTCCCAAAAAGGGACTAAAAAAAAAAAAAATTTTTAAAATCCGAAAAGTTCGATTCTCTCGTGAAGTGCGGAGAGAGAAAAACAAAAAACAAAAACAAAAATTGAAGTGATTCTGTTCTCTCGCGTGAAGTGCGGAGACAAAAAAAAAATAATAAATAAAAAAAAAAAATATAATAAATAAAAATCCGAAAAATTCGGTTCAAAAAAATAAAAAATCGAAGTAATTCTGTTCTCTCGCGCAAAGTGCGGAGAGGCAGAATACTACCAAAAGGTTTCTGTTCTCCATCCAAAAAGAGAGACAGAGTAAAACTACAGCGAAATTCGACGAAAGAAAGCGACTCATCAGAACCGTCAGTGGCCAACGGGAAGAGGAATATCACCAAGATCATCAGAGAAGACTGGATCAACAGGAGGACAGCGCGGATAAGATAAAGATAAGTCGTAGTTTAATTTTTTTAATAAATATAAATAAAAATAAAAAGAATGCTGTCAGAAAAAGTGATAAAGCTCTTGAAAATGCAATCGGACTTAGTGTCCAGATTGAAAAAACTAGACTCATCTGAAGAAATTAGGCCACCGAGCGAAATTTTAGGAGAGTTAGAAAAAATAAAAGAAGAATTAGAAAATAATCATACCTTATTGTTAAAAGTAGGGGTAATAGACCATGCATACTTTAACAATAAGGAATTTGATAAAGCGATGAAAAGCATACAAGATTTGAAATTAGAAATTATGAGGGCTGAGAAAGAAGAAGATAAAGATGTGAAGCATGTTAGAAAGCAAAGTCGAACAGTTAAAACTATATTTAGTAGAAGTATATGAGGACATTGCAAAAGGAAACGTAGGAATCTTCGAGATTCGAAAGAATAAAATTAAATATTTATGGAATAAAGTTTCAAAGCTAGTTCAGGAGCTAAGAAATAAATATGTGTCAAACAAAATGTTTGACGAAGAAGTTAATGAATTAGATTTTGATGTGCAAAATGCAATCAGTGCGTTAGAAGCCAAAAAAGGCACCCCAATTCAACCCATAATCCACGAAAAAATGGATAACCTTCCGGGTCTACCAAAAATTCAAGTCCCAATATTTTTTGGAGATGTCAAAGATTGGGATTTATTCGCTGAATTATTTTGCGACCTTATTGATAGAAGAGAAGATTTAACTCCTTCTATCAAATTCAGTTACTTAAAATCCTCATTACGAGGAGAAGCAAAGAGCATGGTTGCTCATTTATTAACGGGGTCCGCAGATAATTATTCTACCGCTTGGGAATTACTTACCAAGCGATATGAAAATAAAAGGAAAATTTTTTCGGAACAATTGAACCGAATAATGGACCTTCCAAATTTAAATATTGACTCATCCAAAAGTATCAATTATTTTATTGATACAATTAATGAGTCAATACATATAATTAAAAGTAAGGCTCAACTTTCAGAAGAAGTTGATAAAATCTTTGCACACATAATACTAAGAAAATTTAGTAAAGAGGCACTTCAATTATACGAAAGCCAAATAAAAAAGACAAAAGAAATACAATTACTGACTGACGTAATAGACTACTTAGATCAGCGACATTGTTCATTATCCACTTCAAATAAGGAGGAAAAGAAAATTCACTCTGGTTACAATTGTCCTATATGCAAAGTAGTAGGTCATAGTACCACGCAATGCACGAAATTTAAGGCAATGGTCCCAAGAGAAAGATTGGATGCTGCAAGAAAGATACAGTTATGTTTGAGGTGTTTAAGACACACGAATACTAATAGGTGTACAAGTAGCATGAATTGTTACTTTTGTAAGAAGCCTCATCATACAATGTTACATATAAATACAGAAAAAGTTAATACAGTAGTAACAAATGAAGAGGCCTTATTAGCCACAGCGATAATTAAAGTTAAAGCAATAAAGGGGAATTATATTAACTTAAGAGCCTTAATAGATAGTGGATCTCAAAAAACAATTATATCTGAGGAGGCCGCACAGTTGCTAAATTTACCCAGAATCAGAAATGAGACAGAAATAAGTGGTGTCTCATCAGAAAATACTTGTAGGTCGAAACACAAAGTTAAGCTAATAATAAAACCTAGAGAACCAAATAAAGAACAGTTTAGGGTTGAGGCCATCATATTATCAAAGTTAATGAAAGCTCTCCCAGTTAGTAAAGCAAATATAGACATGGCTCAATGGCACAATTTCACTTTAGCTGATCCACAATTTTATAAACCAGGTCGTGTAGACATAATAATAGGTGCAAACTTATATCCACACGTACTAAAAGATGGGATAGTAAAGATAGATGGATTACTTGGGCAAAAGACTGAATTTGGTTGGATTGTATCAGGTTGTACAAAATCAAAAGGTAAAACAACGATAGTAGCGACAAGTATTGCAATAGAAGACCTAGATCGGTTCTGGGAATTAGAAAACGAAGAAGAAGAAGATGTCAAAGAGATAGAATTTTGTGAGAAAAATTTTCAGAATACAACAAAAATTGATTCAAGGGGTAGATATGTTGTAACAATTCCGTTCAAAGAAGAAAATGAATTAGGAGAATCAAAGCCACAAGCTATAGCTCGATTTCTTAGCTTAGAGAAAAAGCTGCAAAAAAAATGAAAAATTAAGAACAGACTACACAAAGTTCAGTTAAGATCTTGAATTCGGCAAATGTGGAGTGTTTTTTCATTTTAACGCTCTAACATTTTGGTCCTTCGGCGTTCTCTGTGTTTTCCCCCACCCGTGGTAAGAGACACAGAGAAAGGAACCAGCGTCTTAATGCTGATAGTTTTAAAACTCAGCTTAAGACAAAATATAGTATATTACTCTGTTTTCCCCCGCCAGTGGTAAGAGACAGAGTATATACATATATAAACTAAAAGTGGTGCTCAAATTTAAAAAAAAAAAGAAAATTTGTAGTGCTGGTGGGTCTGCATTCCCAAAAAGGGACTAAAAAAAAAAAATTTTTTTAAAAATCCGAAAAGTTCGGTTCTCTCGTGAAGTGCGGAGAGAGAAAAACAAAAAACAAAAACAAAAATTGAAGTGATTCTGTTCTCTCGCGTGAAGTGCGGAGACAAAAAAAAAATAATAAATAAAAAAAAAAAAAATAATAAATAAAAATCCGAAAAATTCGGTTCAAAAAAATAAAAAATCGAAGTAATTCTGTTCTCTCGCGCAAAGTGCGGAGAGGCAGAATACTACCAAAAGGTTTCTGTTCTCCATCCAAAAAGAGAGACAGAGTAAAACTACAGCGAAATTCGACGAAAGAAAGCGACTCATCAGAACCGTCAGTGGCCAACGGGAAGAGGAATATCACCAAGATCATCAGGCGCCCCCTTCAGAGAAGACTGGATCAACAGGAGGACAGCGCGGATAAGATAAAGATAAGTCGTAGTTTAATTTTTTTAATAAATATAAATAAAAATAAAAAGAATGCTGTCAGAAAAAGTGATAAAGCTCTTGAAAATGCAATCAGATTGAAAAAACTAGACTCATCTGAAGAAATTAGGCCACCGAGCGAAATTTTAGGAGAGTTAGAAAAAATAAAAGAAGAATTAGAAAATAATCATACCTTATTGTTAAAAGTAGGGGTAATAGACCATGCATACTTTAACAATAAGGAATTTGATAAAGCGATGAAAAGCATACAAGATTTGAAATTAGAAATTATGAGGGCTGAGAAAGAAGAAGATAAAGATGTGAAGCATGTTAGAGCAGTCACAGTTCACAAAAGCTCTGAAGAAGAAGTAGAGTTTGAAAGCAAAGTCGAACAGTTAAAACTATATTTAGTAGAAGTATATGAGGACATTGCAAAAGGAAACGTAGGAATCTTCGAGATTCGAAAGAATAAAATTAAATATTTATGGAATAAAGTTTCAAAGCTAGTTCAGGAGCTAAGAAATAAATATGTGTCAAACAAAATGTTTGACGAAGAAGTTAATGAATTAGATTTTGATGTGCAAAATGCAATCAGTGCGTTAGAAGCCAAAAAAGGCACCCCAATTCAACCCATAATCCACGAAAAAATGGATAACCTTCCGGGTCTACCAAAAATTCAAGTCCCAATATTTTTTGGAGATGTCAAAGATTGGGATTTATTCGCTGAATTATTTTGCGACCTTATTGATAGAAGAGAAGATTTAACTCCTTCTATCAAATTCAGTTACTTAAAATCCTCATTACGAGGAGAAGCAAAGAGCATGGTTGCTCATTTATTAACGGGGTCCGCAGATAATTATTCTACCGCTTGGGAATTACTTACCAAGCGATATGAAAATAAAAGGAAAATTTTTTCGGAACAATTGAACCGAATAATGGACCTTCCAAATTTAAATATTGACTCATCCAAAAGTATCAATTATTTTATTGATACAATTAATGAGTCAATACATATAATTAAAAGTAAGGCTCAACTTTCAGAAGAAGTTGATAAAATCTTTGCACACATAATACTAAGAAAATTTAGTAAAGAGGCACTTCAATTATACGAAAGCCAAATAAAAAAGACAAAAGAAATACAATTACTGACTGACGTAATAGACTACTTAGATCAGCGACATTGTTCATTATCCACTTCAAATTGTTGTAAATTTCACTGCCCATACTAAAAGTTTACAGTAGATATGTTTGTAATTATATTAACGTTTATTCATAGAAAAATAATATGTATGCGCGACACTCCGTTACGCGTGCTAAAACTCAACTCTCGCTTATATATCAGTGTAAGGTTGCCAGACATCTCAATAATCGGCATTATAGTTTTTAGTGTTGCCAATACTTAATATCGATAGATTTTCAACACCTCTTCTCAACACAAAAACTTTTCTTCATATTACATGTCAATTTTTCAATATTTTCAAACCTGTCATGCCTAACAACTTTACATGTTTTTGTTTACTTAAATTCTTAGTACAAATATCTGCTATCATATTAGATGTATCAATGTATTTTAAAACAATTTCTTTAGTTTCTACTAACTCTCTTATAAAATGGTATCTTATGTCGATATGCTTGCTTCTTGCATGATACATATGATTTTTGGCTAGTTGTTGTGCACTTAAATTATCACCATAGACACATATTGGAAGATCTGTAGAAAAACATCCAATTTCATTAACAAGTCGTCTTAGATACACCGCCTCTTTTGCTGCTGCTGCCAACGCCATATACTCGGCTTCAGTGCTGCTTAATGCCACAGTTGTTTGTTTATGTGATTCCCAAGAAAAAGCTGCTCCTGCCAAGAAGAAGATGAAACCTGTAAAAGATTTGCGATCAATTATGTTACCACCCCAATCTGCATCTGTATAGCCTTCTATTGATTTGCCAGTTTTGTAGTAATGTAGTTTCATATTCTTTGTGCTAGATAGGTATCGTAATATATGTTTAGCTCCTGCCTCATGAGTGCTATTTGGATTTTGTTCATCTGTGACAATTTGCATACTGAATGCAATATGTCCGGGCGTGTAGATATTGCCAAATACATCAAACTTCCAATTAAAGTCTGATATTTTGTAGCATCAACTTTCTTAGATTCGTCGGATGGATTAATTTGATATCCCGCATCCAACGGTGTAGCGGCTGACTTACAGCTTTGCATATTGTACTGATTGAGTAATTTATCAATATAATTTGTTTGACACACAAACACATCTCCAGTCTCTTCAGTACGCTCTATCGAAAAACCCAGAAAATTGTTGACTTCGCCTTTGTCTACAGATTTGAACTGTTTTCCGATATATTGTTTGATAGCTTCCAAGTCCGCTTTGTTTTTACTTGCAATTAATATATCATCGACGTAAACTGCAATGATGTTTATATTGTTGTCCATCAGTTTCGTGTATAAACAAGGCTCGCTACTGCATGAAAGTAAACCCAAATTTCTTCAATGCATTATCCAGTTTGACGTTCCACTCTCGACCAGATTGTTTCAATCCGTAAATAGCTTTATTTAGTTTTGCTACTTTATTGGGATGCCTTTTATTGATAAACATCTCCGGTTGAACCATATATATTTCGTCGCTTAATTCGCCGTTTAAATATGCTGTGCATATATCCATTTGGTGCATGTATAATTGAAGCTCGGCTGCAAGTGCAAAAACCATACGTATTGTTGCATAACGTACGACGGGTGAGTAAGTTTCTTCATAATTAACTCCATACTGTTGACTGCAACCTTTTGCGACGAGTCTTGCTTTGTATCGTTCAATGTTTCCTTCTGCATCTCTCTTCAAGCTAAAAACCCATTTGTTTCCGATAGTTTTCTTATTAGCTGGTAAATCTACCAAAGACCAAGTATTGTTAGCCACGAGCGAGTTGAACTCCAGCTGCATAGCTTCCTTCCATTTGCTCGAATGCGTATCATTAATAGCTGCTGTAACGTTTTCAGGAACTTTAACCTCTTCTGTTGTCTGTATCACATTGAGTCTGTTTTTCTGCTTTGCCGGTCTGCCGGGTGCACCTGTTCGGACGATGCGTGGTCTACCTGGACCATATCTAGGCAATTGCTCCTCGTCATTGCTGGATTCCGGTATATTTTCCATGTGATTAGGTTCCGCTTCAGCATCTTCGTAATCTATCTGAGGACTTGCAGAACAATTAGTATTGATTGTTTTATCTGCACTTACGTTTTGCGATTCTTTATCAGCTTGACAATTATTTTTGTAGATCATGTCAGAAAAATCAGCTCTATTTTTGTTTTCCATAAACATCCACTCTTGGAATTTTACATCTCGCTTGATAACCACCTTGTGCTGATCTATATCATATAACCTGTAACCTTTCGTTGCCGTACTATAACCAACAAAGATATATTCTCTTCCTTTAGCTCTAAACTTCTGTTTTTGCGTCTTATCCAGGCCAACTGCTAAACAACCAAATGTTCTGAAATGCTTAACTGTAGGTTTCCTTTGAAACCAGATTTCAAAAGGGGTTGCATCTTCTAAGGCTCTTGTTGTAGAACGATTCCGTATATAAAGAGCACATGCACATGCTTCAGCCCAAAACTTTTCTTCGAGACCTGCGTGCAATAACATAGAACGTGCCATTTCTACCAGTGTTCTATTAAAACGTTCGGCCACACCATTTTGTTGGGGCGTGTGGGGTACTGTAAGTTGCCGTTCTATGCCTTGACTCTGTAAGTATTGGTCAAACTCTTTATTTACGTATTCACCACCATTGTCACTTCTAATTACTTTTATTTTAGCGCCTGTTTGTTTCTCAACGTATTGTTTGTATTTTTAAAATGTTCAAAAACTTCACTTTTATTTTGCATAAATATGACCGTAGCATATCTAGATTTATCGTCGATAAATGTCAAGAAATATTTTGAACCACCAATCGAATTTGTGTTAAAAGGCCCGCAAACATCTGAGTGTACAATTTCTAATAAGTTCTTTGCTCGATAATCTGCTTCATTGAACGGTTGAGAACAGATTTTACTTTTCATACATGACACACACGTAATGTTCGATATTGGTTGTATTTTATCTATGCCTTGTACCATTTCATTCGATGCAAGTCTGTGTAAACTTTGTATATTCAGATGACCGAATCTGTTGTGCCATTTGATTACGTTTTCGACACACGTCATATTAACGCACTCGACTATATTTTCAAAATAATATAACCCTTTGTCTCTTTTTGCAATAGCAATCAATTCGTTATCGGTTTTTATTTTTACTATCGCACATTTACTATTGAAGTTTATTTGTAAACCGTTTTCCGTACCTTTTCCAACTGAGAAAAAATTAACTTGTAAGTCTGGTACATGCAGAACATTTTTTAGGTTGAAACTTGAATTTTTGGTTTTAATATGCACTGTACCGATGCCTATTGCGTTTAACGATTGATCTCCTGCAACTAACACCTTTTCGTGTATTTCTGTGTATTGGTGAAATAGCGCGCGATTGTTACACATGTGAGAGGTTGCGCCACTGTCTACGCACCATACGTCATAATTCACACTTTGATTCGATGAAAAAAGAGCAATATTCGGTGACACACACACAAACGATTGTTCGTTTTTATTTCGTTTTTCTTGCTTTATTGTCTCCTCTTCTTTCCGTTGTTTGTCTTTAAATTTATTTTGCCGACAACTCGCTGCATAATGTCCGCGCTTGCCACACACAAAGCATTTACCGTCGTTGTTGTTTCGTTTTCCTTCTTTATCGCGGTTTGTCTTGTTCTTTATCATGTATGCTTGCTGTTCACTGCATTCGCTTTTCGTTTGATTTCTGCGATCTGCCTCTTCTAATAGTTTATTGCGCATTATGGTGAAATTCGGCAGCTCATCGCGAATTTCCATTGCAATTACAAAATTCTCGTAGGATTTTGGCAAACTAGACAACAAAATAATGACAATAATTTCATCACCTAATGAAACTCCGACTTCTTTTAATTTGTCTATTACACTTTCAAACTCGTTCACATATAGAACTACATTTGCGCCTTCCGACAAACGGAGACCTAACAATGTTTTATATAAAGACACTTTACGCGCCGGTCCACTTGGTTCATGAATTTCTTTTAGTCTTTGCCATGCTTCTGCCGATGTTTGGCAATTTTTTATGTAATTTAATTGATTTGGTTTCACTGACAATGTAATTGATGCTAACGCTTTTTCGTCTTTCTTTATCCAATTACCGTTGTCCACTTCTGGTTTTAATTCCACACCACTTGTAATTTTCCATACTTCGGAATGAACCAGAACACTACGCATCTGGACACACCAAACGTCATAGTTTTTTTCGTCTAACTTGTCGATTGAGTACATATTATTATTTGCCATTTTTGTACTAATTTATTGACACACAATAAGAATTAGCTGGACACACCACATTAGCAACTGTATACTTTTAATAATCTGTTTCAGCGACCTGGGCCCATAACCTGTTGTAAATTTCACTGCCCATACTAAAAGTTTACAGTAGATATGTTTGTAATTATATTAACGTTTATTCATAGAAAAATAATATGTATGCGCGACACTCCGTTACGCGTGCTAAAACTCAACTCTCCCTTATATATCAGTGTAAGGTTGCCAGACATCTCAATAATCGACATTATAGTTTTTAGTGTTGCCAATACTTAATATCGATAGATTTTCAACACAAATAAGGAGGAAAAGAAATTCACTCTGGTTACAATTGTCCTATATGCAAAGTAGTAGGTCATAGTACCACGCAATGCACGAAATTTAAGGCAATGGTCCCAAGAGAAAGATTGGATGCTGCAAGAAAGATACAGTTATGTTTGAGGTGTTTAAGACACACGAATACTAATAGGTGTACAAGTAGCATGAATTGTTACTTTTGTAAGAAGCCTCATCATACAATGTTACATATAAATACAGAAAAAGTTAATACAGTAGTAACAAATGAAGAGGCCTTATTAGCCACAGCGATAATTAAAGTTAAAGCAATAAAGGGGAATTATATTAACTTAAGAGCCTTAATAGATAGTGGATCTCAAAAAACAATTATATCTGAGGAGGCCGCACAGTTGCTAAATTTACCCAGAATCAGAAATGAGACAGAAATAAGTGGTGTCTCATCAGAAAATACTTGTAGGTCGAAACACAAAGTTAAGCTAATAATAAAACCTAGAGAACCAAATAAAGAACAGTTTAGGGTTGAGGCCATCATATTATCAAAGTTAATGAAAGCTCTCCCAGTTAGTAAAGCAAATATAGACATGGCTCAATGGCACAATTTCACTTTAGCTGATCCACAATTTTATAAACCAGGTCGTGTAGACATAATAATAGGTGCAGACTTATATCCACACGTACTAAAAGATGGGATAGTAAAGATAGATGGATTACTTGGGCAAAAGACTGAATTTGGTTGGATTGTATCAGGTTGTACAAAATCAAAAGGTAAAACAACGATAGTAGCGACAAGTATTGCAATAGAAGACCTAGATCGGTTCTGGGAATTAGAAAACGAAGAAGAAGAAGATGTCAAAGAGATAGAATTTTGTGAGAAAAATTTTCAGAATACAACAAAAATTGATTCAAGGGGTAGATATGTTGTAACAATTCCGTTCAAAGAAGAAAACATGGTCAGTTTATTAGACAACCAACATAACATAAAAAAATTGAGTGAGAAACAGACATCAATAATAGATTCCACAGCAAATATACTCAAAAGAACCACTGAGGAAATCAATATTCATTTCAATGACATGAATATACGTATAGACAATATGACAGAATTGCTAAAAGAATCGTATTATGTGTATAAGGAAGCAATTAATTTCTTTATGATAACAAATCAATTAAATGCCTTAATTGAAGAATGTGACAAGATTCAAACAGGGGTAATAAATATGCTAATTGATATAAATCATAGCAGATTAAGCCCGGTTATATTGAAGCCTTACCAATTTGGGGAAGAAATAGCCAAGATAAAAGAAAGTTTGTCCGAGAATTTAGTCTTACCAGGGAAAAGGACAGGTACAGAACTAAAAGAAATATATCAATTACTTACAACGAAAGGAACCTTTATAGACAACAAAATAATAGTTAACGCCAAGATTCCGCTATTCAGCAGATACCCATCTCATTTATATAAGGTTATCCCAATACCAGTCTACAATGACGACCAAATGATAATGGTACACCAAAGAACAGAATATTTAGTGTATAACTTCGAAATTGATTCTTACCACTTAATGGCCGAAGCCACATTAAATAAATGCAAAAAATGGCAACCAAACAAGCTCATATGTGAAGGTAACTGGCCCTGGGATAATGCCAACGATAACAGCTGCGAAATATCACCATTCAAGCCAAACCGACCGGCGAACTGTATCTATCAAACATTAGTTCATTCAAAAACATACTGGGTTGAATTGGAAGGTAAAAGTAGGTGGTTATTTAAAGTACCGATTAATGAAAAGCTAAGCGTACGATGCAAGGGAGCACAGCAAGAACTAATAGAATTACCAGAACAGGGTGTGTTGAAAATGAAATCAGATTGCACAGCTCGATCAGGAGATAAGACCATAATAGCTCATAATAATGATATTCACACTGAAAGATACGAGAAAATCGCACCCTCATACGTAGGAAAGATTGTTGACGTTCCAAAAATAGTTTGGAACCCATTAGCACTGTCAAGAATAAATCATACGAAAGAAATTGAGCATTTACAAATAGCAATACAGCAAATGAAGGAGAGCCATATAGAATTAAAAGGGCTCCATTTTCATCACATATCAGGTCATGCTTCTATGTTAATAAGTATTTTGATTGCATTAATATTAATCATATATACAATAAGAAAATGTAATGTAAAGAGGCGATTAAAAGCTATAACATTTCCTGGTCCCATATAATTTAAAATATAAAAAATATACAGAAAAATACTCGATAACCTGCGCGTTATCAAACTAATATTAAAATGAAAACAAAAAAGCAAATATATTTTTGGCCCCTCTGGCAGAATGTTTGAAAACATGCGAATACTGGATGACCTGCGAGTCATCAAACAAAAAATAAAAATTTTTACAACCACAACATTTTTGGGCCCCTGGCAGAATGTTCAAACATGAACATACATAATAATAAAAATAGAGACAGTACTCGAATAACCTGCGCGTTATCCGACACAAAGTAATAAATATGTCATCCCTTAGTTGCAGCGACCAATGCAGCGTCTAATATATGTAAATGTAACGTGAGCCTGGGCCCAAAGATTCAAAAAAAGGGACACTTAAGTAAACATTTGGGCACTTGTTTGTGTGAGAAAATGCACCCTTCCAGTGACTGGAAGTAGTTTTAAGAGTCTCTGTTAGGTATATAAGAACTAGGATTTTAAGCAATAAAGAGTTCAGTTAAGATCTTGAATTCGGCAAATGTGGAGTGTTTTTCATTTTAACGCTCTAACAACTACAGAAAATTAAATAGGTAACCATAAATGACAGGCACCCAATACAAAATAAATAAAGAGACTTTAGTAAAACTAGGTAGATTTCACAACAGTAGGCTTTGTAAGAGGATTTCATTAACTTGAAATGCATCCAGATTCCATAAAAAAAAAAACATCTTTCTCCACTAAACATGGTTATTAAAGCCACCATTAAAGAATGCACCTGCAACCTTTCAACGTTGCATGAATAACGTCCTGCGACCATTACTAAATAAACACTGTTTAATATATCTTGAAGATATAATTGTTTATTCAACATCCTTAAAAGAATGCCTACTCTCATTACAATTAGTTTTAGAGAAGCTTTCTGAAGCCAATCTAAAATTACAACTTGACAAATGTGAGTTTTTAAAGCAAGAAACTACCTTCCTAGGACATGTCATAACTGAGGATGGAATAAAACCCAATCCTGATAAGATCAAAGCAATTCTAAAATATCCAACAATAAAAACCACTTAGTTGACGTTTTATCGCGAGTGAAAATAGAACAAACTTATTTCGAGAAGAAACACAACATAGCGCTGACGAAGACAACAGTAATTTAATTGGCCTCACAGAAAACCCTATAAACACATTTAAAGGACAAATTATATTTTCTAAAGGCATTCCAAATATTAATAAAAACAGAATTATTTCAAAAAATCAATAATTCACATTACATACGATAACATGACTAAAGACAAGCTGAAAAATATTTAATTGAGTTCTTTTTTAAAAAAACTTGCGTATTTAATGGACTTCTTTTGTACAAAAACTAGCGTAATTCCATTCAAAACGCACGAAATTATTAACACTAGCCACACCAAAATTCTACTAAGCCTCATCCAATTAAAATATATAGACTCATATGCTGAATTTAAAGAACTTACTTTAAAAACCCATGAAAAACTCTTACACCCTGGTATCCAAAAAACAAACAAACTCTTCTGTGAAACTTACTATTTCCCTAACAGCCAATTACTAATACAAATTATAATAAACGAATGCTACATTTGCAACTTAGCAAAAACCGAACACAGAGAAACAAATATGCCAATGAAAATCACCCCCAAACCCGAACATTGTCGCGATAAGTCTGTAGTAGACATTTATTCCTCTGAAGGCAAGCATTATCTTAGTTGCATAGATACTTATTCAAAATTCGTTACTCTTGGAAATATTAAAACAAAAGATGGGATAGAATGCAAGAATGCATTAATGCGTATATTTAATCAGTTGGGAAAGCCAATATTATTAAAAGCTGACCGAGACGGCGCATTTTCCAGTTTAGCACTAAAAAATGACTCGAAAGTGAAGGAGTAGAATTACAATTAAATACAACAAAAACAGGAATAGCAGACATCCAACGACCACATAAAACAATAAACGAAAAAATTAGAATAATCAATACTTTAAATGACGAAGAAAATAAACTCAGTAAAATAGAATCTATTCTCTACATCTACAATCACAAAAAAAAAAACATGACACAATTGGACAAACTCCTGCACATATATTTCTATATGGTGGGCAACCTAAACTAGACATTCAAGAAAACAAGAGAAAAAGTAATAAACAAAATCGGCAGTAACCGACAAGAATGCGATGTCGATACCAGATATCGAAATGGACCGCTACAAAAGGGCAAACTAGAAAATCCCTCTAAAGCCAATAAAAATGTTGAAAAATTAGGTTCAGATCATTACCAAATTACTAACAAAAATAGAGTTACACGTTACTATAAATACACAATTGAAACAAGTAAGAAAGCTCTAGTCGAGACTGCTCGACTACGAGATCCCCTGAACCCTACAAGGAACTGATATTTCAATAATAATTAGCACACACACACGTACACACACACACATACATACACACACGTATATACAGGCGATTGCGCTTGGGTTGCGCTGCAGTGTTGGCAATATTATGAGAACTTATTTGTTGAATAATTTAATTTCTAGACGTACGATCGTAATGAAACTTACAGAACGTAATGATGATGTTTAAATGTATGTGTATACCGAAGTACAAGTCTCTAGTATTTGATATACGACTTTTACAAAGATGAGGGTGAGGGGGTGGATTTAGGGGTGGGGGGTAAATTTTAACAAAAACCGAAATTGTCTAAAATGTATCTTAATATACGTTTTAAATTTGGAGACTCTAGCTTGAAAGATGTAGGAGATATAATTTTTTAACTGATCTTCGATAAGGTTTTTTATCGATAAAAAAGTATCGGAACGAGTTATCGTTTTTTAGTGATAAACTCGATCTGCGCGTGATATATACGGACATTTTAAAAAAAAAGTTGAAGTCTCTAGCTCTTATATCTGAAATTCTGAAATCGACGCGTTCAAACATACGGACGGACGGACGGACGGACAGACAGACGGACAGGGCTAAATCAACTCAGCTCGTCGCCCTGATCAAGAATATATATACTTTGTGGGGTCTGCCACGCCTCCTTCTGCCTGTTACATACTTTTAACAAAACCATTATACCCTGATTTCCCATTTTCAATGGGTTCAGGGTATAAAAATGAAAGAAAATAAATCAAGTACAAATATATACATAATACTAATGACAATAACATCCTATATCCCAATAGATTTTAATCCACTAATATTATTTAAACTATGTCATACCCTCGATAATTATGGCTACAAACACATAAACAGTTAAGAATGAATTGAACAACATTGTATTAGAAATATTAATATGCGCATATACATATAAAACAACCACAATTAATAAGTATATTAGAAACAAAATCATATCAAAAGCACAAAAACTACCTTAAGGGTCTTTTTGAGTCGCAGGCTTACCTCTTAAGAAGAGGGAAGTGACATATTCATACTGACAAGGTCCACAACACACAGAATATTCAAATACAATAAAGCGATTCAAAAATTAGCCAAATCATAAATAGTGGCGCCGGCCTGACAGAATGCCGTTGCATTTTGCTATTGCATAGCAATAGTGTTGCAAACCGAAAATGTGAGAACGACGCGTCTAGCTGACGCCGACATTCTTTGTCTGCTGCGCAATTTCAGCAGCCTATAATATTGCCTTTAACAAAAATTGTCTTTAGTCTTAAGCTATTATCACTGACCAAACAGTGCTATTATTGAATAAAGCATATATATATATATATATATATATATATGTATATATATATGTATATATACAAGCTCTCAATATTCCCCGCTATCCAAAGGTGTCAAAAATGGCCGAACGCAAGTCGCCCGAGAACGGCTTGGGAGAGAGAGAGACAATAGACGCAAAAAGGCGACTCTCTCCGCAACGCAAGTCGGCCATTGCCAATAAACGATTATCAGACTCATACTCACTCACATGCAAACTCAAAAACCCACCCCGACGCACGCGCACTCGCTCTCCTCTCAGCACTTCACTCGACGTCACCACGAGAAACTCACTCAACACACATACACAGCAACTAGAGCAAGCACTGCATTTGCCCGCATCAACACAATAGCATCAATACACACACCAACAAGTAATGCAAATGCAACATACACAAACAAATACGAATATGACTACAGCTACGGCTACGGCAACAACAACTACAGCACACATGTCCACAACACACATGCAAAAACAACACATGCAACAACAACAAGAAAGACAACTCAAGTAATAAAATATTGTTGCTTTTTGTTTCATTATTCATTTATTATAACATAAAAATTATTAGTATATTATATTATTCTATTATACCATACTTAAAAACTTAATATTTGCTTATATATGATTTATTAAAAATATAAAATAACATCAAACATTATCAACACTTATAAAAATAGTATTGTGGTGACCTCACTGCTTAAATTTGAAAACGCCCCATCAATATGTGATTCCGAATTGGTTGTAGTCACTGTTGGCACTTTTTTGTTGTCTGTAAATGAGTGTATTACACTCACACAATAAAATACATTCGCGTCCGGCTCAGCTCGCTCGTGCTCTGAGCGAGACATTTTCGCTCAAGTCCAACACTGATCGTAAACGAAAACAAGCGAATCGTGTTTTGCGTATGTATGTATTTACGTCTGTATGCATGTATTTACATGCACACGAAGGCAAAGATCATTTCTGTTGAGTTTTTAGTCAAACTGTATTTTGCTGAGTGGCTTTGTGTGAGCGATAATCGTATTGCTCTTTGCGCGACACTCATTGAGAGCGTCGCACGAATGAGTCAATGCAAAGCGCTTGACAGAAACCGAATCAAAACAAAACGAAGAGAGCCGCTCAGAGCGAGATCGTGTCTGCACGATCTTTTCGGTTATGTTACGAAGCAGTGTATATACCATATATGTACGTAAGAAAAAACGATCAACTCTCATTTGCGAGCTATGGCCGCAGCCATTCTCAGCTGCTGCCACCACTACTGCATAAGCGAAGTCATTCAAACTGGCAGTCGCCATTGAAAAATGCCCTACGCTATAAAGTTAATAAGTTGATTGTAATAGTAACAGCACCAAGCAAAAGTTACCTTCAATCTCTTTGCCTCTGGTGACTGATAAAGTGACACTGCTGGATAAGCTTAACCAGCATCCAGCAGTGAAAAGATCTAGCACTAAAGCTACTGGTGGTGCTGGGCGAGGGCTGCGTATCCAATGCCACGATATTGGTACATATAATGCAGTACTGAGTGTACTGCATCGTGAGCAGTTGCAGCTGAATATTCACCAACCGCGCCAACAGAACGGGTATCGAGTGATGCTAGGTAATGCGGGGGACGTCATTCGACACATTAACGCAAGAGCTGCGGGTTTGTCCTCCCAGCGAACGGGCGCTACTCCCATGCGCGTTCTTTATTTCTACCTATTATTGAGACGGGCTGTGCCGCGGCGGGTTAATCAAGAGGGGAAGAAGGAGACGGTTAGCTACGTGGTTAATTTGTTAATCAGCAATAAAATATCACAGCGCATTTCGTTCTTTAATGATTATTTTATTGGAACTTCTCCGCTCATATATACAAATATACATCAAATAATTTCATCTATCAATATTTATACTAAATCTTCGATATCTAATTATGCTTGAATTTTGTCTTTGCCACTGCTATCGCGTAGCATGAGATTTGGTGTTTCTGAAATGCTGGGTATATCAAGATTATCCAAATCATACCTATTTTGTCGAGCCACAAAACCAGCTAAGTATACATTTTCAATAGCATCAGGTCGTTGCTCTATAAAACCCAATAGAAAGGTATCAGTTGAATCATCGAGCATATTTTGCAACTGTCGCCTAGACTTAAAAAACCTAACCCGATGTTCCGGTAGCGAAATATTAATATATACCTCAGCGTTACTGCTTTCGGATAAATACCCAAACAGCAGTAAACAACTTCTTGGGCCGATATTTCAGTTCCCGAAATAAACCTATTACCTATGTGCTTCAACTTTTTTTAATAGGAACATTTCCTCTGCTAATCTCACTGACCGCATCACGCAACAATTTGCAGATACCCCTCTGCGACTCTTCAATATAATTTACAACATAGCTGCAGCAGGCGTAGGGGTCTGATACAAAATAGAATGTCAATATTTGCTCGTTGTTATAGAAGTTTTATTATAAGAGTTTAGCTTTATAGCTGCAAATAATCGCTTTAAAAATATTTTTTAGCAACCTACGCAGATGACACTGCAGTTTTGACCAGAAGTCCTAGCATCAACATAGCCACGGAATCCTTGCAGCAGTACGTAAATAGCTTTGAAGGATGGACCAGAAAATGGAATATAGGCATCAACACCAGCAAGTGCGTAAATGTCACGTTTACCACACGAACTTTGTCTTGTAGCGGCATCACCATGCTTGGCTCCAGAATCCCACAAAAGAGCTCATACAAGTACCTTGGAGTTTTACTGGACAGGAAGCTAAATTTTAAGGCCCATACTACCATGGTACGGCAGTCAATAATGGCAAAATCCAGAAAAATGGCATGGCTTCTTGCACCAAAAAACAAGCTGTCACTTTATAGTAAAACTATGATATATAAAAGCATCCTAATCCCGATCTGGAAATACGCCCTAGAAGTATACGGCATTGCATCCAAATCAAACTTGGAAAAAATTAGAGTCGCCCAAGCAAAGATCCTGAGGCGAATCTGTGATGCCCCATGGTACATGAGGACTCGAGACATCGAAAAGGATCTAAAGGTTCCAAAGGTGGGATATGTCCTACAGTCACGTTCCGTCTTGACAGCCACAGCAACGTACTAGCCAGACGGCTAACTGCCAAGCCGAGGAAGAGACGCCTCAAGAAGTGCCACCCAACGGACTTGCCCAAAAGAGTAATAACGTAATTAAATATAAAAGAAAAATATTTCACAAAACAAAACTATATTAATATAATATTAATAGTAATATTAAAGTAATATTAAAAATTAACACATAAATATGTAATCTAAGTCTAGATCTGTTTGTTATTATTTTTAATGTAGAACTAGATTAAGTTGCCATTATGGTAGCAGTAAGCTCGTTAATAAAATATAAAAATTTTTACAAAAAAAAAAAAAAAAAAAATATATATATATATATATATATATATATATATATATATTTTTTTTTTGGTCGACCGAAGTGCATTTATATAGCATTCACAGAAGTGGTTGGGCTGGTCATGAGCCAAAAAATTGTTGAAATTGCAAAGTTAATCAATAGTGGCACGACCAAATGGATATTCTAATATGCATTAGATTTTTTCAAAATTTTTCCGATCTACATCTAAATTTGGAATATTTTATCTAATGGAATATTAGATAGGTGGGTATAGTATTCCGATTGCCCCTGATTGTGGATTTGGTATTCCAAAAATGGAGCCACATCTGGGTTATTCTCTACTGTTGTAATAAACTGATCAACAAAATTCTTTACTTGAGGAGTGCTTAACCGACCAGTCAATTCAAATTATGAGGCATCTTTCAGCAAAAACATTCCATGAATATGGGGAGGGCCTTAACTCATCTCGCCAGTAAAACCTAACCACGTAGTGGCGACCGAAAATACCACCCTCCATTTTCATTAATTTCAAAAACTACCTATAGCAAAAATCCAAATACCTTGAGCAAGTAACCGGGTCAGATCTATTGAGACGAGCTTTATCGTCAAAGCATAAATTAACTGCTTGCCCTTAAACTGTCTACATATTTAGTCAATAAAACTAACAGTTCTATCCTTCTGGTCTCAGCTGCTGATTTATGTGTATTGGTAGCCTTGCGTCTATGACAAGCATATTGTCTTTAAATATAGCTTGCGCTTTCACTAGTTAGTACACCAACTGAAGCCTTTTTGGCGAGTTTTCGCCAGGATGAAGTTGGTTCCTCTTCATTTTCTGTTGGATCTTTTCGAGTTCTTATTTGGTTCGATTAGCGATGGGTGCACTTTTCCTCGGTTAATATCCGTCGCCAGGGCAATTACTGCTGACTGGAGATCTTCGGTAAAGAGCTTAATGGAATCTTTATAAAAGAAAAAGTTCTCTTTCATGGTGCTTGCCATTTTGTTTATGTCCTTTGTGACTATTTCAAAGTTTTTATTAACTTCCTTTGCGTTGGCATGTACAAGGATTAATGTTGCATTGATTATGGATGTTTGGTTGCTGACATAATCATTTAGCCGCTTTTCGTTTTTGATTAGTGTCTGCATGTTTTCTTCCAGTCTGTTTTCAGTGCCAATATCGAAAAACATTATGAACCGTTTTGATCTAGTTGGTTGTTTGGGTGATAATTTAATATTTTTCTCTCTAATATTTTTCATTTTTAACATTATTTTGTTGCTCACTATTATGCAGTATTCGTTGAAATCACCCAATTTTTCGCAAATGATGTTTGTTTTACTCATGAGATCACCTGCTTGTTTCAGTACTTCGAAATAAGCTTGCATGTCGTAGTGAAACAGCATCTAAATCACACAAGATGTCACAAGTCATCGCCAATCTCGGTTGGCGGGGATGAAGTCTTCGCCGCCGCCTACGTTATGCCCAGCGCAGAGGAGCCGGACGCCGCCAAGATCTTCGTGAATAAGAGGATGGATATTGGTAAGTACACACCCTATCACCCATACTCAAGGCGCCAAAAAAGGCGCCATACGAGGCGTCCTAAATGGCCGGCCGCCGGTCGCTTGAGAGCGGCCTGGAGAGAAGCGAGAGTGAAAGCACTCAAAATAGGCGGCTCTCTCTCCGCAGCAACGATCGGCCATTGCTGCAAAGAGAGACCATCACTCATACACACACTCACTCACATGCAAACATGAAAAACCACCCCGACGATCACGCTCACACTCACACTCAACCACACTCACACTCACACGAATCACGCTCACGCTCAAAACAAAGTCACCCAACTAAACTGAAACCAAACATCGATGACGTCACTACGAGTACAAAGCTCAGCACTCGGACAATTACAACTATGCATGCAACTACAACTACAACAAATGCTATGACATTTACAAATGCTACAATAGCACAAGCAAATACAAATACAAAAACCAATACAAAAACAAGTAAGAAAGCTCTAGTCGAGACTGCTCGACTACGAGATCCCCTGAACCCTACAAGCAACTGATATTTCAAAAATAATTGGCAAACACACACGCACACACACACACACACGCATACATACAAATACACGCACACACACACGCATACAAACAAACACACGCATACACACACTCACATATACAGGCGATTGCGCTTGGGTTGCGCTGCAGTATTGGCAATATAATGAAAACTTATTTGTTGAATAATTTAATTTCTAGACGTACGATCGTAATGAAACTTTCAGAACGTAATCATAATGTTAAAATGTATGTGTATACCGAAGCTCAAGTCTCTAGTATTTGATATACGACTTTTACAAAGATCAGGGTGAGGGGGTGGATTTAGGTGTGGGGGGTAAATTTTAACAAAAACCGAAATTGTATAAAATTCATCTTAATGTACATTTTAAATTTGGAGACTCTAGCTTGAAAGATGTAGGAGATATAATTATTTAAGTGATCTTCGATAAGGTTTTTTATCGATAAAAAAATATCGGAATGAGTTATCGTTTTTTAGTGATAAACTCGATCTGCGCGTGATATATACGGACATTTTAAAAAAAAGTTGAAGTCTCTAGCTCTTATATCTTCTGAAATCGACGCGTTCATACATACGGACGGACGGACGGACGGACGGACGGACGGACGGACGGACGGACGGACAGACAGACGGACAGGGCCAAATCGACTCAGCTTGTCGTCCTGATCAAGAATATATATACTTTGTGGGGTCTGCCACGCCTCCTTCTGCCTGTTACATACTTTTAACAAAACCATTATACCCTGATTTCCCATTTTCAATGGGTTCAGGGTATAACAAAAACAAAAAACAATGCTACAAGCGCGAATTCAGTGGCAAGATGGCTGAGCCATGTGCCGCCATTCTTGCCACTTGCCAATGACGTACAAGTTCAAGTGCAATCACCACTAAAACGAAGAAACACTGTACTTGACGATAACGACGATGCTACAAAGCCGATACTAAACACACCACAGTTCGCCAGTGACTTTGCTACACGTTTAATACAAGAGCGACGGCAACAAAAGCTACAGCAACTACTACAAAACGACAAGCAAAGCAGCAAAAAACACAAAGCTGTAATACAGCATGCAACAAGCAACAACACCACTACGAGTACACAAACAAAGCCATCACCACAACCAAAGCAGCCCCGCCTCTGCCCCTACAGCTCCACCCCAGCACCAACAACAACAGCAACAACAGCCAATAACGAAGGAGACAGTCACCAAGCACAAGATACCAGCTATCTTCTTGCCGCTGGTGGCTGATATAGTGCCACTGCCGGATATGCTGAATAAGCATCCAGCAGTGAAAAGATTTAGCAGTAAAGCTACTGGTGGTGCTGGGCGAGGACTACGTATTCAGTGCCATGACCTCGATACATACAATGCGGTGCCGAGTGTGCTGCACCAAGAAAAGCTGCAACTGCACACTCACCAGCCACGCCAGTTAAAAGGCTATCGAGTGGTGCTAAAGCACTTGCATCAGTGAGAGTTAATAGACGTGTTTACTTTTGTGCTCTGCAATTATGCTTGTTTCCTTAGTTAAATATTCTTATTAAATTCCACATAATTGCGGTTCGGTTTAATATTGCAAATATCTATATTTTCCTGTGCAAGATTTGATCCGTTGTTCACTGTGGAGCTTTGTGTGCAGCGTCGGTTCATTAGTTTCATTATTTGCATTTTTGCTTTAGTGTTTCTATTTGTTGGCGCTCTCCCCACTTTCACCCTTTCTGTGCTTGTTAGTGTGGCGCTCTCCCCACTTTCACCCTTGCATAATTGATCTCACTATCTACTGCTGTTGTATTTGCCTCTCTCGAATCTTTGATTTTCGTGCTGTGCAAGTTACTCTCTCGCTGTGGACTTTTGATCTGCTCTGTAGTGGTAGTGGAGGCGTACGCTGGTCTTGTCCGATTTGCTTGGAAAACAGATAAACTTTTCTAAAATGTATAGCGCTGTGAGGGCTCAATTTTTAAAACTGAAACAGATTTCTAAGCAGTTGACCAGGGACATGGCTGCGGCTGAAGAAATATTAAGTCAGTATGGCTTTGAAAGTCCTCTCTCTCAATTGGAGACTCCTTTGTTGTCGGTAACTTCTTCTGTAATAGTACCGTCACCTAATTCGCTTGCTCCTCACTCAGCTTGCGCTTCTGTTTTGTCGTCGGCTCCTTATTCACTAGATCCTCCTTCACCTGGACCCAAATCTGTTTCTCCTATTGATGCTTCTATTGAAACTCACGCCCCTGTCCCACATTTGGATAACAACATCGAAAATTATTTTTATACCCTGAACCCATTGAAAATGGGAAATCAGGGTATAATGTTTTTGTGTAAAAGTATGTAACAGACAGAAGGAATCATCGCAGACCCCATAAAGTATATATATTCTTGATCAGCACGACGAGCTGAGTCGATATAGCCCTGTCCGTCTGGCCGTCCGCCCGTCCGTCCGTCCGTCCGTCCGTATGAACGCCGAGATCTCAGAAGATATAAGAGCTAGAGAGCTGAAATTTTTTGTGCATACTCGTGTATACTCGTGTATTCATCAAATAAATTCTCATACTATTGCCCACACTGCAGCGCAGCCCAAGCGCAGTCGCTGCTTACTGCGCAGTTAGCAGAGCACAGGCGCGTGAGGGTGGATGCAAGTGTATGTATGTGTGCGTGCATAAAAGAAGTACAGAATGATAAGAATATCAGCTTGGAGGGTTCAGGGTATCTCCTAGTCGAGCAGTCTCGACTAGAGTCTTCTTACTTGTTATATTATGCACTCAAACCTAGGAATCGTAATAAATGGACTCCTGTTTCCTTGAATCTGCCTTCTGTTCCATCAACATCGAAAATTATACCAAAACACTGAATAGTTCACAATCTTCTTCTCATAAGTCCCTGATTTACCAAAATGTACGCGGCTTAAATACTAAAGTTAAAAATTTATTATTACATAGTTTCAGTGTTCAATATGATATTATTGCTTTCACTGAAACGTGGCTAAGTAATAATATTCAAAATAGTGAGATCCTGTCAAATAATTTCACTATTTATAGACTTGACCGTGTTGATTGCTGTTAAATCTAGTATCCACTCCGAAGTGTTAAGCTTTTTGTCCCTTTAGGATGCAGAGATTATGAGGGTTAAATTAGCTCTCTCATCGGGCTCCTTATTTAACACATGCTCTTACATCCTTCCCTCGTCTGATGTAAAAGTTTTGTTTTTGAACATATAACTTGTATTAAAGAAATTTATGAGTCGAGCAGTCTCGACTAGAGCTTTCTTTCTTGTTATTTATAAATATATCTTGGCAGCGCTAGGAGTTGCAGTTCCCCTCCTCATACCCTCGTCCCATCTCCCGATGACCCAATGGCCGGATCCAGCGCGTGCACTGCACCAACCCTCCTATTCCACATCTGCGCTTTATAACTCGTTACAACAAGTTTATGCTCAACATAAGAATTGTATTAAAAAAGTTTATGAGCATGTGAATGATAGATACTTGTTTCTTGTGTTGGGTGATTTTGATATTCCAAATACTTCTTGGTCCTCAACTTGTAATGCAAATTACTTTGTTCCGACAATTAATCACTGTCTTTTTGATGAATGCTTTAAACTGTCTATGACTCAGATTAACTCTATTTCTAATCATCTAAATCGCACACTTGATCTTGTGTTTATTAATCATGATTCGCTCATTAATGTCGTGAGATAAACTCTTTTTTGCTCATCTGAGGATATACATCACCCCATATTAGAGGTTTTATTAGCTGTTGATAATCATCTCACTTATAACCCCTTGCCTTCTAAGCCATGTCGCTGTTATCGCAAATGCGATTTTCCTTTGTTCAACGAATTAATCAATTCAACAGACTAGTCCCATTTATATGAGTCGGTTGATATTAATTTGACAGTATCACTTTTTTATACAACCTTAAACTCTATTCTGGATGTGTGCGTCCCTCTCTGCCGTATTTGGACCGTTTAAACTTGGTTCACTAAGACTCTTTCGAATTTAAGAAATATTAAATCTAAATTTTTTAAGAACTATAAAAAGTCTGGTTCTAGTGTCGACTGGTCTAAGTATTTCATAGCCAAGTCTAATTTCAATCATTCAAATACTCGTTCTTATGAGAATTATCTTATACGTTGCAAACGTCAGTTTGCTCGAGATCCTCAACAATTTTACTCATTTGTAAACTTAAAGCGCAAGTCTTCTAGTTGTCCTTGGTACTGAAAAAACTCGTTATGACCAGGATTCCTCTGATCTATTTGCAGATATAAGCCGTTATAATTTATACAATAGAAAGTATAAATTAATCAACGATATTCCGATTACACATCAAAATTATTTCGTAACTCAGCCAATTTTTGAAACTAACAACAACAACAACAACATCAACAATCTATCCAGAGACAATTCTAAAAAAACAAGAACCTAAGAATTCAAACCCTTACCGACTAGACCATTTAAATGAAGAAGAAAAATGTAATTTAATAAACTTGTTGAAACAATATCAACACATTCAATTCAATGAAGGTAACCAGCTTAGTTTCAGTAATCAAGAAAAACATGTTATTAACACTACTTTGTATACAAAACCATACAGCTATCCAAAAGCGTACGAGCACGAAGTTGAGCTCCAAATTCGAGACATGTTAGATTATATACCTTATTATACGCCCCAGCAATTCCCCTTATTGTAGTCCTATGTGGATCGTACCTAAAAAGCAAGATGCTTCACGTAGGCAGAAATTTGGAATTGTGATTGACTACAGAAAATTAAATAGGTAACCATAAATGACAGGCACCCAATACAAAATAAATAAAGAGACTTTAGTAAAACTAGGTAGATTTCACAACAGTAGGCTTTGTAAGAGGATTTCATTAACTTGAAATGCATCCAGATTCCATAAAAAAAAACATCTTTCTCCACTAAACATGGTTATTAAAGCCACCATTAAAGAATGCACCTGCAACCTTTCAACGTTGCATGAATAACGTCCTGCGACCATTACTAAATAAACACTGTTTAATATATCTTGAAGATATAATTGTTTATTCAACATCCTTAAAAGAATGCCTACTCTCATTACAATTAGTTTTAGAGAAGCTTTCTGAAGCCAATCTAAAATTACAACTTGACAAATGTGAGTTTTTAAAACAAGAAACTACCTTCCTAGGACATGTCATAACTGAGGATGGAATAAAACCCAATCCTGATAAGATCAAAGCAATTCTAAAATATCCAACAATAAAAACCACTTAGTTGACGTTTTATCGCGAGTGAAAATAGAACAAACTTATTTCGAGAAGAAACACAACATAGCGCTGACGAAGACAACAGTAATTTAATTGGCCTCACAGAAAACCCTATAAACACATTTAAAGGACAAATTATATTTTCTAAAGGCATTCCAAATATTAATAAAAACAGAATTATTTCAAAAAATCAATAATTCACATTACATACGATAACATGACTAAAGACAAGCTGAAAAATATTTAATTGAGTTCTTTTTTAAAAAAACTTGCGTATTTAATGGACTTCTTTTGTACAAAAACTAGCGTAATTCCATTCAAAACGCACGAAATTATTAACACTAGCCACACCAAAATTCTACTAAGCCTCATCCAATTAAAATATATAGACTCATATGCTGAATTTAAAGAACTTACTTTAAAAACCCATGAAAAACTCTTACACCCTGGTATCCAAAAAACAAACAAACTCTTCTGTGAAACTTACTATTTCCCTAACAGCCAATTACTAATACAAATTATAATAAACGAATGCTACATTTGCAACTTAGCAAAAACCGAACACAGAGAAACAAATATGCCAATGAAAATCACCCCCAAACCCGAACATTGTCGCGATAAGTCTGTAGTAGACATTTATTCCTCTGAAGGCAAGCATTATCTTAGTTGCATAGATACTTATTCAAAATTCGTTACTCTTGGAAATATTAAAACAAAAGATGGGATAGAATGCAAGAATGCATTAATGCGTATATTTAATCAGTTGGGAAAGCCAATATTATTAAAAGCTGACCGAGACGGCGCATTTTCCAGTTTAGCACTAAAAAATGACTCGAAAGTGAAGGAGTAGAATTACAATTAAATACAACAAAAACAGGAATAGCAGACATCCAACGACCACATAAAACAATAAACGAAAAAATTAGAATAATCAATACTTTAAATGACGAAGAAAATAAACTCAGTAAAATAGAATCTATTCTCTACATCTACAATCACAAAAAAAAAAACATGACACAATTGGACAAACTCCTGCACATATATTTCTATATGGTGGGCAACCTAAACTAGACATTCAAGAAAACAAGAGAAAAAGTAATAAACAAAATCGGCAGTAACCGACAAGAATGCGATGTCGATACCAGATATCGAAATGGACCGCTACAAAAGGGCAAACTAGAAAATCCCTCTAAAGCCAATAAAAATGTTGAAAAATTAGGTTCAGATCATTACCAAATTACTAACAAAAATAGAGTTACACGTTACTATAAATACACAATTGAAACAAGTAAGAAAGCTCTAGTCGAGACTGCTCGACTACGAGATCCCCTGAACCCTACAAGGAACTGATATTTCAATAATAATTAGCACACACACACGTACACACACACACATACAAACAAATACACGCCCACACATACACATACAAACAAACACACGCATACACACACGCATATACAGGCGATTGCGCTTGGGTTGCGCTGCAGTGTTGGCAATATTATGAGAACTTATTTGTTGAATAATTTAATTTCTAGACGTACGATCGTAATGAAACTTACAGAACGTAATGATGATGTTTAAATGTATGTGTATACCGAAGTACAAGTCTCTAGTATTTGATATACGACTTTTACAAAGATGAGGGTGAGGGGGTGGATTTAGGGGTGGGGGGTAAATTTTAACAAAAACCGAAATTGTCTAAAATGTATCTTAATATACGTTTTAAATTTGGAGACTCTAGCTTGAAAGATGTAGGAGATATAATTTTTTAACTGATCTTCGATAAGGTTTTTTATCGATAAAAAAGTATCGGAACGAGTTATCGTTTTTTAGTGATAAACTCGATCTGCGCGTGATATATACGGACATTTTAAAAAAAAAGTTGAAGTCTCTAGCTCTTATATCTGAAATTCTGAAATCGACGCGTTCAAACATACGGACGGACGGACGGACGGACAGACAGACGGACAGGGCTAAATCAACTCAGCTCGTCGCCCTGATCAAGAATATATATACTTTGTGGGGTCTGCCACGCCTCCTTCTGCCTGTTACATACTTTTAACAAAACCATTATACCCTGATTTCCCATTTTCAATGGGTTCAGGGTATAAAAATGAAAGAAAATAAATCAAGTACAAATATATACATAATACTAATGACAATAACATCCTATATCCCAATAGATTTTAATCCACTAATATTATTTAAACTATGTCATACCCTCGATAATTATGGCTACAAACACATAAACAGTTAAGAATGAATTGAACAACATTGTATTAGAAATATTAATATGCGCATATACATATAAAACAACCACAATTAATAAGTATATTAGAAACAAAATCATATCAAAAGCACAAAAACTACCTTAAGGGTCTTTTTGAGTCGCAGGCTTACCTCTTAAGAAGAGGGAAGTGACATATTCATACTGACAAGGTCCACAACACACAGAATATTCAAATACAATAAAGCGATTCAAAAATTAGCCAAATCATAAATAGTGGCGCCGGCCTGACAGAATGCCGTTGCATTTTGCTATTGCATAGCAATAGTGTTGCAAACCGAAAATGTGAGAACGACGCGTCTAGCTGACGCCGACATTCTTTGTCTGCTGCGCAATTTCAGCAGCCTATAATATTGCCTTTAACAAAAATTGTCTTTAGTCTTAAGCTATTATCACTGACCAAACAGTGCTATTATTGAATAAAGCAATATATATATATATATATATATATATATATATATATATATATATATATATATATATATATATATATATATATATATATATATATATATATATATATATATATGTATATATATGTATATATACAAGCTCTCAATATTCCCCGCTATCCAAAGGTGTCAAAAATGGCCGAACGCAAGTCGCCCGAGAACGGCTTGGGAGATAGAGAGACAATAGACGCAAAAAGGCGACTCTCTCCGCAACGCAAGTCGGCCATTGCCAATAAACGATTATCAGACTCATACTCACTCACATGCAAACTCAAAAACCCACCCCGACGCACGCGCACTCGCTCTCCTCTCAGCACTTCACTCGACGTCACCACGAGAAACTCACTCAACACACATACACAGCAACTAGAGCAAGCACTGCATTTGCCCGCATCAACACAATACCATCAATACACACACCAACAAGTAATACAAATGCAACATACACAAACAAATACGAATATGACTACAGCTAGATTCACTGATGCAACGCCATCTAGCAGAACTAAATGAAACTAACTGCTGATGTGATTCTAAGAATGTGCTAGAAGATGTTTGAATGTATGTGTGCACACGTATAGGAAAACTGCTGTTGCTGCAGCACGTGCGTTTGTTAATTGGCCAAACATTTTGTTATTTTTTAACGTCGATTGACTAAACCGAATTTAATGAAACTTTCAGCATATGGTCTACATATTCTATTGAATAATTGACAAATTTGAAAAAATTAAAAATCATTCAGAATTAGCTACAGTGGCGTCTGCCTTGATTCTATTGAATAAACAAATATCAGGAATAGTTATCGATTTTTAAAGATAAACTCGACATCCGCGCTGTATATAAAAAAAAAAGTCTCTATCTCTTATATCTTCTGAAATCGACGCGCTCAAACATACGGTCAGACGGACGGACAGACGGACAGGGCCAAATCGACTCAGCTCGTCGCCCTGATCAAGAATATATATACTTTGTGGGGTCTGCCACGCCTCCTTCTGCCTGTTACATACATTTTAACAAAACCATTATACCCTGATTTCCCATTTTCAATGGGTTCAGGGTATAAAAACAACAAATCAGTAATGCCAATAAGCAATTATATTACCAATAATTACTTGATTGGTAATACAATTGCTTGTTGTTATTATTGATTTGTTGCTTTTAAAGGCTACATAATATACTTTTTTAGTAATAGTAATAAATAGTCCAAAAAATTCCTTAGTAAAGGGGCCAAAGTGCAGTCGCTGTTAATTAACCGGTTGGCAGAGGACATCTTTATTAATGCAAAAAGAAGTATAGAATGCTATTGGAATATCAGCCTTGTTAACTAGTATATATGGTTATTTTTCTGTATTCGAAAAAAACAAATAAAGCAGCGGATTTCAGACTAGAAAGTATAACAAAAGATAAGAAGCTTTAAAAAAAAATAAAATAAAAATATATTTAGTATGGTTTGAAATTCACATTGAGCGTACAAATGTACATATGTATATCAATAAAGCAGTTGATCAAACCTGCTACAAAATCAATTATGAGTATGAGCATTACGCCAACGCCAAAAATCTATGATGCATATCATCTTTGGTCATACTATTGTTTATGCTATAAATATATTACAATGGTAAAAAGACTTTGCCACTGGCAAAGTTGGGCCCGAGGGTCTACCGACAAACTTTGACGGCCAAGTCCGAATGATAAATACCTCAACAGACCACAGAGTTCTTCTTGTTGTAGTAAATACACTATGCTTTGTCAGTTTAATTTAATATCTTTTTATTTCGACTGTTTATTCCGACACCGGACGCCGGCGACCCAACCAATTCACGCCAAGGCGCAGTAGAACAGATGGCGTTCCTCGTGCGCCTGCTGCCCTGCTCCACCATCCTTCCGCCCTCCTTGTCCGCCTCTTAGTCGCACATGATGGCATCCCTCTCGGCGCCGCTGTCTTGGCCGTCTCTGTCTCCGTCGGGCTCGGAGTCGCACAGCTCCATGATTTCCTCCTCGCTGCTGTCCACCTGCACCCGGTACGGCGTCGGGGCACGTGCCGGCCGCCATGGGGAGCGCGTGGGCGAATTACGTCCATTGCCCACGCAGTCTGAATATAGACTCTCATTCGATTGGCTCACCGGTGACGAGGAGTCGCAGCCCGTTGTCGCTGCTTCCTCGCTATGGTGCTGTTGCAGACCGTTCTCAGCTTGTAAAGGCACTGGTATCCCGGGCATCCGCTGCCTTTTTAAGTGCGCTCGAACCTCTTCTAGACGCATTTGTTCTGCTCTAGTGGAATCTCTGGGCCGCAGACGAGGATCGGCCGGATGCACTCGCCCGATGCCCAAATTTGAACGGTCGCCTAGGTTGTTTATGCCTGCGTTGTCCATTTATCTGTTTCCTTTTCTCGTTTCTTTTATTAATTTCTTTAATCGTTTTCTTGTTAAATAATTGTTTTAGCAAAAACTTCACATATGTTGGTTTAGAGTGACCATCCAAAAGTAAATGTTATGCCAATTTTAGTACATTCTTGTCATAACCAAAAAGACATGCAGAACAAATATTTTCCACACCGAAAAATCGGTCTCGTGGGTCCCAACAAACTTCGTATTTGCTCGGTTCGGTATTCGTTGGCTCGTTCGCTAATAACAGATTGCACGACGAAATCAATGCGCTCTCTTCTCTTCCTCTATGGGATCTCAAATCATCAAGCTCGCCATAGCGCAAAAGTTGAAATTTGTTCGCGACGATTTCCTTTTGAGTGTAGGCTTTACCGAAATCTTAAATGCGTTTGCCACGCCCATACAAAATCTTAGCTCTTTCATGATTATTTCTAGGAGGGTATGAAAGCGTGTGGCGCATAAAAATACGTTTTGGCGACGAGCATGCACACACACACACACACAACTTCATTTGTGCGCAACTCTTGATGCTTGTGCTAATTGAGAAGCCGAAAATTTACCGTTGGTCGGTCTTGTGTATGTATGAGATGTTTGTCAAGTATGTACATACCTACATACATATGTATGGTTTAAATTGTAGAGTGACTGTCGAATGGCATTTATCACTTAATCAGTGATTTGGGCAATATATATATATATACAGTTTGAGTTTCATGTCCCATTCGAAGTTTTTATGGATACACAGACATTTATAAACATGATTAGCAATAATAATAATATATATACATATATAAATTTATACATACATATGTATCTATGCTCATACATGGTGCGTCTGTGTGAAGTGCAAGAGTCCGTAAGACGGCAAATCTCGTACTTTACAATCTGCACAGGCAGCAGGAGTTGCGTACACTTCTTGCTCGTCGCCAAAACATACTCTTTATGTGCCTCACGCTTTCATACCCTTCATGAAAGCGCTAAGATTTTGTATGAGCTTGGCAAAAACTTCTGAGATCTCGGTATACCCTTCACTCAAAAGGAAAGAGCTGGGATCGTCGCAAACAACAGCAAGACCCGCGAAGAGCATGCACACACACACACTTCTAGTCTCTTGCTATTTGTATGAGTATTCGCATGTATCAGTGTGCACAACTCTTGCCCCTGCAAGGCCTTGCAGCAATTGGTAAATCTTGTGCTCTGCACACGCACGCACATACATATGTATGTATGTATTTGATTGTTGTTGTTGGGATGCGAAAATCAGCATTGTGAGGCGTGACTTGTATGTATAAGCGATTGCGCGCGTGTGGCAAACTTTAGCCGACAACACCTGTCTCTGGTTTCTCTTCTTAATTATATACAGAAATATTTATAAGCTGTGAACTGAATTTTAAGATAACACAACCGTTCGGTACGAGGTCTAGTCGACGACTGTTATGTGAACGATTTTGTATATTTGAGTACCTGATTTTATTTCTATAATCATGCGTTTGCCTATCAGAATGAATTTTAATAAATATATGTAGTACCTGATCAAACCCATTGGGCAAAATAGCACTTGTGCATATATATGCAGGTAAATTTTACCCTTTTTTAAAAAGATGAATGTTGACATCAACAGGTCAAAAGGACTTTTTTAAATTGCATCCGTATAAGCCCCAAATCGACCATTTTTAAAAAGAGGCATCCGTTAGGTGTCTTAACCGTTAATAAGCAATAAATAGAAAAATGTTTTATATGTTTTGTGTTTTATATTTATGTATTCAAGTGTATTATTGTCGAAGCATTTTGGGGGTTTACTTAAATTACTAGTTTACTAATTATGCTATCTGTAAGTCATGTACAATTTTTCTTATTAAAATGAATACAAACTGATTGAGCAAGAATTTTCGATGGTCAAAGCAGGGGTGGGTAGGGGAGAACCATTCATAATGTGAGATAGATTCAGCTGTACATTTTTTCATTAAGTTTGGCTTCTTTTCGAAAATTTTCTTGAATATTTCAAAGTGATGTTTTATTAGCTCATAAAAATGGTCAGAAGGGGCTTTCAACTTAAGATATTGGTTAATATAATGGAGGTTTTCATTGAGTATAAAATACTCTGATGAACATTGCATTTCATCTGCTGGTTTTAAAATATTCGCACAAGTTTGGCAATCAGTTTTTTGTAGTAATTTGTAGAGAAGATATCCAGCAAAATATCGTAATGCATTTTCATTAAAAACATTTTGAATATTTGCAATGGTTGCATCATGCATCTGCATGACAATTCAACCTCAACCTCTGGATCTTGTTCTACAGATGAATTCGTGGCGCACTGCTCATTAAATACTGATAGGTTAGATCCGCTATTCCTTATTATATTAGCTAACATGAGATCTTCACCTGGAATACAATTTCCAGAAATAGAAGCAGATGTCAAAATTTTCATTGAAAGCATTTTAGATATAATAGTATTAAATTCAAAAACGGTTGGGCTTGTGTTAGTTGCTCCCCGACTTCTAATTAAATAAAATACATTTCCTGGTTCAATTTGGATGTGGAAGCAAAGAAAATATCACTGCTGTCATTACAAATATTTTCTGCTAAAGCAATTACAGATGAGATTGTAATAATCATCCCATCAATACAATATACTTTTTGTGGATACTTTAGGTTATGAAAATAATCTTTTATTTCCTGAAGGTACTCATGAGCATTTTAGTTTTTCCAAAGGGCGTATCTATAAGGATTACTATCAAGTATTACATGACTGTTTAAACAGTCGAAAAGCTTATTAATTTTGTCAATAAACATTGCTGTTGCAAGAGCACTATCTTTACAATCAGCAAACCCGCCAGAATCTACAACTGTACGTATCGCTGCAGCTACACTGTGGCCAAAAACTTGTGTGGCAAATTTGACTTTCCTTTTCTCTAAACAATTTGGACTGACATGTTTCGGAGTCAATTTCGGACGTGTGCGCGTTAAATTTTTAGTTTCGATTTCATAAAGTTTTCTTATTATATTCCATGAAACTGTGCCCTGAGGTGTGGAAATATTATGCCTCAAAAGAATATTTCTTAACGACTTCACAAGATGTGGTCATTGACAGAAAAACTAGGACTGTTGATGCCAGTGCCCCATCTATCAAAAACTGCCCTATTATTGGATCACTGATCGCAAAATATAGCTTTGACCTTAAGCCCCAATGTTTGCGATAGTCGAATGTTTGCCTCAACTTTAGACTTAAGATCGGAGTATTTAATTCCTTTAGCAGAAACTGTATAGCTCAATACATACTTCCGATTTTCAAACAGACCCCTTATAAGAAAAACACAGACCTGTTGACCTAAAAACCATCTCTTCTCGCCATCATTTTCAAACCCTTGGATTTTGACTTCATCAAAAACTAATACGGCGAATTTCCCCTTATCACTCATGTTTTCAACGATGCCCTGCAGATTTGTTAACAACTCTGGACTCTCGATTTAATTTCTTGGATGGGAGTCTTAAATGAAGAACGTCCCTAAGATATATTATATTATAAGCTTTGGCAGAGTAAAAACTAATATTTTGCGAGAGAACCCTTTCAGCCCTATTATATAAATGATTATTTTTTAACACTTTTGACTGTTCGCAAACATGGGTTAAATTATGAATTGTCGTGAAGGCATTAGCAGGTTTCTTGATATTCCGAACTCTAAGTGAAACCCGCCTGTATCTAGAAGCCCGCTTAAAAGCAATAAACCTTTTTTTCAACCTAATATACTTTTTCTGTACTTTTTTCAGGTTTACTCCAGGTTTACTGTGTAAGAATAGACTTTTCATTTTAGAATTTAAGCCACGTACATTTTGATAAATCAGAGATAGCTGCGAAGAAAATTGGAAAGATTGCACCGAAGGTAGATTTACAGAAATAGGAGTCGATCTGTTACGGTTTTTAGGTCTAAATTCATGAACAACTACATGAGGTGGCCAGAAGTTTGGATCACATAAAGTTTTAAAATATTTTACCGGCACATTTATCTTGAAAGAAGCAATTTCACGCGGAGTTGCGAAGCTAAACTTCGATATAAAAACATTAGCCGAAGTCTTGCTTGCAATAAAATCAAATACTGCCTCACATGTCGTATCAGATAAAAGCCTAGATAAGAAAACTTGCTTTCGAGGAGAGACGGCAGATAAGGAATTGCCGGGAGTGGCTGAATTATTGACACTCATGCTTGAACAACAATTGGAGAAGATTCCAATTTTTGAACAAGGACCTGAGTTTCAGGAACAGGTGATATGGGATCAAGTGAATTAGGAGCGGATGACAAAACTGAAGCGTAAGGTGAGGGAGGGGCAAGCAAATTAGATGGCGGTGTTGGTAGAGAGGGAGGTACCAACAACGATGAAGACTCCAAGTGAGAAGGGGGACTCTCGAAATTATACTGGGTTCATATTTTTTCAGCAGCAGCCATATCACTGGATAACTGCTTAAAAATCTTTTTCAGTTTTAAAAACTTAGCCCTTACAGCGCTGTACATTTTAGAAAAACTGATCTGTTTTTCTAAACAAATCGGACAAGACCAGCGAACACCCTCACTACCAATTTTTACCAGTGAGACCTGCACATTTAATATGCATCATATCATCGCACATCCAGCAATTGACGAATTGCGCTTGTGCAGAGTCCACTGCCTGCCTGCAGCTCATATTGGCAATTGGGATCAAATTAGAAATTAAAGAAAATGCAGCAGACCCTGCCCCAAGGGTCATATTCGGCTGAGTCACACAACTCTAAGAAACATTCTCTTTTACTTGTCCGAATGGCCGTTTTCAATTTATTTCTAGCTGCCCGGTAAGCTAATTGTTTCTCAAAAAACATAGTTTCTTCTCGCCTGGATGCATTTGCGTCGAATGTCACCTACATATTTGTACATTCCACCAATACATAGGCTCCTGTTGTCGCTTGAACTGTTTGCGACGTACCATGCTCCTATTGGCCCTCTGAATTTGGGCTCCCATTTGGCATGCTCTGGCCTCAGCATTAACAATTGTGCCCAGAGACTAAATAGCCTCTGAAAAGACCGCGGGATCAAAAGTATCCAGCCGATACAAACAGAAGTGCCGTATGATCGCTGCCCGCATAGCTATCGCAATGGCTCCACGTTGCTTCCCGAAAGAGGGATGAAAAGTAATGTCAATTATAGATCCGTACCCAGCCCGACTGAAGGTGAACTCGTGGCAAGTGTTGAGCAGTGCAACATCTAGTGTTGCGAAGATCTCCAGTAGGATAGGGCCTCTGGCATTTGTTGTGGGGCTGCCCCATCCTAACGCCCAAGAGTTAAAATCTCCTGCTATAATGGCCTTCCGACCCCTAGCATCCTCGGCAAGCTCGTCTAGCACCGTTGCGAATTCACTGAGCTGCATGCTGGGAGCCAGATAGCAACTGTAGAGCCATAAGTTACCATATCGGCCACGTACGAACCCATTGAATGACTTAACATCCGGAAGTACATTCGCTGAGTTGCCACATACCCACAACACACCTTTGCCATTTGCGTCTGTTGCCCATGTTTTATGGCAGGCCGACCTACGGTGATGAGGCTACCTGAGAAAGGCTACGTCTATAAATTTTTATACCCTGAACCCATTGAAAATGGGAAATCAGGGTATAATGGTTTTGCTAAAATGTATGTAACAGGCAGAAGGAGGCGTGGCAGACCCCACAAAGTATATATATTCTTGATCAGGGCGACGAGCTGAGCCCTGTCCGTCTGTCTGTCCGTCCGTCCGTATGTTTGAACGCGTCGATTTCAGAAGATATAAGAGCTAGAGACTTCAACTTTTTTTTAAAATGTCCGTATATATCACGCGGATATCGAGTTTATCACTAAAAAACGATAACTCATTCCGATACTTTTTTATCGATAAAAACCCTTATCGAAGATCACTTTAAAAATTATATCTCCTACATCTTTCAAGCTAGAGTCTCCAAAAAAATGTATATTAAGATGTATTTTAGACAATTTCGGTTTTTGTTAAAATTTACCCCCCACCCCTTAATCCACCCCCTCACCTTCATCTTTGTAAAAGTCGTATATCAAATACTAGAGACTTGTGCTTCGGTATACACATACATTTCAACATTATGATTACTTTCTGAAAGTTTCAGTAGGATCGTACGTCTAGAAATTAAATTATTCAACGAATAAGTTCTCATAATATTGCCAACACTGCAGCGCAACTCAAGCGCAATCGCCTGAATATGTGAGTGTGTGTGTATGCGTGTGTTTGTTTGTATGTGTATGTTTTTTTTTTTTTTTTTTTATATTCGTTTATTAACAATTTTAATATTACAAGGTGCAAGTTGCGTGGTGGCTAGGATAGTGCGCGATGCTTGCGGGACGGCCGTAAAGCATTGCTTCGCAAGCACTGTGCGCTACCTTAGCCTGGGACAGCTCGACTTCTCATTCGCTCGACTCTGCGGAGCTCCATCATCACTGTGGCCGCGAAGGTGCTTGTTTGTTCCCAAGCTTCCTCCGATTCCAGCATGGTGTTGACAATGTTGTCCGCTCTGATGGAGCGGCCCACTGCCTCTTCCAGACGACGCCTCTCCTCCAGGAACCGTCCACATTCGAAAAGAATGTGGTTGGCGTCTTCCACGTGCCCTCGCTCGCACCAGGGGCACTCGTCAGATTCCTCGTGGCCGAAGCGCTTCAGATAGCTCCGAAAGCATCCATGTCCCGAGAGGATCTGCGTAAGGTAGAAGTTTACCTCGCCGTGCTTGCGGTTGACCCATGGTTCGAGCTCCGGGATGAGCTTGTGCGTCCACCGCCCTTTAGCTGAGCTATTCCACTTCCTTTGCCATCGTGCAATGCTGTTCGCCCTGATAGCGTTGGGTCGCACAGGCGCGTGCGAATTTCGCTCCACGGCTTCGGCGACCAAGTACTCCAGCGGTACCATACCAGCTATGACGAGCGCCGCGTCATCGGAGATAGTCCTGAAAGCGCAGCTGACTCTGATTGCGCTCAGTCTATAGATCGCGCAAATGCCCCGGCTGTAGCTCGGCGTTGCCATCGCTCTTGCCCATATGGGCGCAGCGTAGAGGATGACGGACCTAATGACGCTCATTAGAAGGAGACGTCGTTGCTTTTTAGGTCCCCGCGTGTTAAGCATAATTCTCGAGAGAGCTCTACAAGAATGAGCTGCCTTTTTTTGCACATACTCTAAGTGCTCGCGGAAAGTTAATCTTGTGTCTATCATGACACCAAGATACTTTATAGCCCTCTTTGACGCAATGGTGACGCTGCCGATCTTTATATTGGCAGTTTCCACTCTTTTGCGACTGCTGACTAGGACAACTTCAGTTTTGTGTGCCGCTAGCTCGAGCCCAGCTCCAGTCAACCAGCTTCGTATGCGATTGATACTTTCGCTGCACATATCCTCTGTATCTTTGAGCTCCTTTCCTATGGCTACGACAGCTACATCATCAGCAAAGCCGATGGTGTGCGCACCTGTTGGTAGTTCCAAGCGCAGTACGCCGTCGTACATGATATTCCATAGGAGAGGCCCCAGCACTGAGCCTTGGGGTACTCCAGCTGACACTGTATGAGTTTGGGGACCCTCACTCGTATTGTATACCAGTGTTCTTCCTCTGAAGTAACTCTTTATTGTTTCTTTAAGATATTTAAGGGTATTATATTGTGACAGCGCATTCAGTATCATATCCCAATTAGCTGTATTGAAGGCATTCTTTACGTCCAGGGTCGCAATAATGCAGTATTGCTTCGTCCCATGCTTCCATCTTGTGCCATGAATGGCGGAGGTGGCCAGACCAACAACTTTGTTTAGCGCATCCGTTGTTGACCGGGCCTTCCGGAATCCAAATTGATTTGGTGACAGGCCTTCGGCGCTAGTAATCGCAGTCTCCAGTCTGGAGCAGATCAATTTCTCAAACACCTTTCCCATGGTGTCTAAGAGGCAGATCGGTCTGTATGAGGATGGCTCATCTGGTGGTTTGCCAGCCTTGGGTAGCAACACCAGGTTCTGGGCTTTCCATTTTGCCGGGAACGTCTCTTGTATTAAACATTCGTTGAATAATTCAGCGAACGTATTAGGGTGCAAGGCGAGGGCTAGCTTTAGCGCACGATTTGGGATCCCGTCCGGCCCTGGAGCAGTGTTGGTTCTAAGACCCCGGAGAGTTAATATAATTTCTTCCTCTGTGACTAAAACAATTTCAGTGCTCATTGAGCCCTGATCAGCAGACTCGGACCGAGGGGCGTGAATGGAGCTTAAACTTTCTGGAAAGAGCGTTTCCACAATCGTTTTAAGCTCCAGACGATCCGTAGGCTGCACCTGTCTACCTGCGTATAGTCTTTTAACTACTATCTTATATGCCCTGCCCCAAGGGTCATATTCGGCTGAGTCGCACAACTCTAAAAAACATTCTCTTTTGCTTGCCCGAATGGCCCTCTTCAACTGTCTTCTAGCTGCCTGGTAAGCTAATTGTTTTTCTAAAAACGTAGACCTACCGCGAGCCCGTTGGTAGCTTCTTCTCGCCTGGATGCATTTGCGACGAATGTCACCTATTTGTGCATTCCACCAATACGTAGGCTCTTGTTGTCGCGTGAACTGCTTGCGGCGTAGCATACTGCTATTGCAGGCACTCTGTATTTGGGCTACCATTTGGCATGCTCTGGCCTCAGCATTACCAATTGTGCCCAGAGACTGAATGGCCTCAGAAAAGACCGCGGGATCAAAAGTATCTAGCCGATACGACTCCCTCCACAAGGGTGACGCCCTGGCAGGTGGCTCACCTAATGTGAATAGAAGTGCCGTATGATCGCTGCCCGTATAGCTATCGCAATGGCTCCATGTTGCTCCCCGAAAGAGGGATGAAGTGACAAAAGTAATGTCGATGACAGATCCGTATCCCGCCCGACTGAAGGTGTACTCGTGCCCAGTGTTGAGCAGTGCAACATCTAGTGTTGCGAAGATCTCCAGTAGGATACGACCTCTGGCATTTGTTGTGAGGCTACCCCATTCTAACGCCCAGGAGTTAAAATCTCCAGCTATAATGGCCTTCCGACCCCTAGCATCCTCGGCAAGCTCGTCGAGCACCGTCGTGAATTCACTGAGCTGCATGCTGGGGGCCAGATAGCAACTGTAAAGCCATAAGTTGCCATATCGGCCGCGTACGAACCCATTGAATGACTTAACATTCGAAAGTACGTTCGTTGAGTTGCCGCATACCCACAACGCAGCTTTGCCATTAACGTCAGTTGACCATGTCCTAGGGCAGCTGGTTATACAGTGGTGGGGCTCACTGAGAAAAGCTACGTCTATACATTTTTCCCTAACGGTCTGCTCAAGAAGGTCTTGGGCAGCAATACAATGATTTAGGTTAAGCTGCAAGAACCTTAACATTTCATTTTACGAGCAGCTTCACGGTAAGATGGGCATTTGAAGCTGCCTGCTGAATGGTCCGTCTGCTTTTCACCTTTCCGGATGCAGAGGCTACATTTTGGTGGCTTGGTGCATGCTTTTGCACTGTGACCCATCTCTCCACACCTGAAACAGGCGCCCTTTAGGTCACAGTCGCTGCGACAGTTTGCTGCCATATGACCGTAATCGAGGCACTTGAAACAGCGTTTAGGCTGCTCCACGGCTCGAATACGGCATACTACCCATCCTATTCTAATTTTGGACAGCTCGAGCAGAGTTTTAGCTTTCCCAATTGGAAGAGCAACCGTAGCTCTTTGCTGTCCACCAAAAGCTGGCCGAAGCGATTTGATAGCCCCTTGTAAGTGTATGTGTGTGCGTTTGTTTGTTTGTATTCGTGTGTGTGTGTGTGCGTGTGCTAATTATTATTGAAATATCAGTTGGTTGTAGGGTTCAGGGGACCTCGTAGTCGAGCAGTCTCGACTAGAGCTTTCTTACTTGTTCTCTTTTGGTCTGCTTTAGTAGGTCTTAGGCAGCAACACAGTGATTTAAGTTAAGCCGAAGAAACCTTAACATTTCATTGTACGTGCAGCTTCATGGTAGGAAGTTGCCTGTTGGGTGGTCCGTCTGCTTTTAACCTTTCCAGGCGCAGAGCCTAAATTTTGGTGGCTAGGTGCATGCTTTTGCACTGTGACCCATCTCTCCACACCTGAAACAGGCGCCCTTTAAGTCACAGTCGCTGACGCAGTTGGCTGCAACTTGAAACAGCGTTTACGCTGATCCACGGCTCGGATACGTCATACTACCCATCCTATTCTGATCTTGGGCACCTCGAGCAGAGTTTTAGCTTTCCCAATCGGACGAGCAACCGCCGCTCTTTGCTGTCCACCAAAAGCTGGTCGAAGTGATTTGATAGCCTCAATGGGGAGTGAGCTATCCTTCAAATCCACCCTAATTGCCTCCAAGATCACCTTTTTGCTCGCTAGCTCATCTAAATCACGAATCTCAATTTGAGCCGATTCGGTGCTTTAACTACCGCTCGGTCGCCCAAAGCCACGCCTTCAGCTTCGTGCAGAGAATCAGCGCTATGCTCCGGCTTCCTACTCAATTGCAACAAAAGGCAACGCCCTCTGTTGTTGCTGCGGCGATCGCTGCAACGAGGAACGGCGCGCGAAAGCTTGAAGCTCGTCCTCCATCATGGCATCTGAACGAATACACTTGACTATGATGGTGTTTAGTTTCGTATTTTCCGGACTTATTTTTGATCCGAATAAGTGCAGTTGCCAGCAACGTATCTTGTCCGTTGCTTTCTTTGAGACAATTGCTGCTGAAGATCTCGTTTTTATTCGCTTCCTCGTGAAGCAAATTGTTGTGTGATTTGGTGCAATACTTGCATGCCAATTCTCTTCTGCAATCTTTTATGCAATGGGCGCCTAGGCATTTAAAGCAAAGAGCGTTTTTGCTGCGAACTCTTTGCGCATCTTGTTATATCGTGGCTATCCAGTTTGCAAAAACGGCATCTTTTGTAGCTCGTTTTCTTCGCTTCCGTAAGCGTCTGGACGGCCCTTTTCTGTACTGCGTCTATTGAATTATATAATTGATCAATAAACTCTAGTACATCTTTCAAGGATTGAATTTCTCTGGCCCTCTTTACATGTTGCTCGTAAAGTTGTAGGACTTCTGTCGAGAATCTTCGTAGCAAAATCTGAGCGAATAGTACATCAGCATCGTTACCAATTTGGGATACATCCTTGGCGATGTGAATACACTCATTTGCTTTATCCAAGAATTGGCGGATCCTGCTTTCATCATTGTTTTCCAGCAGTTCCATGTCCACTAGCTGGTTAACAGCGTTTGCGATTATCTTACGCTTATTTGCATAGCGCTTACATATAAGCTCCCACGCCGAATTGTAGCTAGCAGCTGATCCACTTAAAAAATGGCTCACTACCGTTTGGGCATCTCCTTTGAGGCATGATTTCAGGTAGTTCAGCTTTCTTGTGTCGCTGAAATCCTTCCTTTTGTGAACCCTGTCGGAGAAAATATCGAAGAACGTTGGCCAGTCTTTGGGACTTCCATTAAATTGGGGAAGATCCGATTTCGGTGGCTCTGGAACGTCTAACTTTGTAATACGCAAGTCGTGTAATTTTCTGTCAAGCCTATATAACAGATCACCGACGTTGTATTCCAGCTCTTCTATTTCGTCGCTGTCGCCGGCCAAATATCCATATCTTGCCTCTAAATCTTCGAACGCTGACTGGACTTTTTCCATCGGAAAGTTAACTTGCATTTATAGGCAAAAATTTCTTCGCTGTTGTTGGTCTCCAGGATAGCAGTCCCTTCTGCCATTTCTTTCCATACTTTTACAGCTTTTTTGTCCACAAGTTCCACTAGATAACCCATTGGGGCTGAACCGCTTTTTGAAAACAGTACTTCCTGTTGAGTTTGCTGTTCCCTGGGTGCCTCAGTTTGTCAATTCTTGCTAGTAGATGGTGTATCGGCGTCCATATCGGAGTCGGTAGTCTCGACGTTCATAAGGGCCTCTTTGTAGGTCCTGATATTTTCCATCAATACATCGTATATATTCTACCGAGTTGCATTAGCGCCGAGTGATTGACAGTGAACTCTTCTGCCAACTTATTCACGACTGCTAACGCATCCTTATCAGCTATGGTCTTTAAAATGGTGTCAAACAAGTTTGATTGCTTCTTTAGCATTTCAATAACCTTGTCTGATGGCATCTTGTTGCGGTTATTGTAGTTTTTGTGTATTTGTTGTTGATTTATTCATTTGCTTGACCCGTTGGAGGTGTTTTTGTTTTGATCGCCTTGTTGATCTTGCTGTGCCTCTACTTACAGCGTGGATTGGTAAGCCAAAAGGAATAAATCACTTTGATATACTTGTTACAACTTTGATATTTAGTAGTCTTGTGGTTCGGATCGAAGGACCATGAATGAATACACTTGACTATGATGGTGTTTAGTTTCGTATTGATCTTTATTATTCTGAGCCCGGGTTTATATACCCAGACTCATGTATATTTTCATCCCTTAAATCTAGTGTGTCTATTACGGAGTGTGTAAGGCTCAGCATTGGTCTATTACATATTCTTATCTTATCGCAGAGTTTGTAAGGCTCCGCGTTGGTCTTTTAGCTATTCTTATCCTATCGCTGAGTTTGTAAGGCTCAGCGCTCGTCTCCTTCGTAATCTGGGGTTGCAAGGGTTGGTCTTCATTTATCTATTTATGCAGAGCGTACATGTGGCCCTTATCTTTTCACAGCGCACTACCTGCTAGTCGCTGAGTGCGTCGGAGGAGTATATTCATATGTTCATGCCTGAACAGCATCCATAACATCGACTCCACAGCACTCCACGAAAACGCAACTCGAGCTCGAGCTATATATAATTGGCGTGTGCCTACCTCAACTTAGAATTGTGTGAACGATTTTGGGTTCGAATTGAGGAGGCGCGCAGAATGAATTTTTAATAAATATATGTAGTACCTGATCAAACCCATTGGGCAAAATAGCACTTGTGCATATATATGCAGGTAAATTTTACCCTTTTTTAAAAAGATGAATATGTCAACAGGTCAAAAGGACTTTTTTTAAATTGCATCCGTATAAGCCCCAAATCGACCATTTTTAAAAAGAGGCATCCGTTAGGTGTCTTAACCGTTAATAAGCAATAAATAGAAAAATGTTTTATATGTTTTGTGTTTTATATTTATGTATTCAAGTGTATTATTGTCGAAGCATTTTGGGGGTTTACTTAAATTACTAGTTTACTAATTATGCTATCTGTAAGTCATGTACAATTTTTCTTATTAAAATGAATACAAACTGATTGAGCAAGAATTTTCGATGGTCAAAGCAGGGGTGGGTAGGGGAGAACCATTCATAATGTGAGATAGATTCAGCTGTACATTTTTTCATTAAGTTTGGCTTCTTTTCGAAAATTTTCTTGAATATTTCAAAGTGATGTTTTATTAGCTCATAAAAATGGTCAGAAGGGGCTTTCAACTTAAGATATTGGTTAATATAATGGAGGTTTTCATTGAGTATAAAATACTCTGATGAACATTGCATTTCATCTGCTGGTTTTAAAATATTCGCACAAGTTTGGCAATCAGTTTTTTGTAGTAATTTGTAGAGAAGATATCCAGCAAAATATCGTAATGCATTTTCATTAAAAACATTTTGAATATTTGCAATGGTTGCATCATGCATCTGCATGACAATTCAACCTCAACCTCTGGATCTTGTTCTACAGATGAATTCGTGGCGCACTGCTCATTAAATACTGATAGGTTAGATCCGCTATTCCTTATTATATTAGCTAACATGAGATCTTCACCTGGAATACAATTTCCAGAAATAGAAGCAGATGTCAAAATTTTCATTGAAAGCATTTTAGATATAATAGTATTAAATTCAAAAACGGTTGGGCTTGTGTTAGTTGCTCCCCGACTTCTAATTAAATAAAATACATTTCCTGGTTCAATTTGGATGTGGCAGCAAAGAAAATATCACTGCTGTCATTACAAATATTTTCTGCTAAAGCAATTACAGATGAGATTGTAATAATCATCCCATCAATACAATATACTTTTTGTGGATACTTTAGGTTATGAAAATAATCTTTTATTTCCTGAAGGTACTCATGAGCATTTTAGTTTTTCCAAAGGGCGTATCTATAAGGATTACTATCAAGTATTACATGACTGTTTAAACAGTCGAAAAGCTTATTAATTTTGTCAATAAACATTGCTGTTGCAAGAGCACTATCTTTACAATCACCAAACCCGCCAGAATCTACAACTGTACGTATCGCTGCAGCCACACTGTGGCCAAAAACTTGTGTGGCAAATTTGACTTTCCTTTTCTCTAAACAATTTGGACTGACATGTTTCGGAGTCAATTTCGGACGTGTGCGCGTTAAATTTTTTGTTTCAATTTCATATAATTTTCTTATTATATTCCATGAAACTGTGCCCTGAGGTGTGGAAATATTATGCCTCAAAAGAATATTTCTTAACGACTTCACAAGATGTGGTCATTGACAGAAAAACTAGGACTGTTGATGCCAGTGCCCCATCTTTCAAAAACTGCCCTATTATTGGATCACTGATCGCAAAATATGGCTTTGACCTTAAGCCCCATTGTTTGCGATAGTCGAATGTTTGCCTCAACTTTAGACTTAAGATCGGAGTATTTAATTCCTTTAGCAGAAACTGTATAGCTCAATACATACTTCCGATTTTCAAACAGACCCCTTATAAGAAAAACACAGACCTGTTGACCTAAAAACCATCTCTTCTCGCCATCATTTTCAAACCCTTGGATTTTGACTTCATCAAAAACTAATACGGCGAATTTCCCCTTATCACTCATGTTTTCAACGATGCCCTGCAGATTTGTTAACAACTCTGGATTAAATCCAGGTGTTATGTTCTTAAACAGTGCCCATCGATTTAATTTCTTGGATGGGAGTCTTAAATGAAGAACGTCCCTAAGATAATTATAAGCTTTGGCAGAGTAAAAACTAATATTTTGCGAGAGAACCCTTTCAGCCCTATTATATAAATGATTATTTTTTAAAAGCATTTTACATAACACTTTCGACTGTTCGCAAACATGGGTTAAATTATGAATTGTCGTGAAGGCATTAGCAGGTTTCTTGATATTCCGAACTCTAAGTGAAACCCGCCTGTATCTAGAAGCCCGCTTAAAAGCAATAAACCTTTTTTTCAACCTAATATACTTTTTCTGTACTTTATTCAGGTTTACTCCAGGTTTACTGTGTAAGAATAGACTTTTCATTTTAGAATTTAAGCCACGTACATTTTGATAAATCAGAGATAGCTGCGAAGAAAACTGGAAAGTATTTAGTTTTTTGGTACAATGTTTGATGAAGATTGCACCGAAGGTAGATTTACAGAAATAGGAGTGGATCTGTTACGATTTTTAGGTCTAAATTCATGAACAACTACATGAGGTGGCCAGAAATTTGGATCACATAAAGTTTTAAAATATTTTACCGGCACATTTATCTTGAAAGAAGCAATTTCACGCGGAGTTGCGAAGCTAAACTTCGATATACAAACATTTGCCGAAGTCTTGCTTGCAATAAAATCAGATACTGCCTCACAGGTCGTTGTAATAGATAAGTTGTCGAATTGTTTTAATAAAGAAAGCATTTATTTACGATGGCACGTCAGTGCCTTCTTAGACTTCTTTTGCGAATCTTCATTATTGAATATATTCTTATGGTTAGAGCCGCAAAGCTGCGCTGCCGGTTACGCCAGCAGCGGAGCGGCTTTGTACATATACATATATATATGCTTAGGTATAAGTGTTTATGTATTAGCTTAAGGGCTGGCGTGAGTCGCAGACGCAGAGGGGGTAATGTGTCCACTTGTTTACGAAACATTCGCGCATGTAAAATATGCCGACTCAGTGGAGTTAGTACTCTGTTAATGCACATGCACTTGAGAGCGATCATATTACCTCTTATGTTGTGACTGCGAGTTATGTATGAATATTGCAGCTTAATTGTAACAATGTATTTGTGACATTCTTTGTTTATGTAAATATGTACAGTGAACATTTGATAAAGTGGACATACTACTTCGTATCAGATGAAAGCCTAGATAAGAAAACTTGCTTTCGAGGAGAGACGGCAGATAATGAATTGCCGGGAGTGGCTGAATTATTGACACTCATGCTTGAACAACAATTGGAGAAGATTCCAATTTTTGAACAAGGACCTGAGTTTCAGGAACAGGTGATATGGGATCAAGTGAATTAGGAGCGGATGACAAAACTGAAGCGTAAGGTGAGGGAGGGGCAAGCAAATTAGGTGGCGGTGTTGGTAGAGAGGGAGGTACCAACTAACTTTGTAATACGCAAGTCGTGTAATTTTCTGTCAAGCCTAGATAACAGATCACCGACGTTGTATTCCAGCTCTTCTATTTCGTCGCTGTCGCCGGCCAAATATCCATATCTTGCCTCTAAATCTTCGAACGCTGACTGGACTTTTTCCATCGGAAAGTTAACTTGCGTTTATAGGCAAAAATTTCTTCGCTGTTGTTGGTCTCCAGGATAGCAGTCCCTTCTGCCATTTCTTTCCATACTTTTACAGCTTTTTTGTCCACAAGTTCCACTAGATAACCCATTGGGGCTGAACCGCTTTTTGAAAACAGTACTTCCTGTTGAGTTTGCTGTTCCCTGGGTGCCTCAGTTTGTCAATTCTTGCTAGTAGATGGTGTATCGGCGTCCATATCGGAGTCGGTAGTCTCGACGTTCATAAGGGCCTCTTTGTAGGTCCTGATATTTTCCATCAATACATCGTATATATTCTACCGAGTTGCATTAGCGCCGAGTGATTGACAGTGAACTCTTCTGCCAACTTATTCACGACTGCTAACGCATCCTTATCAGCTATGGTCTTTAAAATGGTGTCAAACAAGTTTGATTGCTTCTTTAGCATTTCAATAACCTTGTCTGATGGCATCTTGTTGCGGTTATTGTAGTTTTTGTGTATTTGTTGTTGATTTATTCATTAGCTTGACCCGTTGGAGGTGTTTTTGTTTTGATCGCCTTGTTGATCTTGCTGTGCCTCTACTTACAGCGTGGATTGGTAAGCCAAAAGGAATAAATCACTTTGATATACTTGTTACAACTTTGATATTTAGTAGTCTTGTGGTTCGGATCGAAGGACCATGAATGAATACACTTGACTATGATGGTGTTTAGTTTCGTATTGATCTTTATTATTCTGAGCCCGGGTTTATATACCCAGACTCATGTATATTTTCATCCCTTAAATCTAGTGTGTCTATTACGGAGTGTGTAAGGCTCAGCATTGGTCTATTACATATTCTTATCTTATCGCAGAGTTTGTAAGGCTCCGCGTTGGTCTATTAGCTATTCTTATCCTATCGAAAGTTTCAAAGTGATGTTTTATTAGCTCATAAAAATGGTCAGAAGGGGCTTTCAACTTAAGATATTGGTTAATATAATGGAGGTTTTCATTGAGTATAAAATACTCTGATGAACATTGCATTTCATCTGCTGGTTTTAAAATATTCGCACAAGTTTGGCAATCAGTTTTTTGTAGTAATTTGTAGACATTTTGAATATTTGCAATGGTTGCATCATGCATCTGCATGACAATTCAACCTCAACATCTGGATCTTGTTCTGCAGATGAATTCGTGGCGCACTGCTCATTAAATACTGATAGGTTAGATCCGCTATTCCTTATTATATTAGCTAACATGAGATCTTCACCTGGAATACAATTTCCAGAAATAGAAGCAGATGTCAAAATTTTCATTGAAAGCATTTTAGATATAATAGTATTAAATTCAAAAACGGTTGGGCTTGTGTTAGTTGCTCCCCGACTTCTAATTAAATAAAATACATTTCCTGGTTCAATTTGGATGTGGCAGCAAAGAAAATATCACTGCTGTCATTACAAATATTTTCTGCTAAAGCAATTACAGATGAGATTGTAATAATCATCCCATCAATACAATATACTTTTTGTGGATACTTTAGGTTATGAAAATAATCTTTTATTTCCTGAAGGTACTCATGAGCATTTTAGTTTTTCCAAAGGGCGTATCTATAAGGATTACTATCAAGTATTACATGACTGTTTAAACAGTCGAAAAGCTTATTAATTTTGTCAATAAACATTGCTGTTGCAAGAGCACTATCTTTACAATCAGCAAACCCGCCAGAATCTACAACTGTACGTATCGCTGCAGCTACACTGTGGCCAAAAACTTGTGTGGCAAATTTGACTTTCCTTTTCTCTAAACAATTTGGACTGACATGTTTCGGAGTCAATTTCGGACGTGTGCGCGTTAAATTTTTAGTTTCGATTTCATAAAGTTTTCTTATTATATTCCATGAAACTGTGCCCTGAGGTGTGGATATATTATGCCTCAAAAGAATATTTCTTAACGACTTCACAAGATGTGGTCATTGACAGAAAAACTAGGACTGTTGATGCCAGTGCCCCATCTATCAAAAACTGCCCTATTATTGGATCACTGATCGCAAAATATGGCTTTGACCTTAAGCCCCATTGTTTGCGATAGTCGAATGTTTGCCTCAACTTTAGACTTAAGATCGGAGTATTTAATTCCTTTAGCAGAAACTGTATAGCTCAATACATACTTCCGATTTTCAAACAGACCCCTTATAAGAAAAACACAGACCTGTTGACCTAAAAACCATCTCTTCTCGCCATAATTTTCAAACCCTTGGATTTTGACTTCATCAAAAACTAATACGGCGAATTTCCCCTTATCACTCATGTTTTCAACGATGCCCTGCAGATTTGTTAACAACTCTGGATTAAATCCAGGTGTTATGTTCTTAAACAGTGCCCATCGATTTAATTTCTTGGATGGGAGTCTTAAATGAAGAACGTCCCTAAGATAATTATAAGCTTTGGCAGAGTAAAAACTAATATTTTGCGAGAGAACCCTTTCAGCCCTATTATATAAATGATTATTTTTTAAAAGCATTTTACATAACACTTTCGACTGTTCGCAAACATGGGTTAAATTATGAATTGTCGTGAAGGCATTAGCAGGTTTCTTGATATTCCGAACTCTAAGTGAAACCCGCCTGTATCTAGAAGCCCGCTTAAAAGCAATAAACCTTTTTTTCAACCTAATATACTTTTTCTGTACTTTATTCAGGTTTACTCCAGGTTTACTGTGTAAGAATAGACTTTTCATTTTAGAATTTAAGCCACGTACATTTTGATAAATCAGAGATAGCTGCGAAGAAAACTGGAAAGTATTTAGTTTTTTGGTACAATGTTTGATGAAGATTGCACCGAAGGTAGATTTACAGAAATAGGAGTGGATCTGTTACGATTTTTAGGTCTAAATTCATGAACAACTACATGAGGTGGCCAGAAATTTGGATCACATAAAGTTTTAAAATATTTTACCGGCACATTTATCTTGAAAGAAGCAATTTCACGCGGAGTTGCGAAGCTAAACTTCGATATACAAACATTTGCCGAAGTCTTGCTTGCAATAAAATCAGATACTGCCTCACAGGTCGTTGTAATAGATAAGTTGTCGAATTGTTTTAATAAAGAAAGCATTTATTTACGATGGCACGTCAGTGCCTTCTTAGACTTCTTTTGCGAATCTTCATTATTGAATATATTCTTATGGTTAGAGCCGCAAAGCTGCGCTGCCGGTTACGCCAGCAGCGGAGCGGCTTTGTACATATACATATATATATGCTTAGGTATAAGTGTTTATGTATTAGCTTAAGGGCTGGCGTGAGTCGCAGACGCAGAGGGGGTAATGTGTCCACTTGTTTACGAAACATTCGCGCATGTAAAATATG